>NC_072489.1:27861500-28173750 GCF_027574615.1 Eptesicus fuscus
ATTCCACATCCAGAGCTCTCTTCCTCCTTAACACTGAGATGTTTTCCCTACGCAATTTAGCATCTCCAGGACAGCACAGGTCTGAGGATTGATGGTTGACAGCACTTCCCTCAGTGTAAGAGAAGTCAATCAGACACACGATAGAAAAATTGAGGAACTGCCAGAGGTTTTTTTAGTGTTGTTTTTTCTCTCTCTAATGTCTTTTCTTTCTGCATTAGTGGGAGTCCAGGAAAAGGTGCTGGCTGGTTGGATTTGATTATCACCTGTGCAGTCACAGCACTCAGTCGCTCCCCAGATGATAGACCACAGCCAGCATGTCACTGTCTTCACAGCAGACAGGACATAGATGTTTACTAAAAGGAAAGAACAAAAATAACAGGTTGTAATTTGAGAGGTACCACAGACTACCTGTTTCAAAATATCTGTCTTAAATCTTAGTTTGAGATGTCCCCATTAGTGTCATTTCACTTCCAGGAAGAGATTGTCTCCAGAAGTCTCCCTTGCTTGAGAAGGCAGGAAGGGCACATTAAGCTTGGGTTAGCTAGCTGTTGCCATAGCAACTGGAAGTAAGGCCCTTGAGGGGAGGAAACTTTGGGCAAGTAAGTTTTGATGAGGAGGAAAAGGGACAGAGTAAGAGACTAGACCGGGTGGCACCATAATTGGTAGCCCTGGGCAGCCATGGGGCAGTCATCTATAAAACAAAAAGTTACTACTCATTTTAGTCAGGTACAATCTGAAATTTCTCCATCACAAAGTAGGCCATTGCTCACCTTAAAATGGTTAGTTCTCACAGTCTTTAATAATGCATTGTTATTTAAAATTCTTAGCCCTTCTCATCCTCCAGTCTATTTCTGAAGCAAATATAATTTCTTTTCAAGCAGCAACAACAACAAAAATTAGACTCTACTTCTAGCCTTGTGTATGAAATTCAATCGACCAGATACCAAGATCTTTCTTATTATGTTTCCAGATATTCATCTGGGACAATAGATTGTAGAAGGGACTAGATTGCAGTTCATTTTTTAAAAAGTGAGTTTTACAAAAAGTCAAACCTTCAAATGAAATTTTTCAGTGCAAAAACAAATCTTATAACATATCTTAGAGCAGGGAGGATTCTTAAAGGACTCCTGATTCTATCCCCTTCTCTTACAAAGGAGAGTGCTGAGTGCCAGAGAGGTTAATTATATCCTCTAACCACCTAATGACTCTGTCATTTCTAATTATTGCTAGGGGGGAAAAAAAAAAACCACACAGGAATTCCCAATGCCCTCCATTTGTGTGCACTGAAAAATCAGTTTGCATGTCAGCAGGAAATGTCAGCATCAAGGCCAAGGATGTTTAATTTGTTCATAATAAGAATAAGAGCTGATGTGTATTGAGTACTTAAATGTGCCAGGCATGGAGCTAAATGCTTTACAACCTGTATCTCACTTAGCCTCCAAATCATCCTGTAAGGTTTATCCCATTTTACAGATGAAAACATCAGAATTGAGAGAAGCTAGGTAACTTGTTAGCAGTCAAACAACTAGTAAGGGACAGACTCAAGTCATCACTCGTTACCATGATATTAAATCGTATCTCCTGGCTATTTCCATGTCTCATTTTCCTGTGAGAAGACCAGGGATCAATAATCAACTATATTCATGAGCTTAATGCCTCCCTCTGACAGCTAAAACCATCCCCCCAAAAAGTCATCCAATTATAGCCAACTAACCATATTCCCCAAGGATCTACTTTTTTTAAAATAACTTTTTTTCTGAAATAAATGAAAATCATATCAATATGCAGCATTTAAAAACATAGACAAATATAAAGGAGAAAATTAAAATCTCCTATAATTATATCAAGGATCACATGCTGGTAGCCTTACATGTAGAGGGACAAGAAATGGCCTCTTGTGCTTTTAATTCCTTTAACATGGACAAAATGTGCCTTTAGTTCAACACTGCAGATATTGATTGAAACATGTGACTAAAACTCATTATAAATAACACATGATGGGGCCTTCTTTCCTGAGAACAATTGTTTATGGGAGTGAGGCTTCAGGAAACCTAAAAGCTATGGGGATGGAGGAGACACTTATTAAGTCAGCCAGGGGTTCTGTCTTGGTTTCCTATTTCTTCTATAACAAATGGACATAAGACTCTTGGCTTAAACCAATGCACATTTATTTCTGACAGTTCTGGAGGTCAGAAGTCTACAATGAGACTGCAGGACTGTATTCCATCTGGAGGCTCTAGCAGAGAATCTCTGCTGGCCTTTTCTATCTTCTAGAGGCTGCCTACATTCCCTGGCTCATGGCTCCGGTCACTCTGACCTCCGCTTTCATTATCCCATCCCCTTCACCAATGGTGGTCTTTGTGTTGTGTTTATAAACACCCTGTGATTACACAGGGCCCGCTCAGGTAATCCAGGATAATTTCACCATGTCAAGAACCTTAATCCCATCTGCAAAGTCCCTTTTACTATGTACAGGAACTAAGGATTAGGTGTATTGGGGTGGGCATCATTTAGCCTACCACAGGCTCTAAAGATAATCTTGAGTATTTCACATTTGTGTCCAGCTGGGACTGTCTGCAAAAAACAGACATGAGTCCCTCCCATTATCTTCTCTCTCTCCTCCTCCAAAATCCCTGTTTCCACTCAGCTCTGTCTGGGTTCAAGGTCTAAATCATTTTTCTTGGGCTCATCCTTCCTCTCATAGGCAGCAAGACATTGATATCAGGGTTCTGTTTTAGCTACTCTTCCTTATTTATTTCACCATAAGCATTATCAGTGCTTGAGAAGCCCAAGGAACCATTGCATAATTGTATTTATGCTCAAAACTACCTACATCAGACCTTTAAAAGAAGTCTGAGTCACTGAACATTTATTTTAGCCATTTAATTGCAAATTTGTGGTTGCTTACTTGTGGGAAGGTTAGGTCTGTTTAATTTTCAGAGAATGAACCCAAGAACAAAGGCATGTTCTCTCTGATATAAGGTCTATAGGCATTTTGGTAACTGAGGCAAGCCAGTGGAAGAGCATTTCAATGCCTACTGAATCATACATTTAGTCAATCCCATGGGACCTAGAGGATCTAGAAAAAAATAGTGCTGACTTGTTTTGCTTTCTGTTTTCGGTTGAAAGCTCCTTAGCAGAGGCGTCTAGAGCAGAGACCATTACACTGATGTCACTACATACATGTCAGCTGTGGTGGTATCCCTGCAGAAGGAAAAGCATCCCAAAGCAGAGATGACAAGTAGGAAGTGCACATGCTTCCCTCACCATTCCTCGCCCAAGGCAGGCATCACGAGTCTGTCAAGCACTGTTCCTCCTCAGCGCCGGGGTCTGGCCTTCAAACGCTTCCCAGTTGACTGCCCCAGCCAGCCACTGCCACTCAGTTCCAGTTGGCGAACAAATGGAGCTCTATCTGATGTCCCCACATTATAGAGTCAATGCCCTCCTGCTTCCAGGCAGTAAGGAAAATTCCTCCTACTGCAATCCAGCCATAAAGCACTGATGCCTAGAACACTACTTTGGAGCTGGCAAAACCCTGAGAGAGGCTGATTCAAAATGAAGCAAATGATTCCATCTCCCATTTTCTATTTGGAGACCTTGGGGTGGGGGTAGGGTTGGGGTTGGGGGCTCTTATCTTGCTGCCTCCAGTTCTTCCTCTGGGGATCCCAGATAAGGGGACTTCTTCCCCCTTCCCCTCTATGGTACTTCTGTGCTTTGAATTCCTGCATTAAATGAGCACCCTTGCCCCCAATTTCTGCTTTTTTTTTCCCTTAATCATGTGGCTCTCTCCCTCTTTCCTCAAACTAGAATCCTGCTGGGCCCCCAAGAGCCCCCTCCCCAGGGAGTACTTGGCAGTGTTGTCAAACTCTTCAAAGGCAAGGAGGGGAAGGAAACGCCAGCTCATCCATCCCTGTCTCTTTTTTCACCTTGTGGTTTCCACTCACAATAGCAGCCTTAGAGGTTATCAAACACCCCAGCGTGCGTTGACAGCTATTCATCCATTGAAGCCTCTGATTGCCTGGCATAATTGCGGACTGCGCTCCTGCTCCGTGAACATGGCTCCTCAGTGGCTTTCAGGCACTGGCTTGCTTTTACATCACGGCTTGCTAGCAAATAGAAACACACACACACACACACACACACACACACACACACACACACAGCTCATTCAAACAGCTCAGTGACAGGTGAGCCAGCCACATGAGAACATGGAGGCGGGGGGTGGGGTGGCGGGGGGGAGGGGGGGGAGTGGGAACCAGCATGTGCAACTGTGTGCTTGCTTTTTATTAAGAGAAAATGATTTATGCAATTGGCTTCCCAAAATTTTACCTAGGATCATAGGGAGATGTTTTGCTCTGGACCAAGGCCATCTGGAGCCTGCAAAATCCTGGGAGAGCCCGAATCAAAAGAGCAGATCCCTGCCGTCTCCCGATTTCATTTCAACGCCTTTCTCAACCCCAGTCAATAATCCAGCTGCAAGCACTGCAGCGAAGCACATTCATCCAAGCTTTGTGTCTGAGTCGCTGCCTTCAGAGGGGCTTTTCAGCGCGGTTACAAGCCGGCTGATTAGCCTTCTTTGCAGGGTTCCCGCCCGGGAACGCCCATCTGAGCGCTGGCAATGCCGCAGCACATGCAGCAGCCAGCAGGGTCACGCCGCGGTGCCCAGGAGGCGAGCTGGCCTCCGCGCCCCCGCGCTGGGGTCCCGAGAGCACCAGAGTGCCGCCGCTGCGGCACCCCTGCTCAGGAAAGGGGCCAAGACTAGGAAAGCAGCCAGCAGCCGCAGAGCCCAGAGCCCCTGCATGAGGGGAGGCTGTAAACCTCCGTTAGGGGAGCTTAAGGGGATGCTGAGAGGCATGTGGAGAAGGGCTTCCGAGGCAGGGCGATCTGTGACTCAGCAGAAGTCAATGGCAAAGCCTTCAGGTGGGAGGGAGCGGTCCTGCAAAGCCTGGGGCCCTGTCCCTGACTTGGTATCACTCCACGTTCGATTCCAGGCCTCATAGTTCACATTTAGAGAGTCATGGGTGCTAGGTCTTTATTTTTTAAAATTAATTATCATTTTTATTTTGAGAATGTTTTTTAAAGAATAGAAAAGCACAAAAGAATATAATTACCTACATACCTCCCAGTCAAAATGTTAACGTTTTGCAATGTTTGTTTCAAGACCTGTTTTTAAAATATTAGTGAAGTATGGCGCAAAATGGACGCCTCTTTTAGCACCTTTATCTTCCCTCCTTGGTCTCTTCCCCTCCACGAGAGGCAACTACCTGAAAGAAATTAAAGCACTTCCTTCAATTTACCTACACATAAACAGTATAGAGACTATATAATATTGGGGGTGCGTTTTATAATTTGTATCTTTCTGCACTTCTAATCAGTAATTTGTCGTTCCCCCCCCCCCCACCCTCCCCCCCTCTCCCACTCCACACGGTGATGTTTTGTTCTGTGCAGAGGTCTCATTCAATCATTTTAACAACTGTGTGGCATTGGGTGGGGTGATTTCTAAGCCCCCACCTTGTCTCAACACCAAGCCACTGGTTCTCAAGCTGCACATTAGAATCACCTGGGCCACTTTACAAATGCAGATGCCCAGGCCTAGCCTCAGAGATTCTGATTTCATTGGTCTAGTGTTGGGCCTGGACATTTGCCTTGGGATTCTGTGATTTCAAAAAGGATTATTGTGGATGCCTGCTATGAATCTCCTAGTAGATTAGAAGCAATTTTATATCTTCCAACAAAATTATACCGACCAAAATGAATTTGCTTGGGACACTCCCTGAAACCTGCTGATAGCTGTGCCGAGGGATGGCGAGAGCCTCTCTCCTTTATCTGACTGCTAAGACCGTGACATTTATGGGCCCTAGCAACCAGCATTTCCTCACCTTTGTTCCCTAACAGAAATGGAGATGCTGCTATTGAGTATCAGCAAGATGACCCCATCAGGTGAGGGGAAAAAAACCTCAGAGAGTAGAGTTTGAAAGAAATTTGAATTACTTTCTCTTTTCATCATGTTGCAGCATAACAAGGGGGAAACTACTGCCAGGTCATTCTGCAGAAAATCTCCCAGACAACCAAATCTCCTTGAATTTTTATTTTTGCAAGGCTCAGCCTTCTCACAGAAAAGCATTTATTAAACTGCCACCTGTTGCTTTGCTAGAGAGAGGAATCGTGGAAACCTGGACCTTGCCCTCTAAGGGTCACTCTTTGGGACAGAGTTCATACACCAAGGTGACCTTGATGGTATTTTATAATCTTGTTCTTACTCTTTTCCCCATTCTTTATGTCCAGCCACAGAGGAAAGTACCTGGAAAGAACAATGCAATAAGGTGTAGTTTAACCTTCTGTTCTTCTCTAATACATTCAACAAATACTTACTGAGTGCTCATTAGGTGCCAACCACTGTGCTAGGTCATGGCCCAACAAGCACAGACTTTTTCCTCCAGTTTGGGATAAAGGCCAATGAACAGACGATTAAACAATACGTCTACAAGGTGCTGCAGCAGAGGAAAGCACAGAATGCTCTGGAAAAGCAGAGGAGGCTAGCGAGAGATACAGCAATTTAGTCTAAGGGTCTCAGGCATACTTCCTAGAACAGTGGTTCTCAAACGTGTGAGCACAGGATCATCTGGAGGGCTTGTTAAAACACAGATGACTGGCCCTCCCCCCCCTCTCCTCCCTCCCCCTGTGGTTCTGATTTAGTAGATGTAGGGTGAAGCCTGATAATTGGCATTTTCAATGTTTTGCTAGGTGATACTGGTAGTCTGGGGACCACACTTTGAGAACCACAATCCCAGAGGAATGGAAGCCTTTGCTCCTCAAAGTACGGTCTTCAGACCAGCCGCATCACAACATGGGCCTCACCTAGGAACCTGTTGGAAATGTGGAATACTAAGTCTCATCTCAGATCCACTGAGTCAGGCTGAGATCTATGTACATTAAAGTTTGAAAAACACCTCTCTAAACCACTGGTTCTCCAAAAATGATTAGTCTGGAATCATCTTGGTAATAAAAAAAATATATAGTGATGCCTACCTTTCACACTCAGAGATTCTGGTTTTATTGGGATAGGGTGTGAAAAGCTCCTCCTGGGTGATTTTAATATTTAGCAAATTTTGAGAATCAAGGAGTTAGTCCCACAAAGAAAAGCAGGAAGAGTGTTATGGAAAACAGAATGTGCAAAGGCTCGGTGGTAGAGAGAGCAAAGTGGGTTTAGTGAATGAAAAGAGTTTAGTGAACTCGGGGTATAGTGTTAGAAAGGAGATGTGAGGAACTAGAGGCTGGAGGGTTAAAGAGGCCAGTGGTGAAAGACTATAGAATCTAAGGTATCTGGTTTTTCCTTGAGGGTTGGACACACTGAGTTTACATTTAAAAAAATGATTAGTCTGTGTGCCTTTCAGAAATAAGCTTGGGAGTGTAGGAACAATGTGCCTGGTGTTAAGTCCAGGAGCTCTTTGACTATAAAGAGAATATCATTGCTCTTACTGAAAATTATTTCTTTCAGGAAACACAGCTCTTTAAGCTAAAGATGGGGGCAAAAGGATGGGTGCAGGGACCGATACAGACAGTACTGAAGGGTAGCAGGATGTCACCCCCAAAACATGCCACTTTAGCATGAGGATTATTTTGAGTTGAAAGCAATTGAGAAGAATCAGATACAAGAAGAGCTCTCTGCCCTCTCCCTAGCTGCCTAAAAATAGGACATAAATTTGTAAAGGTGTCCCTCTCCCATCTGTCTCTACCAAAAAGGACATAAGTACATTACCTGAGACAGCTTTAGACCCTTATCAGCCCAGAGGCAGCACTGGAGGAATCTACTAAGATTAGCCCTTATCTATCAGTAGTGTCTCCAAATATTTGCCTTCCCATGATTTGTTGTCCCTTAGAAACTCCAAGTCTTTTCCCCTTGTTTTGTTCCTTCTCTCAAAATGTAATGTTCCTTTGTTAAAATGCTATATAAGCCTAATTTCTAACCACCCTGAGTACTCCAGGTGTATGAACGATGCACACATTAATAAACTTGTTTTTCTCTTGTTAATCTGTCTTTTGTCAATCTAATATACAAGGCCCCAGCCAGCAAAGCTAAAATGGGTAGAGGAAAATATTTCTTTTCTCTCTCCCCTACAGTATCAACCAATCTCTAAGACTTCATTTTGGCACTTGTGTTTCCATCGTTCAGTTCAACCAATATCTACTGAGCACTGTGCACCATGTCCAGTGCTGGTGCTGGAAGAGCAGAATCCTGATCCCTTTGCAGAGTGGCAAGGTGGAGAACTCAGACAAGGGAGTGATTTTTCCAAAAAGTATTTGTTTGAGTCTGGTGGAAGATTTGACAGAGCTGTTAATAGGAGGATTCTGTGCCATCCAACTCCACTTAAGCCCTCAGCTAAACCATCAAATGGTCCCATTCACGCTGCAGCTGCAGGATTCCTGAGGTCATGCCAGTGGGCGCTGGGAATGCAAAGAGGACTCAGCCTTGGCTTCTGACACCCTGTGAGCTTTGAGGAAGAACAAGTAGGCATTTGTTAGGGGATGGCCCACAAAGACACCACAGGAGAAGGGATTGTATGCCCCCACGGGATTCCAGGCCAAATGCAAAAACAAACAAACAAAACAAAAACTGGGGTAATCGCTGCCACCACAGCTTGTGTGACCTCACTTGCTCACTGCCTATGGAGGCAGCTGAGCGCCTAGGATAGAAGCAAGGTCCCAAGCAGAGTGGGGGTGGCAGTGGAGTTGGTGTTTTATAGCCCATACGGTGAGGACTGTTAGGCCACGCCAGGTTAAGGAAACAAAGGCTTTGCAAAGCAAGGAGAGGATAAAAGCATTTTTTGTGGGTCCTTCTTTGGACCATTCCTCCCCAGATGTGCCCAAGAGGGAAAGAGTGAAGAAAGAGCATAGGTGGAGTGGTAGAATTCCCTTACCAGACAAAAAAAAAAAAAATTAAACACTTTCTAGATGATTCTTTGAGGAATTCAAAGATAGATTCTACTATCATTGCCATTGATACTGCCTATGTTACTCAGGTATCACTTAACTCCCCCTTATACTGTGGAGATTAACACTTTTTCATGTTATAGGGTGACTTAGATCAAGTGTATAGAGCAGGATTACTCAACCTCAGCACTACTGACAGTTTGAAGCACATAATGCTTTGTTGGGTGGCTGTTCTGTGCACTGTAGTACGTTTATTAGCATCCTTGGCTTCTACTCACTAGATGCTAATAGGACTCCTGGTCATGCTTCTGAAAATATCTCCTAGCATTGCCACATGTACCCTGGGGGCAAAATTGTCCCCAGTTGAAAACCACGGGTATAAAGGAAATGTGGAAGAAGGTACTGATACAAAATCTTTTAAGAAAACAGAAGAGGGATTGATAGTCTTTATCGCTTAGAATTAGCAGTTTCCATACAGGAAAGAGGCCTTAAATGACCACAGGCTTGGGTAGGATTTTAACCTTCAACATAAAGTTAAAAAAGCCTATGTAGTAATAAAAGAGGAAGCCATGTTTATAGCCAGTCAATTCAGTCATTAACCCAACTGTCTGTTAAATTGCATTCGGAAGGCATCTTCTCTGCTTTGACTATGTGCTTGGTATTGCCTAGGTGCTCAGGCAGCCCACACACTATCAGAATTATTTTACTAAACAGTAATGCCCCAGGCAACTGCTTCTGGGAGAGAGTAAATGGTGTTACACAGGAGGTATCAAGAAGCAGAATACAGAAGTTAGTTTCAGCTAGACCCAGAGATGGAAATGACTTCTCCCATGTCCAAAAGGTTCAAATGCTTCTCTCACTGTCATGGTGCACCACAGAATGGCTGATCCCCTGGAGAAAACATACCTGCCAAAGTTAACTCAAATATAAGGACTCGGAAGATGACAGATCTATGGCAACAAGCAGCCATCTTAATTAAGAAGAGAAGCAAACAGGCACATGCCCGGGTTGCGGGCTCGTCCTCAGTAGGGGGCGTGCAGGAAGCAGCTGATCAACAATCCTCTCTCATCATTGATATTTCTCTCTCTTCCTCTTCCTTCCTCTCTGAAATCAATAAGAATATATTTTTAAAAAATGTTTAAAAAGTGGGATTGTTATTAATTAAAAGACACAAAGAGAAAGGGCAACCAAATGTAATATGTGATCCTTTACTTGATCCTAAAATGAAAAGAAAAAAGCTATAAAGAACATGTGGGAGACAATTGGAATAATCTGAATATAGACTGTGTATTAGGCAATAATGTTGTATCAATATGTCCACAGAACTTTGCACAATAAGGTTCATGATAAGCAAAAACTCAAAAGAGCCCAGATGATATGGATAACAAACTGCTATATTTAGATAACATAATACCCACTCCACAATAAAAAGGAACAAACTACTGATACACTCTATAACCGGGTGACTATTTCAGAAATATTATGAGAGAAAAAAGGTAAACTAAAATATGCATACCATGACTCCATTTATATGAAATTCTAGAAGAGGCAAAATGAATCTATGATGACAGAGATAAGATCAGTGCTTGCTTTTGGGCATGAAGAATATTGGAAGGAGCACGAGGGAATCTTCTGTGGTGATGGAAATGCCCTTTATCTTGATAGGAACATGTCTTGGTGAGTAGGGGCATGAATGATATGCATTTGTCAATACTTATAATCTGAGTATTTCTCTCTATGTAAATCATATCTCCATAAAAATTTATTTAAAAATTATATCAGTATTAAATTCTGTGGATATAATAATGATATTGTGATTAGGAGAAATATCCTAAAATATTTGTGGGTAAGGATCATGATGTTTGTAACTTATTTTCAATGGTTCTGGGGAAAATAATGAAACGTAGATATATCAAGCAAATGCAGCAGAATTTTACAATTACCAATTGCACTTTTAATAAACTTTTATGTAGGCCTGAAATTTTTCAAAATAAAAAGTTGGGATAAAAATAAATAATAATTTTTAAAACTATTCCCTTAGCCATCATTTCCTCAATAAGAGGAATGGAAAACTGAAATTGACTACCACTGCACATTCTTTCTAGTTTGTTGTAATTAGAAATATCCAATCCCTCTATAAAATTTTTATTATGGAATGTTCTATTTATCCTTTTGAGGGGGCAAAATAATGTAAGAATCAGTCTCATAAGAACTTTGGTTAAAGGTAGTAGGAGGTATGGGATGCCTCCAGCAACTTTCTGGGCTACTACCTGAACTTCACCAGGTTCCTTCTAACATTTATTGGGCATACAGAATGCTTTCATTTACCTAAACTTTTAATATTTTTTCAATTTTTTTCATCTAAGTGCCTATTTTGCAAGACTTCTGCATAGACTGAGTTGGCAGTTCAGATGATCTGCCAACTGCTCAACTTGTGATCTAATTTGTATTCCAAGATTATCAAACATAACCTTGGTCTGGAAGGAAGCAAACACAACTATTTGATGGCGCTCTTGCCATAAACATCTCAGGTGAGAAAGGGCAGGTGCCTGGCTTGTGCTCAGATGGCACCCCATGGAGGGCAAAGGCAGAGCAGCTTTAATTCACTATGTATATTACACCATCTGTCAGAATGTCAGAGGGGTGAGAAAACAGAAATGTGAATTTATAGGGTAAATGTGTGAAAAGAAAATGATATGCCAGGTTCAAGCAGAGGATATGCCAGGTTCAGGAGAGATTTACTACAAAGATGGTAGTTTCAGAGGAAATTCTTTCAGAAAATGCAGGGTCCAAATTTTGTTACTCTTGGCTCAAAAAGCAATGTGAAAAAAAATTTTATTTTTCTATTGCAGAGTGCACATAACAAGTAAAAAAAATGGGGACACCAGAGGAAGTATTCTGTCAAGGAATTAAAAACAGTCAAGGAGGCCAAAGGAAAGTTTTTAGGAACCAGACAAACGTCTTCTGGAAAAATACCATAAAGATGACCTACGTGGTTGCCTGATAATGAAAAGAACTTGATTCTTTCCTGAACTAACCTCTGCTTCTGTGTTAGTAGCAGCACCGGGAAGAAGTAATCCCTACGATATATTAAATACCATGTAAAATTGTGTATCTCTGTGAAGATAGAGATTCTCTTATCAAACCTACAGGCACAGCTGGATCTATGGGCAAGTTGAGCAGGGAGTCACCAGAGCATGGGTCTTAAGAATACTTGGGAGTTCTCCATACCTGGCTTCAGATTCCTACACAGTGTCATTCATAGGGGTTATTAACAACTAGAAGCCCGGTGCACGAAATTCGTGCACGGCGGGGGGTTGTCCCTCAGCCCAGCCTGTACCCTCTCCAATCTGGGACATCCCTCTCACAATCCAGGACTGCTGGCTCCCAACTGCTTGCCTGCCTGCCTTCCTGATTGCCCCTAACCACTTCTGCCTGCCAGCCTGATCACCCCCTAACCACTCTGCTGCCAGCCTGGTTGATGCTTAACTGCTCCCCTGCCAGCCTGTTTGCCCCCAACATCCCTCCTCTGCCAGCCTGGTCACCCCTAACTGCCCTCTCCTGCAGGGTTGATCACCTCCAACTGCCCTCCCTTGCAGGCCTGGTCCCTCACAACTGCCCTCCCTTGCAGGCCGGGTGCCTCCCAACTGCCCTCTCCTGCTGGCCATCTTGTAGTGGCCATCTTGTGTCCACATGGGGGCAGGATCTTTGACCACATGGGGGCAGCTATATTGTGTGTTGCAGTGATGATCAATCTGTATATTACTCTTTTATTAGATAGGATAGAGGACTGGTACAGGGGTGGGGGCCAGCTGGTTTGCCCTGAAGGGTGTCCCAGATCAGGTGGGGGTTCCCTTGGGGCGTGGGGCAGCCTGAGCGAGGGGCCTGTGGTGGTTTGCAGGCTGGCCACGCCCCCTGGCAACCCAAGTGGAGGCCCTGGTATCTGGAATTTATTTTCCTTCTACAATTGAAACTTTGTAGCCTGGAGTGGAGCCAAGCCTGCTGCTCCCTCTGGGGCGGCAGCCATTTCTGTGGCAGTTAATTCACCTTCTACAATTGAAACTTTGTAGCCTTAAGCGGGTGAGCCCGGCCAGGGTGTGTGGAAATCTTTGCTTCCCCTGTTGCCGCCAGCAACCCTGGCCTGCTCTCTCAAGCTCCATTCTGCCGCCATTTGTTTGAATTTGTTTACCTTCTATTATTGAAACTTTGTAGCTTGAGTGGAGGCTTAGGCCTGCAACGGCTATGGAAAGCTTGGCTTGCTCTGTTACCTAGGAAACCTTGCTCTCTGTGGCTGTAGCCATCTTGGATGGGGTTAATTTGCATACTCACCCTGATTGGCTGGTGGGTGTGGCTTATGTAGCAGAGTGATGGTTAATTTGCATATTACCATTTTATTAGAGAGGATGCATTGAGTTTACAAAGTGCTTTAAATTTATCAAGCTCTTTCACATACCTCTCTACATTTGTACCTCATCACTCTGTAAAGCATAGACAGTGAGGATTTTAATCTGTGTTTTATTTATTTTTTTAAAATATTTTTTATTGATTTTTTTACACAGAGAGGAAGGGAGAGGGATAGAGAGTCAGAAACACTGATGAGAGAGAAACATCGATCAGCTGCCTCCCGCACACTCCCTACTGGGGATGTGCCTGCAACCAAGGTACATGCCCTTGACCGGAATCAAACCTGGGACCCTTCAGTCCATAGGCCAACTCTCTATCCACTGAGCCAAACCTATAAGGGCTAATCTGTGTTTTACAGATGAGGACATTGAAGCTCAAAGACACTGAGTCTTGCCCAAGGTCATATAGTTAAGACTCAAGTTCTATTTTCCCATTCCTCTTTCCATTATGTCCCTGAACAGTCAGGCAGGGCATAGTGGCTAGGTAGGGAAGGATGGCTATTGGAGTGCCTTTTAGACTCCCTCAGCATGATGACTTGGATAATTTTAACAAATTATATGGCTAGAGACTTGTGTGGCAAAAGACATCTGGCCTTGAAGGACAAAATTAAAAAGATGTATGTTTCATTTGGAAGCAATTTGTTTTGGCCAAAAGAAGGAAGAGATCAGGCAAGGGTGAAGAATTGCAACAGGCATATGGGGTCCAGAATTGTGTGTGTGTGAAACAGGTGGACAAAGAGATCCTTGACCATAGACTGTCTTAGAGATAGGACTGTATCCAACCGGTCACACCAAAGGCTCAGTGTCCGTTACATCATTTGGGCAAGGGTAATCTGGCGACAGCATTTCACTCTTTCTTCCCAGGAGAACTGCTTTCCTGAAAGTATTCACTTCAGCAAGTGAAGGGATTTCTAGGCATGCAACTAAACTGTTGTTTCTTTATCTACCTTGCTTCTTCTGTCTGCCTTACTATGCAGTATGGAGGAAATTGGACCTCATTGGTAATTAGGAGAAGTGAGTTCAAGCCACAGCCCTAACAGGTCTGTGTCACAACTCCTGTATGATCTTCAGCCTCTTTGGATTTGGTTCAATTACTGGGAAAGTTCTTAAACTAAGTCTCCCCTAGCTCTAACATTCTGTGAGCCTCAATGGAACAAGACATGGAAAATGGCTCTCTTGGTCCCTTCTGTATCTGACCTTTCAAAGTCATCTGGTCAATACATGTGCCCCAATTTTGTCCATCTAGGGGTACCTGGACATATGCAGATAAAACTTCATGATCTTGCTGGGCACAGTTCTGTTAGAAAGTGCCTTGATCTTCATTTCTACTTTTTAAGAAGCTCCCAAATGCTACTTCTTTCCCTGCCCCTCAGCATTCCAGTGGCAGTAACTCATTTGTCTCCAGATGGTCAGTGAAGTCCTTTAGGCTCCTTCCTGGAATCTTGCCCTGGACTTCTTGAAGATTGACCTGCCATCGATAACGTGGGATAAATCCGAGATTATTTGTTACTACTACTAATACTTTATGTATTGGTTTTCTGACAGTTCAATGTTTATATAAGTTAGAGTGAACACAATTGGAGAAGACAGTGGAGTTAAATGCACTGAGAATTGACATAACTTTGGGTAGACCACATTTGTGTATAATATACAAGAAAGTCTTTTCTCATGTCTCCTCCAATGGAAAACAATCTTTTAACTGATAGTACCACCTATGATTGTCTCTAAGGGTGCATTTCAGGTCAGGAGGAGAGAAGAGTGCTATGGGATGGAAGAGGCATTTTGACCCTCCAATGGACTGGGCTAACCCTAAGCACTATGGTTCTAAAGAAAATGGGTTCTGTTTAAAGAAATGTAGCCAAGCTATTGACAGGTCCTTATTTTTATCATCTCTAATATATCTTGCAGCCTACGACTGGTGGCATTGCTCGGTTGATAAAATAAATAGGTTCATGAATTTTGTGTGAGTGTATACAAAACTATGATAATATGATTACATATGGAACATAAATATTTATGAAAACTAATAAAACTGTCTAAGACCCTGGGCTCACCTACCGAAATAGATCCTCATTATATTTGTAGTAACCCACAGTTAGATATATGGTTAGATAAAGCAAGGAGATGGGTGAAAATATTCTGCTAAACTGCAGCCAGGCCCCCAAAATAAATAGTTCTTGATTTCTCTGCTGGGTGGTCTAAGAATATTACTACAAGGTAAATGAAAAATTTCCAGTAGCCCTAAAGCATCTATGATTTCTCACACACAGAAGTGCATTATGTTTATGTGCTTAGCTCCACATAAAGGCAGTGATAAAAGGAGTCATTGACTTTGGATTTTGCATGCTGTAAAGTAAATGTCTAGCTACACAGTAGTCACTATTCTGGGCATTTCAAACAGAACTGGGGGAGAGAGCAGTATATGGACTAGTCTTTTGGGTTCAAAGAAATAATTTTACCCACCTTCAACTCTGGGCACGTCAACATTCACAGCAGATCACAAACCTAAGTTTGCTTTTAAATTAAGTGATGACCTGTGGTCAGCCTGTAATTCTTTAAAATCCAATATCTGCCTTGGTGTTTTATGGCCAGAAAATCCATAATGACATGTCATTTGTTTCCTCTACTGTGTTAGAAACACTCCAGAGGCTAATTCACAGTGTCATTTGCTTAGCGGCCATGTTATTGAAGGGCTGAGATTTTAAGAGGAAAACAATTGCTTAACTGATACAGAGTCATGATGAGTGAGGGGCTATTAGGCAAATGAGGGGTAACACAGGACTCTATAGCCATGCTCTGTGGTTGCCTGGTGCTGCAAATTCTTGCAGTGAAAGTGGCAATTTCAGTGCCTGGCCCATAGGTGGCTATGATTAGTGTTAAAGAGAATAAAGCCAATGATACAGAGACATGATAGAGCGTCACTTTGATGGATTGTTGCTGCCGTATAGATTAGTTAACCCTAGAAATACAATGAGTATTCTTTTGATTTAAAATTATCCAAGCCACTTTTGACTCTTAGATCTCCATGTTCCTCTTCTCCTGCTCTTTCTTTTACTATTGGACCAGTCTTCTCTGCCCGCCAAGATGCCAGCAAGCTAGTCTGAAAAAATTGCCTTGGCCAAGGAAGTCACAAAGAAATCAAGAATTTAATGAAAACAGTTTTCTTTTTTTTTTTCATGGTCTAGAAGGCCCCATGAGATCTAATCTCCTCCTCATCTCATACCACTTTCTGCCTGGTTCTGTGATACATGTTGGAATGCTCCTCACCCTCTCTTAACTAAGAATCTTTGAACATGCTGTTCTTCTGTCTGGACCACTTCTTTCTCCAACTAATTTCCTGTTCATTAAACCAGATTTCACTCATTCTCAAATATTCAGTATTTTACCAAAGAAGTTATTCTTTTTAAATATATATACATATTTTTTATTGATTTCAGAGAGGAAGGGAGAGGGAGAAACATCAATGATGAGAGAGAATCATTGATCGTCTGCCTCCTGCACACCCCCTACTGGGATCCACCCTGCAACACAGGCATGTGCCCTTAACCAAAATTGAACCTGGGACCCTTCAGTCCACAGTCCCAACCTCTATCCACTGAGCCAAACCAGCTAGGGCCAAAGAAGTTATTCTTGACACCCCTTCCCCCCTCAGCATGTTACATGGTCTACTATGTGCTTCTCTGTAGCCTCTTAATTTCAATGACCATGATTCCTTTGATGGCACATCTATCCCTCTGGAGAATGAGGTTCCTAAATACTGGGATTGTATCATTTTTATCTCTATATTCTTATTACTTAGCCCAGAATCAGAAACACAGTAGACTTGATAAATAGTTGTTGAATTAATTAATAAATGAGAGTGAGAGAAGAAATACATGTTTTTTTCCAGTAGCTATATTGCCTTTCAAAGTATAGTTTAAAAGGATGCCAATTATGCAAGTGGTGGTGATACCTCAGGTTCAATGGAAACAGAGAATCTTTCCATGGGGGTCCATGAATCTATATGCTGGTTAAGAACAACATTCTTTTTCTTTGGTTTAATATTTTTATTTTTATTTTTATTTTTAGAGAGAGAGAGGAAGGGAAAGAGAGAGTGAGAAGCATCAATGTGAGAGTGAAACATCCACCAGCACACCCCCTACTGGGGACTGAGCCCACAATCCGGGCATGTGCCCTAACCAGGAATCCTATGGGCAACCTTTGATGCATGGGACGACACCCAACCAACTGAGCCACACAGACCAGGGCACGAACAACATTCTTTTTAATGGTAATTATTCTGTACCTCTCTTGATGAGCTTCACCACCATCAAGACTACCAGTATCACACTGATAGCAATTTCAGATAACAATGCACGTCTGCCATCTACTGGTCATATCGGGTAGTACTGTGAAACCTATGACCACACATTTTCATTTTCTTCAAAATCTGGATTGAAAGCTATGAGGGACTTAGATTCCAACACACCAAACCATTCCATTTTACAAAAGGGGAAACCATTTCCCGTGGAGAGTGTATGATCACCCATTGCCATGCAGCTAGTTGGTGGAAGAGCTGGAATGGTCATTCAGGCTTCCTGACAAAAGCAGGATCTTTTTTGTTCTTATTTTTTTGTTGTAATTCTGGATGCTAACAGAAGTACATCTGGTGAACAAGGATGACTTTTTCCAAAATGAAGTGGAACAGTTGAGACTTGTTCTAGTGTACATGCCAGTAATCTTTTACCCCCTTGTTTAAAGCTCCTCACGTTCCAGAAAGTACAGGATCTGATTTTCTGCTTTCTGTCCAAGTATTTCCTGGATTTGAAGGCAGCTTACGGGTCATGTGGGAAAGACTAGCAAACTTGGAATTTCACACCAAAAAGTTAGGCAAAGATATGGTGCAGGATGTGTGTTGCATGCCATTGGATCACATGCCATCATTAAGACTCAGAGGGATTAGAAACACACCAGAAGTTTATGTTCCGAGAAGCTGTGATCTTCAATGGAAAAACTGACACATCATAATTGAAAAAGCTAGGAACTGCCTCCCTCATCAGAATAAACAGAAGTGACATAAAACCTTCCAGAAAGGCCCGCTCCGTGAACCTGGCGGAATTGGCCACAGAAGCACTGTATTCTCCAAGATATGCATATTTTTTAGCTGCCCCATGGGACTGGATTTAACCATAGTCATCTTTTTGTTGAAGTGTGGTTTGTATGGGAACATGCCTCTTAACATTCCAGGGATCAACGCAAAGTTAAAACAAACCAAACATCTCAGTACCTGCCAGGAGGACTCTTGTCTTTCCCTAACGATTCTTAGAACCAAGCATTTCAGGGACTGGGCTGCTGAGATGAAGCAAAGATGAACTTTTTGGCTCTCAGGGTACTTTTTAAATCTTCTGTACTCACTAATGAACATGTTCAGGCTGGTCATTTTGTTTCATAAGCTGAAAAAAAGTAGCACCTTTCAACCCCCTGGGACAAACCTGATAAGGAAAATAGTACCCAGTCCCCACTGGATTAAAAATCAATAGAGGTACTAATTTAGTCCCTCCAGGGTTGCGACAAAAAAACAAAACAAAACAAAAAAACACACTTCCCCTAGGGAAAATAAAAAATAAAATGCTACGGGAAATGTCATATCAGTATTCATTCAGTATTCCTTTCTCATGATAGTCTCACCTCTGGTCTCAACCACTGGTGTGGGGAGGGATGGTCACCATTGCCCCATCCCCCGATGTGATCTGGAATGTCCTTCCTTTGAACCTGAATCTCTGTGCACCCTTTTCATCTCAACACAGTGCCCGTGGCGGAGGGCAATGGCAGAACTGTAGATCACTGCATGGAAGTATGCTCCTCAGTGAAGGAAAGAAGGAGAATATTTGTCCAGAAATTCAGTGTGGGGTTATGTTAGGACCCAGAGGTCCAAATGAGTGCCCAAGGCCAAGTGAAGTTTCCTCTACTTTGGTTGTTCCCACCACCGCCATTTCCCTCTTAGGAATGAACTCAGAGTTATTGAACTCTATATGCTCAGATGTCCCAGATAACCTAGAGACAATGCTCAATGCAAGTGATGACTCTCCCCTTACAAGACCCATGTGGGACTTAACAGAGTTCAGCCCCCTCCACCATCCTTTCTCTGATCCACAGGAGGCACAGGTAACCAGAGCCTCCTTCTCCCTTTCTAGACCTCCCATAATTCCACACCTGCCAACATAATTCCTTTAATTTCCACCTATTTCTACTTTTAGCTACATTAACTCCAAATTCATTTTCATCTCTTCCCTGACTCACCCTGTTATTTCATAGTCATCAATCGAGATCAAGCAATCCAAATTAGCCTTGCAGACTTGCCTTGAGACACAGGCTCAAAAAAAAATATATTAATGGCCTTAATCCCCCTTCCTGGCCTTGCAAGGAGGGTATATGGTAGGGGGGTTATCATGCTACATATTTGGACATTTCCATATTTACCAAAAAGTTTAATCTGACTTAATTTAGGTTTACCTTACAAGATTTAAAAATAAATTCATAGCTTAAATTCATTCATATGGACAATCTGATACAGTTGTTTTCAAAACAAAAATCTATAATAATAAAAGCATAATATGCTAATTAGACTGGGTGTCCTTCTGAATGTCCTTCCAGACAACCTTCCAGGTGAAGCCGGGGCTGCGAGGGAAGCCCAGGTCCCGGGTGCCAGAGGGAAGCTGGTGCCGGCAGCAGGGGGAAGAAAGGCCTACTCTTGCATGAATTTAATGCATTGGGCCTCTAGTAGTATAATAATGTTTAAAAGTGTGGGCTCTGGCTTTAGGCTGCCTGGGTTCAAGTTTGCCACCTCTGAGCTGGAAGATCGTGCAAGTAACTTAACCCCTCTAAAACATAGTATCTTGTGCATTATACATTATATTTTTTAAGATACATAAAATCATCATGTTATATGGCAGGCACTTCACATACACTATCTCATTTAATCTTAATAATCCAAATTTTGTAGAATGCTGGCTCTCTCCTGAAGATATAACTTTCCACACAGCTTTCTCAAGGAGAGTTTGCTGAATCACATACCCCAGAGTCTGGAGGCAGAAGCAATGCCCTGCTTGTTCCACACTGCTATGTCCCCACTATTGTCACTGCCCGCTCCTGTGAAAACTCCTTGTCCCTCAAGACTCATGCTTTTGAGTCTACCATCCTCTCCTTTTTGTCACTATTATATACCAAAACCAGAATCTAATGTCAATATCCCTTGTGACTTCAACATTTATATTAATACCCGACATCCTGGTTGCTGGGTTCCTTGAACTCTTTTTTTTAAAAAAAATCTTTATTGTTGAAAGTATTACATATGTCCCCTTTTTTCTCCCATTGACCCCTTAGAGCCCATCTCTATCCCCTGCACTAGGCCTTCACCCCCTATTATCTGTGCCCATGGGGGTTCCTTGAACTCTTCATCTCCATTCACCTTCTCCTCCACTCCCCACTTTGGTTGTGTGTTTTCACTGCCACTCTCTGGACCTTGTTATCACCCAGAGCAATTCTTCTACCTTCCAAATCAAGAACTCAGATACCTCACAACTCTTTTCCTTCTAGGAGGCCTCATTCATTATTTCTGTTAACCAGCTTCTTGAATTCATCTGACGACCCTCACAACTTCTCACGTATCCGTGTCCTCCTTCCTTCACTGCCTTCCCTATCCTACTTATATTCAATACTAGAGGCCAGATGCATGAAATTCGTGCCAGAGTAGGCCTTCTCAGCCCCGGCCGCCCTCGCAGCCCCAGCTTCATCCAGAAGGACGTCTGGATAGTCGTTCCGCTGTTCGGCCATTTGGTAGATTTGCATATTACCCTTTTATTATTATAGATTGTTACTGTGACCACTCTCTTCAACTTCCTCAAGTCCCTGGCCCCACTGTTTTTTCATCGTACCAAATTGATTTTTCTCAAGTGAATCTAGCTATTGACCAAGTTTGCTGAACATCACTGCAGAAACAGCAACCGGACAGTGTTGTCATTATGTATTCATGGTCAGCATCCTCAACAGGACATGAAACACTGCCAAGAAATTCTACTGAGTTTTATCAGTTCTCTCTCTTATTCTCCACGATGAGGATTCTATAGTTTCTCCACTGTCCTCAGTCCTCCAATATCCTCACATTCCTCAATACTCAAAGCAGGTGGCATCAACTCTGACTTCACAGAGAAGATAGAGGCCCCTCAGAGGGGGCATCCTTCAACTTTCCACCACTACATTTGCAACAATTTGTCCACCTTGCCTTCTGCCATTGGAGAATAGGGGCCCTTCTTCCTAACTAAAGCTTATCCCTCCACCAGTCCCTGCCTGTTTTATCAGAGAAGAACCTTGCTTTATAAACTATCTTCTGTATCTTCTAGCATAAATATTTTGCTCTGTATTGCTTCTTTTCCATCAGCTTTTAAATACGCTCAAGGCTTTTTCATCTCATAAATCTGGAAACAACGCTGAAATGCCTATCTGCTTTCTCCATTTCACAGATGAGACAATGGAGGCTCATGGAGATTAAGGAGAAAGGGATTGAATAAGGCCCAAACTCAGGCCCAATCTCAAGAAAAGATTGACATAGTACCTTGTCATTATGATGCCATGGTATAGCATCTGTGGACTGAATAGATCTATAGCAGCTGTGGACTGTATAGATCTCTATTTTAGGTATCTTCACTAGAGGAATGGATTGATTTCTACTGATCAGTGCTCCACCATCATTACTTTCCCTCAGGCCCCAAATGATAAAGAGAAATAGTTGGATAGACCTAATCTGTACTTTGGTTGTTCCATCTGTAAAGTATAACTTATAATATATATCCTTCCCACCTCCTTGTCCTCCTACTCTCTGCCTCCATTTCTCATCAGCAATGTAATAGAGATGGCATATCTCTTCCCTACGGAAGGTTTTCAATTGCTGAGGGGGACGGTGCTACATATATGCTCAATATAGCCATCTTTTTTGGAACGTTAACTCCCTGCCTGTGCTGACAGAAACCAGTGATGTGGATAAAGCTGGGTTCATTTTATTTAGAAGGAAAAAAAAAATAGAGCAAAGGAAATAAAAATTAGGTAAGCATCTGGAGGAAAGACTCAGAGAAGACCCAAGTAAAAATATGACCAAGCAATTAAATCAACATCCTCCACTGCAGCTATTTGTGACTGCGCTTTGTCAGTCTTAGACACAGGAGGAAACAGGAGGGGTATAGAGTGTGGGATATTATTAAAGGAAAGAGAATTAGAAGTAGAGAGGAAGTGAGGGGAGTGTGAGTCTTACAAGGAAGATAGAAAGAACAAAATAAAAAAAAAGAAAGATGAACCAACAAAGCTCATCTCTCCTTGTCAAAAAAAAAAAAAAAAAAAAGATGATGGGGCATAAAAAAGAACACTGCATGTCAATGTTCAGTCCTTGAATGTTCCTATTCCTTTTCTGGTAAAGATAGTAAAGCCTCTAAAATATAGAACTAAGGGTAAGAAAACTAAGAGACTAAAATGCAAAAATTATTTTGCTTTTTGCAATGGAATAATTGGAAAGCCTGAGATGAAATTAAATTTGGATCTAAGTTGATATAAAGTCTAAAGCTTATATAAAGTGTAGACAGAAGTGGTACTGGGGTCACACCCTGAATTTTCAGCTATGTAGCTATGTTATATTGGTCAGGTCATACTTACCTATCCAAGAAACAGTTTCCTAGTTTATACAGTTATGAGGATAGACTAGATCAGCTATTCTCAAACTATGTGTCATGTTCCATTAAGAGTCACTCATTTTAATGAGAGATGTTAGGGAGGAAGATTGACTGACCATGGGGACAGTGTGAAAAAAGAAAAGATTGAGAAATACTGGGCTTTCTCAAGGATTTCTTCTATAAGATACATAATAAGATATTTTAAAGAACTGGCTTTGGACCAGTTTCACCTTTATAAGTTTTTACAAATTAGGTCAGTTGAAGGGAATATATGTAGAATCTGTCATATCTTTTTATGTGCACTTAATTGAAAATTGAATATAAAGAAAAGGATAGCAATAGCTAGCAGAAACAAAGGCTTGGAAGAATCTGTAGGAAGTCAAAGTCCCTTTTATCTTGGTGTGTGTCTTCAGATAAACAGAGAGGAGGAGACAAATAGTTTTTTAATTACTGTTAAGTTGCCTGGGGGCAGGGGCAATGAATAATGAATAGCAATCAGTCCTCAATCACTTTCTTTGCCAAAGAGCCACGGATATCAGAGACCAGTTCCAGTCCTCAGAGAGCAGAGCACTGGCAAGGGAGTCAATCTAAACTAGAAAAGAGAAATAAGAACCGTGCTCCAATGCACAGCAAGCACACAGGGCTTTCCACCCAGGATGTGGTCCTTGCCTACCTCATCTGAGTCATCCTGCCTGTGGTAGGCAGAATAATGACCATCCCCAACACCCAAAGGTGCCCACACCCTAATCCCCAGGGATTTTGTAGATGTGATTACAGGTATTATTCTTATTTACCCAGGTAGGCCCATTCTAATCATATGAATCTTAAAAGTGGGAACTTTCTCAGCTTTGGTCAGAGAAATAGATGTTCAAAAAATCAGGGTCACAAGACACTACAATGCTGGCTTTGAAGATCTAAGAAGGGGGCTACAAGCCAAGGAATGTAGGCTGCCTCCAGAAGCTGGACAATTCAAGGAAATAGATTCTCCCTCAGAGCCTCCAGAAAGGAATGTAGTCCAGATATACATTGATTTCAGCCCAGTGACACCCCTTCCAGATTTCTGACCCTTAGAACTGTAAGATAATGCAGTTGAATTATTTTAATTCAGTAAATTTGTGGGGCTCTGTTATGGCGGCATTAGAAAACTAATGTACTGTCTTTGCACAGCCTTATAGGACTGCTAGATTTCCTGCTTCTGTGTTTGGTCCATGTTGCTTCCTTTACCCAGAATGCCTTTCCCAACCTCTTCTTTTTACCCCTACAACCTACTCTTCTACTAACCTTTTGCACTCGGATGTCGAGTGTGACTCGACATGGTTAGCATTAGAATAAAGGAATCGAGAAAAAAGCAAACGAGTGCAAAGGGCTAAGACTTAGCTCAAGCATCCTCTTCTCTAGAAAGCCATTTCTAAATACCCAAAACTATCTCTCTCTTCCCCAAACCTAGGGTAGATTCTATTGCTCCCATCTCTATGTTCTCACTATACCATATGCAAATACCTATTACAGCATTGTATTGAAAGTATCTATTTAAAGTCTGTCTCTTCTTAGGAAGGATCCAAGGCTGGGATTCTAGCAAACTGATCATCAGTAGGTCCACGATGAAACATGAATGAGAGCCAAGCTTTGGGAAAAATCTATCTTAAATTATATCCTTAAACAAAATGAGATAACAGATGTTAAATACTCCCAATTTACTAGCAATACTACATTCTCTTAGTTAAGTAAGGGGGTGGGGGCTGTTTTGTTTTATTTTACATTTCACAACAGTTGCTCAGTACATCTGTATTTGGCTTTGAATGTCATTAAATGACAAGCTATTACCACTTTCATGCTTGGAGGCACCTGAATGTTCACAGAAAGAGCACATTTTATGATATTTTTCTAGAGTTTATATTTTAAGTCCAAAGTTGAAAAAAAAAATTGAATTGAGTCATTTTTGTTTCCAGAGAAATTTGTTCACTCTCACAATTGTGAAAGCTACCAATGTTCTTCTTTTCAGCTTAGACTTTCTTCTCCATTCAACATGTCCCATGCTCCCAGGGGTGCTGTCATACTCACCAGAGCATTTGACTCACACGCCCTACGATTTTAATGATCACTTTGACTTGGAATAACTAACCTAATCTTGCACTTGGGACAAGTCTCTGGTCTTCTACCCACTCTCAAGACCTTCTTCATAATTGGGACAGATTTCCTGGCTGCACACCCACCAACCACTTTGGGCATCTATCTGCAAAATCATCTCCTTCATTTTGTTAGTCAGCTTGTGACTTCATGAGAAGGTAAAGCCAAATCTCTTTTTAACATAGGTTGTAGGTACAGCATCAAAAGTCACTTAAGAAACTGGAATAAAGGGAATGAGCGCTATGGCTACCAATAAGAAAGTTCAGGAAAAAAGGAATCACTGCCTCTCTGTGGCTAAGTCCCCAAAAGATAACAAATTAAAACATGGAGACAAAGAGAGAAAAATGAGAAAAAATAATTTGGCTATTTGTTTACAGGTGTCTTTTTCTGCCATTTACACATTTTATAATAGTTTCTTCATCACAACCATTTTTTGTTGGGCACTTGTCTAATATGTTATGTATGGTGAAAGGTCTTCAATTTCTACTCCCCAGAAAATACAATGTTGTGGGTGGGGGAGGCAGAGGAGGCTAATTCAATCCTCTTTTCCCAGAATTCTCTTGCATCCCATGAGATTTAATGGATGTTCCAAAGTAAGGGAATCTATGATCAAAAATAATTTAAGAAAAAAAATCTTGGGTTAATCAAAGAAAAATGAAGCTGGTTTCTTGGCTGCAAGACTTATCGGGAGCTTTACTATTTCAATATGCTCTATGACTCAAACAGGAAAGTTTATGTTGCAAACTCATTTAGCTCATTTAGCCAGAAACCATTTTGTCAAAGGAACATCTATTAACCTCTTTGATATTCAGTTTGGAAAATAATGCCCTAAATATTCCCATAAAACATATCATACTAAAATATAGTAGGTTCTCAATGTTCAGATTTGAAAACACTGCCCTAAATATTCCCGAAAAGCATCTCATACTGAAATATAGTAGGCTCTCACTAACCATTTGACCACTGAGTGAGAAGCAAAATTTCAAAAATGACCAACCCAAACCTTTTACCACTGTATTTCTCTACCAGAATGTAACTTGGTTTCATAAACCTATTTTTCCTCAAGTCAACAAAATTTTCTCAAGTCAACAAAATGTTTGCAGGCAGTTTAAACAGACTACTTCGGTCCAGAGCTTTAGTGCCGACTAGTCAAAAAGAAGCCAAATATTTCCTAATGTCAGTTGCACACAATATTCTTGACATTTCAGTTATTGAATTCATCTTTGGGAGGAAGAGAAAATGATGTCAAATAGAAAGCATTTGAGGAGATACTAGTAAGAACCCAGCAGCATCCCACTAGAAAGTCTTAATATGTGGCAAGCAAAATGTCATCCAAAATAACCCCAGACAAAAACACAACAAAAGTCTGGCCAAGGCCAGTTAATTAAGGGAAAAATCACAGAGAGCATTCAAGGTCTTTGGCCCTGCTTCTACCATAACTTCTGAGACTTGCAAACTATTTGTTTGAAACTAACCCTTTTGAATGGCTGTCAAACATATCCCAATTTTCTGAAGACAAGAGATTCTTCAAACTCAGTCAAATCACAAAATTGATTAAGCAGTAAGCTTGATGTTTTCCTTTAGCATTGCATCAGCTACATTGATTGGTTGTTTTTATTTTCTATCAACATAGCCTAAGTGACATGAATAGCCACTATTTCCCCCTCCCAATATTTTCCCCATTGTGTTCTAGCTTTGTTTATGCTGTGTTCTTTCCTGTGTTTTTTTGTTTGTTTGTTTGTTTCTGATATTGATAGTTTGTGTTGTCTCTTGATCAGTGTTACTAGGGCTTATCAATTTCATTAGTATTTCAAAGATCCAGTTGTTTTACTTTGTTGATTTTTTCCTATTGTATATTTGTCTAATATTTAATTGATTTCTAGTCTTTCCTTTCCTACTTACATCTTTTCACTTTCTTTAAGTTTTGTTTGCTCTTCTGTTTCTTCCTGTGATGTTTGCTTAGATGATTGATATTCAAAATGTCTCCTTTTCTAAGACAGACATTTAAGGCTGTACATTTTTTGCTTTGACTACATCCTTATGTCTTAATATGCCATATTTTTAGTTATTCAGTTAAATGTATTTTCTAACAAATTATAATTTCTTGTTTGACCTATAGGTGTTTAGAAGTGTATCAATTAATTTCCTAAATTTGGGTAGGGATTTTTTCTTGTTTTGATTTCAAGCTTAATTACACTCCTGTCAGAGTACATCCTATTAAATTCCATCCTTTTAAAAATTAAGACTTTTTTATAGCTGAACATATGTCTATTTCAGCAAATAGCTCACATGGGCTTAAAAAGAATGCTTTTTTTTAAAAAGTTTGTTCTGTACTGTTCTGTATAGGCCAGTTAGTTCAAGTTTGTTAATATATTGTCCAGATGGTATCCTGGGTTTTTTTTGTTTGTGTACATGTGGGATTTTGAGGGGGGAGGGGGTATTGTTTGTTTGTTGTTTGTTTTGTTGGATTGTCCTTTTTATGACTGAAACTATTGAGTTTAAATATTCAACTGTAATTTTGGATTTCTCAACTTCTTCTTTTATTTGTTTATTTTTGCTTTGATATTGTGTGTCTATCTTATGCTATAATACCTCCTAGTGATGCTATTGCCTTAAGTTTACTTTGCCTTATAATGGAGTCATTATATCAACATTTGGGGGGTTAGTGTTGCATGTTATTTTGGGGATTGTTTTATACTTAACATTTGCACCTTGTAAGAAGTGTACAATTGGATTTTGTTTTTTCTATATGCACTCTACCAATCTTTGTCATTTAATCAGTGTTTCAGCTCATTTACATTTACTATAATTACTGCTACATTTGGGTTTAAATCTGCTATCTGATTATCCTATATAATAAAAGCCGAATATGCAAATCAACCAAATGGCAGAACAACCAGTCACTATGACGCGCACTGACCACCAGGGGGCAGACACTCAATGCAGAATCTGCCCCCTGGTGGTCAGTGTGCTCACTAAGGAACAGTGAGCAGAGCAGTAAGGAGCAGCAAGCAGGTGGGTGTAAAACATGAGGGGTCTCGGACTGCAAGAGGGCACAGGCCGGGCTAAGGGACCCTCCCCCCAGTGCACAAAATTTCGTGCACTGGTCCTCTAGTTTATTTTATATTTATTGAATCTTTTCTTGTTACTGTTATTTATTCTTGTCTTCTTTTGAGTCAATCAAGTATCTTTAAAACTATTTTTCTATTTTCTCCCTTAGTAGTGATTTTAGTGATTATCTTAGACATATCTAGATGCGGTTTTAATTTTATAAGTCTTCCTAACATTAGTTCTTTCATGCTTCCCAGACAATGCAATCTATAGCACTTCTACTCTCTTTATCATCCCCCATATCCTTCTATACTATTGTTCTCATCCTAATATATAAAAAGCCAGGGGCCATCATGACCAAAACAACTGGATGGACGACCGAACAGCAGGCTTTGTGGAGTGACCAGACTGGCAGGGAGATCAGTTGGGGGTGACCAGGCCAGCAGCGGGGGGCAACCAGGCCGGCGGGGGGGGGAGGGCAGTTGGGGGCGACCAGGCCAGCAGGGGGGGGCAGTTGGGGATGATCATGCAGGCAGTCAGGTGAACAGTTAGGAGCCAGTGATCCCGGATTGTGAGAGGGATGTCTTGGGGATTGGGCCTAAACCAGCAGTCAGACATCCCCCAAAGGGTCCCGGATTGGAGAGGGTGCAGGCTGGGCTGAGGGGACCCCCTCCCCTTCACCCCTGTGCACGAATTTCATGTACCGGGCCTCTAGTGTAATTATAACTCTCTGTATATTTCAAACCACAAAATATTTTGTCATTATTTTTTTTAATCATCAATATTTATTAAGATTTCCCCACTATCTCTCCACCCACAGTGATCTTCATTTCCTTCCTACATAATTTTGTCTCCATATGAGATCATATATTTCTTTTTCTGAATAACATTTTCTTTTTAGTAGTTCTTTTAGTGCACGTCTTCTGGAGACAAATTCTCATGTTTTATTTGTCTAAATCTGTATTTATGTTGCTTTATTTTATGATGATAGCTTCACTACAGATAGACCTTTAAATTGGCAGTTATTGTCCTTCAATACTTTTAAAATATCAGCCAATGTATTGAATTCTGGCATTCAATGTTTCCATTAAAAAGTCAACTGTGAGTCTTGTTTTGAAGGAGGGTGTCTTTTTTATTGCTTTAAATATTTTTGTCTTTATATTTTGTGTCTAAATGTGGTCTCCTTTGTGTTAATCCTTCTTGAGTTTTATAACACTTCAGTGTCTTGTAAGCTTGATGTTTTCCAACTTACGGAAAATTTCTGGCCAGTATTCCTTCAAGTGAGTTGTGTCTGTTTCCTTTTATTTCTTCTTTTCTTGGAACTCCAGTGATATTTGGTAGACATTTAACCATCTACAGTATATTTCCTACACTCATTCTGTATATTTAATCCTTTTATTCTCTATATGTTTATATCTGGATATGTTCTATTAATCTATATTTTAGTATAATGATCCATTCTTATTTCATGTTTGATCTGCTGAAGTCATAATAGCTGATATTTATTTTTAAGTTTTGAATTTTAATTTGACTCTATTACTTTTTTAAAGATACCAGTTTTCTAGCAAAACTCTCCATCTTTTTTTTTTTTTAATTTCTCAATCATGCTAGTCATACTTATTTTAAACTCCAACATCTGGACCTGTTTCTGTTGTTTGTTTTTTCATTTTCTTTTTGGTCTAGTTCTATTTCTTGGCCTTCCTAGTAATATTTCATTGAATGTTAAACATTGTGTATGAACAACTCGCAGGATCTCTGGATGATGTCATCGTTCCCCTTGGAGGACTTAATTTTTTCTGACAGGCAGATGAGTATGTAAAGATCAACTTCATCCAGTCAAGGCCTGGCTTAACACTTTATTAGCACTAGTTTGTGGCATATGAAAGATGACCTTAAATACTTTGACACTCCCCCCATTGAGCTGAGGGAGTTAGGTCTCCTGCTCTAACAACTGGGTGGGCTCTGAGACTGCTTTGACCAATATAATTTGGCAGAAGTGATGCTGTGCCATTTTGGAACCCACGTCTTAAAAGACTTCCCGCTTTACTTCTCGTTTTTTTTTTGAAATGCCCAGTCTGGAGGTAGCCAGCCACCATATAACAAGTCCAGCTACACTGAGACTTCTGTGTGCAAAAAAGCCCAAAATATTCACATGGAGAGGATTCCTATAGACATAAATGCTCAACTCAAACTCTCCCCAGCTGTTCCAGACCTCCCAGCCCAGGCTCCAGATACTTGATGGAATAAGCTTTCCAATGAGTCCAGCCTCAAATGAAGGACACCAAGCAAGCACCACCCAACTGAATCTGTCAACCTCTGGAACTGAGATAGTAAGTTAATTGTCATAAGCCTCTAAGCTTTGATGTGATTTGCAACACAGTGATTAGATAATGGAAACATTGTTTATTTCAAGGTTGCCTATAATGCTATGGCTCAGCCCAAACACTTAGTGAATTCTTCGGGAGCCTCAGCTAGAAGCATGAGGGTATTTCCCAGGGTTTCTCTGCCTTGGTGATCCCTGAACCCCAACCTCCAGCTACTCAGTGTTAGATGCCTGCCATAAATCTCTGCTCAGCTACTTAGCTTCCCAGCTGCTGCTGTCCACTGTTTTCTTCAGAGACTTGGTGTATTTATCTCATGTGAGTGCAACTGGGAGTTGGTGAATGCCTCAGGGGAAATTTCACACATAATTTCAGGCTTATTTCTCCAAGATTCCCTCTTTTCCAAGACTTTGAGTCTTCAATTCCTTGCTACCTTGACAGCTCAAGTTCCAACATCTGTTTCCTTACTTAGCAAGAATGTCAAAATCCTAAGCTGCCTCTATTTGTGAGTCTTCTATTTCCTGATCTATAAATTGGCAAATGCCAAGGGATGATGTGGAAGTAAATGTGGGCTCTCCCCAGTGCACCTCACTTCTCTCAGACTTCCTGGCTGACTTACCTGCTCCTCAGTGCTTGCAAACTGTTATTTTACCCAGCTTTTATAGTTTGTCTTGGCAGGAGAGTTAGTTTGATACCAGTCTTTCCATCATGGCAGGAACAGAAGTCATAATGATGGAGAAATTCTTCCTTACCCAGTGCTTGTGACCAGCAAATATTCATATACTCTTAATAGTCTTAGATACGCTTCGGTCGTTTCTTTAAAACCCTTCCAGACCCAACTCCTGACCCTGTGGGCTTGTGTTTTCACCCCTCCACAGAGACTCAGGACTGGATGGTAATTGGGGTGGACATGCAATTATGACAGGGATGAAAGGAGAGACATGCTTATCATATCTCACTGTTCCTTCTCATGCTGATGCATCCTATGATGTTTTCTGCCTTATGAGCCACCACACCACACTGCAGTACTGTTCTGAATCCGAATGCCATATCTTTCATCCATTTTGGGCAGCAGGAAACTGTGTTCCAAGAATTATTCAGAAAAGTCTTAATTGTTATCAGCATCACCATCAGCAGCAGCAGCATCCCTAGCATCATCTGCTCACTGAAAATGTGTGGAGATTGCAAACAGCTTTTTCTGGAAATGACTCAGCAGGAGGTCTCCATTTGACCTCATCTAACCAGAAAGGAGCTGAGCCTGCCCTGGCAAGGGGAACAGAATTATGCAACGTGTGATTTTTTTTTTTTTTTAATTCTGGCCTTTTCAATTTTGGCAAACACAAACACCCCCACCCTGTGACTTGTAGAAAGCAGAAGCCCCAAAAGACTAGGCTTCAAACTATACTCAATTCTACAAGTGGTTAAAAGAAAAAACCAAAAGTACTCTAAAACGTTTTTACTTACCAAAAAAAATTAAAAAGAAAGAAATCCACAATATTCCATTTTAAGGGACTTTCAGTTGGCACATAGGACCTGACTGTTTTGCCTTTAGCTTCCAATTTAAAACGTGTTTTTCTACCACAGTAACATCTGAGTATTAAGTTATACTTTCTTCTTTAAATGTATAAATTTATTCAGTGATACAAATTATCATAATGATGTTTAGAGCTCATGCAGAATCTGTTACATAAAGGGATGGTTTAGGAAATGTCACAGAGGTCAATATATTTAAAGTTCTATGTTGCCCCCATCATTGAGAGGTAAGAAAATAGTAAGCAAAAAGAAATAGAGAGAGCAAATGAGGGAGAAGGAGAAAAAGGTGACAGTTATAGGGAGAAAATAAGTTGGCAGGTCTAGAATAAATGCATGTTTAAATTTTTGAAGATATCTCAGGGCTTTTTAGATTCCTTGCATTATTTCCTCACTACTAACCAATTATGGTTGTTTTTGGTTTTTTAACACATTAATCAAAATGTGTTTACCTACATCCTATAAATACTTGCCTGTTTCCATGTCCATATTTACTCCCAGGCCATGTTTTTTTGGCACACCCTATATTTGATCTTTTACTGGTGAAAGGTTGGAAATAAGAAACATTTTTATTTTCCAAACTTCAAATTTGCAACCTGACCAGTTCTGTTTTAGTTCATCTTCTTTCTCTACCTTGTCATATTCATCAGGGAACAACCAACAGATACAACCAACATTATGCCTAGAAATCTTCTTAGCCAAATCCAAAAGTTCATTGGGGATGTGTTCCACCCTCTAAGGTACTACAAACAGTTTGCCAGTCGTTTCATTACTGTACTAGAGGCCCAGTGCAAGAATTCATGCATGGATGGGGTCCCTCGGCCTGGCCAGCGGTCGGGGCTGATCGGGACCATCTTGCCCAGTCCTGATGGGGGCTGATGGGGGCCAGCTGGCTGGGGAGGGACTGCAGGAGGGCTCCAGGGTGTATCCAACCCTCTCGCCCAGTCCCAATCAGCCGGACCCCAGCAGCAAGCTAACCTACCAGTCGGAGCGTCTGCCCCCTGGTGGTCAGTATGTGTCATAGTGACTGGTCAAGCGGTTGACGGAACGGTTGGTTGGCTGATCAGTTGGACACTTAGCATATTACACTTTTATTATATAGGACTAGAGGCCTGATGTACAAAATTCATGCAAGAGTAGGCCTTCCTTCCCCCAGCTGCCAGCATTGGCTTCTCTCTGGCACCCAGGACCAGGGCTTCCCTCCGGAACCTGGACTTCCCTCCGGGACCCGGGCTTCCCTGCGGCCACCGGCAGGCACCCGGCACCCAGGCTTCTCTCTCAGCCCTGGCTTCATCCGGAAGGTGGTCCGGAATAATGTCTGGAAGGACATCCAGTCTAATTAACATATTATGCTTTTATTATCATAGATAACATGGGTTTCCATTTTTCTAGTCATTTTTACAGCCTAAACTTAGTTTACCCATAATTTATTTATTTTTTTTAGCCTCCACTCACTACTCAGACACAAAGCTAATGCCACATACTTTAGCATTTTGTTATGGCCAACAATTTCTGTATCCGTCAGTAATTGCTGTCCAATATATCAACCCAAAATTTACCAGGTAAAAAAAAAAAAAAAACAATAACTATTGTTTCTCATGATTTTCCAGGCTGATGAAGAAGTTTTGCTGATCTGAGCCTGATTTGACAGTTCTCTTCTGTATTCCTTTATGCAGCTACAACCAGCTGGCCTGTTGGCCAAGGGCTCCGTTCCAGGGAGTTAGTTGGCACAGCTCTCCTTCACATGCTTCCCCACCCACTAGCAGGGCATCCCAGCCTGTTCTCATGGGAGAGGCAGGGCCCTACAAAACCAGAGGTCACAAGATCTCTGGAGATACAGGCTGAAACCAAGCACACCCTTACTCAGACCACTTTCTACTGGCCAGAGAAAGTCACAAGGCCAGCCCATGCTCAAGAGTCAGGGGAAATAGATACCTCTGATGGGACTACTAAGTTATATGGCAGAGTACATGGATACAATAAGAGGTGGAAAATTTGGGACATTTGTTGATAATCGACCACAATCTTTGACAGAAGCCAGCACAGGGTGAATAGGGAACAATAAACTAAGAGCATTGCATGCAAGGAGGGCTTTCATCTGAGCTCAATTTGATAGGATGAGTAGGAGTTAGTCAAATGAGTGAAAGGGAGCTCATGCAGAATCTGTTACATAAAAAAGATGGTTTAAGAAATGTTACAGAGGTCATTATATTTAAATTTCTACGTTGCTCCCATCATTGAGAGAAAAGAGTAAGCAAAAAGAAATAGAGAGAGCAAATGAGGGAGGAGAAAAAGGTGACATTTATAGGAAGTAAAGGGAAAAAATAAGTTGGCTGGTTTAGAATAAATGCGTGTTCAAATTTTTAAAGATATCTCAGGGCTTTCTAGATTCCTTGCATTATTTCCTCACTACTAACCAATTATGTGTTGTTGTTGTTTTTAGTTGATCAAAATGCGTTTACCTAGATTCTATAAATACTTTCCTGTTTCCATGCCATATTTATTCCCAGGCCATGTTTTTTCTGGCACACCCTATATTTGATCTTTTACTGACGTGAGAGGTAAAAGATCAAATATAGACTGAGACTGGGATCTAGAAATATAGAAACTAGCACATGCAAAGACATTAAGGAGAGAGAATTTGCAGGAGGTTCTGGGACCATGGATAGACAGTATTTTCTGGACTTGCAATACCCCCTCCCATCCTGTCCTCAGGCTTATGACTTCTGCATAGAGGAATGACAAACGTTCCTCCAGGAGACCTTTAATTCATTCTTCTCCTTTTCTGGTCTATCAGTGTCATCTCATGTGGCCTAGGCACCGGAGTCAGAATGTCTGGGTTTAAATCCAATTTCCCCACCTACCATCTGAGTAGGCCTCTCTGTAACTTAGTTTCCTCATCTGTAAAATGGTGATGACAGCTTAGAGGGCTGTTGTAAGAATTTATTACAATAATGCATATAAAGTGTTTAGAGTAATACCTGGCACTTATACATATTAATCTCTTATAAATATTATTGGCTTTTCTTGTTGTTATTAATATTATTATTATTATGGCAAAGTGCCAGTTTGCGATTCTGAATGGAACTTGTTGTCTTTGTTACTTTTCTTGTGTTCCCGTCTCCCTTCCTGAACAAACAAGGCCCCAGACACTGGATCTCGGTGGGGGTGGAGGAGCCTGGGGGTGGGAGTGAGAGTGGAGCAGAGTGTGGGCCAAGGTAGATCCAGGAGCCTTCCTGTGGAGTGAATAGAGACTGGGATCAAAGTGTTACTATCAAGAGGCCTGCTTGAGATGCATTAAAGCAGGAACTGCTGCCTCTGGGGCAGAGCACATGTGTTTGAGAGGGAAAAGATCCCCTCCATAGCTGTAGGGCAGTCTCAAGGACGTTTTATAGGGTAAGGTTAACTGACTTCAGGTGCTTTCTCAATGAAAATAAAACTGCTTTGAAGGGTGGAGACAGGGGCTACACATTGAATTCAATCCTGAAGGACCAATTATTTATTTAGTCAATCATTCCTACATAAAGAAATGCTCATAAAACAAACTCCTAAGTGATGGGGTTCTGAGCTGATGAACACATTGAGACATGGGGAGGGTGGCGCACCCCAACTCCAGGAAGACAGAAGCTCCTGTGTTTAAGACCCTTTTGGACCTCACCTTATATACCTCTTCATCTGGCTACTTTTATCGTTAATAATAAACTATAATAGTAAGTACAGAATTTTCCTAAGTTCTGTGAGTCCTTCCAGCAAGCTAGCAAATCTGAAGAGGGGATTGTGGGAATCCCCAAATTTGTAGCCAAGTTGGACAAAAGTGCAGATAGCCTGGGTACCTCATTACAACTGGTATTTGAAATGGGGGCGGGTAGTCTTGTGAGACTGAACCCTTAACCTGTAGGGTCTGAATTGAAATGTTAGACACTCAGCTTGGGTCAGGGAGATCCAGTTTAATTTATTTGTCAAAATATGGGATCTTCCACAAATATTTTAGGCCTTCCACTGTTATCAGTGGGGAGATCTCCATGTCTCCACAAGTTGCTAGTGGGAGTGAGTTTCCTGCAATATCGCATGAAAAGGAATTTTCTGAGACTCGCATGGGAGGATGAGATATTGTAGAAAGCTTTATTTCTGTGGACTTGCACCCCTGAGTTTGCAAGGTCCCATTGCCCTGTCCCGGCAAGGAAGAAGGCCTAGAGCTAAAATCAAAGCCAACGTCCAGACTTTCCTTTCCATGTGCGACACAGTCTAATCCTGTATCAGGCTAGCTTAGTTAGTGTTCCCAGCTGCAGTCTATTAATCCATTGTGTGTGGGGTCCACATGGCCACATGGTCATGGAGGGAACATAGATGAATGCAAGAAAGCAGGAGCAAAACCAAAGGAAGCAGAGAACCAAGAGAGGGGACTCCTTGTTTAGGGGATTATGTCTTCCCAAATTTTCAGCGGGCTTGCAATGGTCCTACCCACTCTAGCCAATGATCTCTGTCCCCAGATTTGAGAGACAGACGTCTTCCCTTTGCCACCCTAACTTCCCTGCACTTGCACCCATCTTCTAGTCCCTTACCCCAATAATCCACAGGGAATGGGCCCGGGGTTCCCTGAGGCATGAAAGCTGCAGCTTCCTGGTGAAACTGCGCAAATGACATGCCTATAATGTCTGGCCTTTCCTTTTGCTCCTTTTCTATGATTAATTACAACTATCTAATTACACCAGTATCATTATGATGGACCAAGATTATCAGAGTATTATAGAAACACTTAATGTCCAATTATAAAAGAATGGTTAATTAAATTATAATGCATAAGTAAAGGTAGCATTAAACAAATATTAAATTTATGTTTGTTAAACATTTTAATAGCATTGGGAAATGTTTACAATTCAAGATTAGGTTTAAGAAAGGCAGTATACAAAGCAGTGAATAAAATATGATGCCAAAAACAACATACATGCACACATAGAAAGCAGGCTGGAAGCATATGCATTGAAATGTTAGCAGTAATATTAATTTTCTTTTATAATTCTGTGTATTTTCCAATTTTGTCTGTGTCAACATCTGCTCACTTCCTCCTGTGGGTTAATTTTTTTCTTTAGGAACCACCAAGCAAAATACAAATGCCAAGCAGTTGGCTTGAACCGTGCATAAATTTGCTTGTTAAATTGCACTCTATCGGAATAATAGCAAGCAGTCCATTCTTTTTATAATGAGTTCTTTCCTTTTTCTCTAAGATGGGCACAATCTTAAATTTATCTTAATCAATTTCCTCAAATTAAGCTGCAGCAAGACCTACTTTCCTCTGGTTTTTTACAAGTGTTATCTCTAATGAGAAATACAATTTAACAAATGCAAAGGATGGGATGCCTGAGCAGCAGCAACTGTTTGGCTGGCTGGCTGGAGCTCCCAAAACGCACAATAGGGTTTTCTAGAATCACACTCCTGTGTCCTCCATTGGAACTCCACCAATAGGCTCATGCATGACAATGAGCCTCACCCTTCTAGAAAAGGCACCAGAGAGCTTTTCAACACACATTTAATTTTTCTTCTATTATCGGAGACCATAATGCCATTCCCAATTGTACTTAGCAAAAGTTAAATGGCAGATGAAGGGAAAAAGAAAATTTTCCCTTTTGAGCATTTGATGGGGAAAGTATTTAGGGGTGGATGTAATGACAGTGTTTCCCACAATTGATCACTAAAGAAAAGGCTAAAATCTGAGGAAAAGGCAAAAGTTATACTGTGGTGATAACCAAATTGCCTTCATATTACCCCTTGCTGGTTTTATAATAATTGCTACAAACATGTGAGAAACTAAATTGCTTTTCATACTGGTCTTCTAAACAGCCAGAAAATTTTCACATTCTGTTAGGACCATAAGATGAAAAGACATAACAAATATTCTTGCTTTCTTGATTAGAATAAAACTCAGTAGTCCAAAAGAAAATGGGATGGGAGCCCTGGCCAGTGTGGCCTAGTTGGTTGGTGTCATCCTGTGCACCAAAAGGTGGCTGGTTCCATTCCTGTTCAGGGCACATGCCCGGTTTCGGGCTCCCGCCCTATTATGGGGCGTGCAGGAGGCAACCGATCCATGTTTCCCTCTCACATCAATGTTTCTCTCTTCCCTTTTCCTCTCTCTCTGAAAATCAATAAACTATTCTTTTTTAAAACAGAGAAAGAAAGGAAGAAAGAAAATGGGATGGGAGGAAGAATGGGAATGAAAAGGCTCTACTTCAGGGCCACGCATGGTGGTTTCTATCCAATGCTTCAAGGGAGAGATCCACATGGCCACCCAGGGGTCAGTGCACATCCTAGCTGCAGAATGCAATTACATTAGGTACTTCATGCTTCAAAGAGACTGGCGTTTACTAAGTGAATTGCATTTGTGGCCAGAATATTAATGACTATTATCATACTTGATGCATAATAACTCTCCAGTGAGTCATTTCGCAGAAGTTGTCATTGATTTAAAAAAAAAAAAAAAAAGGCAGTGAAAGGGAGGCTCATTTTCAAAGCTAGATTTTCTCCCCTTATATTTTAACCAGTTTTATTTTGCCTCAGAATGTCTGTGTTGTTGAAACTCAATATCTGTGCTGGTTTTCAGTTACAGGATACACACAAACATGCAAAATTCTCAGAGATGATTTCCTTACCCAGGACTATTAAAGGGTATTCTATGGCCCCAGTTTTCCCATATTAACCACTGTTATTTGAAATTCTCTGTTACGGAGAGGTACTTATTTAAAAATATAAGTTTGGAGGATTTACCCCAACATTAACTACACACAATCTCTGTGGTTAGGAGGTTAAGAATCTATTTTAAAAGTACAACAACAAAAAACATGTGTTCCCTAGATGATTTTCATGCCTACTCAAATGTGAATATCACCACTCTAAAACAAAATTTTCCTTAGAAACAAACTGGTGGGCAAATCATAAAAATCAATATTAGAATAATTAATTTATTGCAACTTATCCACCTTCAGAGGATTTGCCTGAAGTTCTATCCTCAATGAAAAAGACATGCCCAGTTGCTCTTAGAGAGATGCTCAGAGGTGTATTAACTTCATTAATTTAGAAGTTACACAGACATGGTGAGGTGCATTTTCATTTAATGATCTTTTAAAGATAATATCAATGTTTTACATTTATATTTTGCCTCTCATGAGCGATGCAAGCCTGGTTTCTAAAGCCACATTTAAACTACAGGTGCAAGAAAGAATAGAATAAACAGAAATTGCAGAAGAACCATAAGTGAAATATCAGTCCAAACTCCTTCAGGCTGCCGATGCACACACCAGAAAGCTACCCAGATTAGAAGGAACATGAATGACTGAGACTGAAGTTTATATTTATATCTCTTAGCCAACTTTAATGTAAGACAGAAGAAGAGTTCTGTTTCTCAGAAAGTGAAATAGGATGTCATAAAAGAGAGGTTTCCAATTTGGCTGTATATTTGAATCACCTGGAGAGCTAAAAAAAAAAAAAAAATGGGCTTATTAAGATTTATGAATTATGTGTTTTCTAGATACAGGACCTTTGTCAGAAATTTGAATTGCTGCCTTAACCGGTTTGGCTCAGTGGATAGAGTGTCGGTCTGCGGACTGAAAGGTCCCAGGTTCGATTCCGGTCAAGGGCATGTACCTTGGTTGTGGGCACATCCCCAGTAGGGAGTGTGCAAGAGGCAGCTGAATGTTTCTCTCTCATCAATGTTTCTAACTCTCTATCCCTCTCCTTTCCTCTCTGTAAAAAATCAATAAAATATATTTTTTTTAAAAAAGAAATTTGAATTGCAAATATTTTCTCCCAGTTGCAAGTTTATCTTTTCATGCACTTAACAATGTCTTCACAGATAAAATTTTTTTAAATTGGATAATATCCAATTCATAATATTTTTCTTTTATGTATCATGTTTTTGGTATAATGCCTTTTAAAAAAATCTTTGCTTAACCTGATGTCACAAATATTGTCTTCCTAAATTTTCTTCTAGAAGTTTTATAGTTGTATGTTTTGCATTTATATCTACAAAACATTTGAGTTAGCTTTTGTATAAGACATGAGATATGGTTTCAAGTTGTGTTTTGTTTTTGCCTATCAAAGTACAATTGTATGTCATGCATTTCTTTTAACTTCAAATTTTCTCTTTTGCTTTCAACTGTTTTGTTATGATATGCATAGGTATGTGCTGTAGTTTGTTTGTTTGATTGGTATTAATCCTGCTTGGTATTCTCTGAACTTCTTGAATCTGAGGTTCCATGTCATTAATTTTGGAAAATTGTCAACTATTATTTCTTCAAATATATCTTCTATCCATGTTTCTCTTTCCTCCTTTTGGCATTCCAATAATGCATATAAATAATTTGGGTTTATCCCACAGTTCTTGGATATTCTGGTTGTTATTGTTTTTTTGTACCTTTTATTCTTTTGTTTCAGTTTGGGTAATTTCTACTGACATCTCTTCAAGTTTACTAATTCTTTCCTTGGCTATGTCCATACAGGGCATTCTTCAGCTTTGCTTTGTCTACTCTCAGTGCATGCCAGACTTCAAATTCCCCTAATGATAAAGTGTTCAGATTGAGGACTGGTTGGCCCATGTGTTTGCCATTATCTGTTCCACCCTCAGCTTTCACTCTTCCCTTTATACTGTACCACAGAGAGGGTCTGCATAGTGCAGCTCTCCCACCAGTGGCCCACTGTTTCTTTCTTTCATGCTTGTTCATGTTGTGGAGGGAGTGGGGCAGGGGTGGCATTCTCTGATGTTCTCTTTAGTATACGTGCTGCCACAGCAAGCACTCTAATGCTCTGTTTAAACCTCATTTTAAATAGGTATCTTTTCCCTGGGTTTGGGGAGTGTGCCCTTTAAAATCCTCTTCCTATCCTCCAGCTCTGGTTCTGGGCCCAGCCTATAGAGTAGTCTCAGGGAGACTGGTTTCAGGAACCCCCATGGACATCAAAATCTGAGGATGGTCATAGTACAAAGCATAGTGTTCCAGTTCCTCCCTCAGGAATAGAAGGTATTTTCCTGTTTCTTTCCTCCAGTTGCAATGAGTTTTTATCATTACCCCAGAGACAACAATGTGTGTTTCCCTCCCTCAACTCCACATAGTAAGGCTTTGTTTCATAGAGGAGATGGGGGGATAGAGGACAAAGCGGGGATAGAGGAGAGAGGTCTAGGCACCGTCTTGTGCCCTTTGCACAGCACCTTCTCCTCTTCCCCATGAGGTCTACCTCATGAAGAAATCTTTCTCAGGGTTTTCTCTAGTGTTCCCAGTGAGTGCCTATGATTTGTAGGGAAAAAACTTGCAAAAAGAGCATGAACTCCTTTCCTCTCCCCTATCTGTGGGCCTCAAGGTCTTCCAGCTCTCCCTGTAACCCACACTTACCTTTGCCAATTCAACTATTCTAGCTGAATTCTTCTAACAGGTGTCTGGCTTCATCTACTCAGGTAAGCAAGCACTCATGCTCCATCTCTGGCCATATTTCAGGTCAGTTTTTGACCTTGTAACCGTAGGACTTTAAGTATTAATACTTTATTTAATTCATTTACTTTTAATATAGTGATATAATTGATTTTTAAATATATATGTGTATATATATATGTATATATATATATATATATATATATATATATATATACAAACATATATATGTATTTTTATTGTCTAAAGTTTTACATATGTCTCCTTTTCCCGCAATTAACCCCCCCCCAGCCATTCCCACCCCGGGCAAGCCCCCACCGCCCCAGTGTCTGTGTCCATTGGTGATGCTAATATGCATGCATACAAGTCCTTTGATTGCTCTTTAACCCTCCCACCTCCCCGGCCATTTGTCTCTGGATCTATTTTTGTTCATCAAATTATGTTGATCATTATATCCCACATATGTGTGAAATCATGTGATATGTATCTTTCTCCAACTGGCTTATTTCGCTTAGCATAATGCTCTCCAGTTCCATCCATGCTGTTGTGAATGGTAAAAGTTTCTTCTTTTTTATAGCGGCATAGTATTCCATTGTGTAGATGTACCACAGTTTTTTAACCCACTCATCTGCTAATGGGCACTTAGGCTATTTCCAAATCTTAGCTATGGTGAATTGTGCTGCTATGAACATAGGGGTGCATATGTCCTTTCTGATTGGTGTTTCTGGGATATAGTTCTAGAAGTGGGATATAGTTCTAGAAGTGGGATCACTGGATCAAATGGGAGTTCCATTTTTAACTTTTTGAGGAAACACCATACTGTCTTCCACAGTGGCTGCACCAGTCTGCATTCCCACCAGCAGTGCACGAGGGTTCCTTTTTCTCCAGATCCTCACCAGCAGTTGTCATTTGTCGATTTGTTGATGATAGCCATTCTGACAGGTGTGAGATGGTACCTCATTGTTGTTTTGATTTGCATCTCTCAGATGATTAGTGATTTTGAGCATGTTTTCATATGTCTTTCGGCCTTCTGTATGTCCTCTTACAAAAAAGTGTCTACTTAGGTCCTTTACCCATTATTTATTTCAGAGAGGGAGGGAGAGAGAGATAGAAATATCAATGATGACAGAGAATCATTGATCGGCTGCCACCTGCATGCCCCATATTCACTGGGGATCGAGCCCACAACTAGGCATGTGCCCTGATCAGGAATTGAACCATGACCTCCTGGTTCATAGGTCGGTGTTCAACCACTGAACTGTGCTGGCCAGGTGATATAATTGATTTTATAGCTACAAATTTCCCGTTTGTTTTTATTTCTCACATGTTTTTTATTTCTTCTTCCTGTCCTTTTGAATCAATCACTTATTTACTATTTCAGTTTTCCTCTTTTAAATAGTAGATATGTACTAAAACATTATTTTAATGATTACCTTAGAGATTATAGCATGCATTCTAGCTATTTATTATGGCTAACACAAATAATTATCACTTTCCCAATTCTACTTTAGAACATTTTTACTTCTTTAATTCCCCATTACCTCTTTATTATTGTTGTCATACATTTAGTTCTAATTATATTTTAAATTATATAAACATTACAATCCTATATAATAAAAGGTTAATATACAAATCGACCAAACGGCAGAATGACCAGTCACTATGACATGCACTGACCACCAGGAGGCAGATGCTCAATGCAGGAGCTGTCCCCTGGTGGTCAGTGTGCTCCCACAGGTCAGTGCACTGAGCCACTCAGCCAGAAGCCGGGCTCAGAAGGCAGGCTCACGGCTGGCAAGAGCAGCGGCGGTGGCAGGAGTAGAGAGTGGGCCTAAGCCGGCAGTCAGACATTCCCCCGAGGGGTCCCGGACTGCGAGAGGGCACAGGCCAGGCTGAGGGATCCCCCTCCCCTAGTGCACGAATGTCATGCATCAGGCCTCTAGTTAGTTCATAATAGTCAATATTTATTTATATTCCCTCTTTTGGATATTCTCCATTTCCTCCTGCATTTCCATATTTTTGTTTATATTCATTTCCCTCCTGTTGGAAAAATCTCCTTTTCTTATCTTTTAAATATATTCATGCATACAATGATTTTCCTCAGTATTTGTCAGAAAATGTTTTAACTTTATTTCTATTGTGAAGGATACTTTTGCTAAATATATAATTCCAGCTTGGCAATTAATTCTTTCAGCAGTTTTAAGAGCATTTTCTCATTCCCCACCTGGCTTCCATTGTTTCTCTTCAGAAATTAGCTATTAAGCTTGCTAATTCTTGCAGTTAATTTATCTTTAAGTTCTGACAAGTTTTAAAAGTTTTCTTTACCTTTGTTTTTTAGGAATTTGACTATGATATGTCTAGGCTTCTTTTCCAAATCCTGCTGGACATTTCCTAAGCTTCTTAACTGTGAGTTGCTGATTTTCATTAGTTTAGGGAAGTTCTTGGATAAAATACCTAAAAATATTGCTATCATTCCACTCTGCTTTTCTCTATTTGGAGACTCCAATTACATGTAGATTAGACCTTTTTAGTGCATCTCACCTACTTTTGTGTAATGTATGGGCTTTTCTCCTTTTTTCTCTCTTTGATTCTGTTTGGCCGTTTCTACTGACCTATTTTATTCATTGATCCTGAGTTCTTTGTCTAACCTATAAAATCTATTCATTTAGGTTTTTTTAAATATATTTTATTGATTTTTTACAGAGAGGAAGGGAGAGGGATAGAGAGTTAGAAACATCGATGAGAGAGAGACATCGATCAGTTGCCTCCTGCACACTGGGTATGTGCCCGCAACCAAGATACATGCCCTTGACTGGAATCGAATCTGGGACCCTTGAATCGAACTGGAATCGAACGCTCTATCCACTGAGCCAAACCAGTTAGGGCTATTCATTTAGTTTTTAATTGCAGTAATTATATTTTATAGTTCTAGTTCTAAAACATACATTAGATTTCACTTTTAAAAAATCATAATACTCTGGTGAAATTTTCCATCTTTTCATCTATTTTATCTCTTTTCTCTATATAGTAAATGTATATTCTCATCAGCGAACTCTAATACCTGACCTTGTATTGTCTGCTTTTTTTTTAGATTACCTATTACATGATATTACCTCTTTACAGGCCTCATACTTTTTCCTGTATGACACAGAGTATGTATGAGGGAACTATAGCATCCCCAGATGATGTTATATCCTACCATAGAGGAGTTTTTCTTTCCTTTGTTAAATAAGGCCGGGGACTACTTACCTGAATCTATTCAGAAATTGAGGTGGGTCCTCCTCATTGGACTTCAGTTTTGCTAAAGATTTCATGAGTTCTGTCCTTCAGAGTTTTTCAGTGTCCCACCTTAGCTCCTGACATAGCTGCAAATTTGTCAAATGGTTGAGGAGGGACACTAGCAGTGTGCTTGAGGCAGCTTGACTTATGTGCATGAATACTGAAATCTTTGGTGGTCTTCCCGAATAGCAGCATTTTGCCAGGGCCAACCCTGAATGGATGGATGGATAGATAGATAGATAGATAGATAGATAGATAGATAGATAGATATTCAATTGTTCATGCACCACTTATTGGAGACTCTCCTTTATCTTCTGCATTGCCTTGATATCTTTGTCGAATATCATATCAATTAGTTTCTGGATTCTGTTCCTTTCTATTGATCTATATATCTATCCTCATGCCAATCCCATTGTATTAATGCTTAATATTTTTAAATGAAGGTTAACCCTCCCAGATATCTATAAATTAACTTTAAATATATTTCACATAATTTGAAATCAATCCTTTATTGAGCTACAAAATCTTAAGACTTAAAGATTTTTTTAATTGAATTCAGAGAAAGGAAGGGAGAAGGAGAGAGAGATAGAAGCATCAATGATCACTACTTCCTGCATTCCCCCCACTGGGGATGGAGCCCACAACTCAGGCTTGTGCGCTGACCAGCAATCGAGCCTCAACCTCCTGGTTCATAGGTTGATGCTCAACCAGCAAGCCACACCAGCCAGGCAAGACTTAAAGATTTAAATGATTAAAATAAAGTTTTAAGAATTGCTAAATGTAAAACTATGATAATTCATAAACAAATGTTATGACAAAACAGAGAAAAGAGGCTTTTAAGATAAAGATAAATCTTGATGATCATACAGAACAGGAGAGACTCTGAAGAAAAAAAGAAAATTATTGACATTGTGAAATGGGGAGAAATTATGGAAGACTTACCAGAGTTGGCTACATTAGTTGTGCAGGAGAAATTGGGGAAACTTTTCAAGGTACCTATACCTGATCCCCAATCCCAATGATATGGATTATTTTGGAACAGAGCTAGGTTTGAGAACCACATAACAATCAAATGGATATTCCAGATATAAGTGATCAAACATGCTTAGTCATTGTGGAAGGAACATAAGAAAATAAATATGCCATACAGAAGAGAGGACTGTAATGTAAGGTATTTGGAAATGAGCTAAGTTTCAGAGAAATACAGTTATTGTTAATAAGTATTAATAATTATTAACAAAATGGCACACATCTACATAGACTCAGGTATTTGATAGTAAAAGGTCTGACTTCTACATGGTAGGCTAGAAATCTTTATAAATTAATAACTACCATTTTTTAAATATCTCAGGTTGAGTTCCTCCAGAAGCAGATCCTGAGACAATGACTCAATGTAGTTACTTTATTTAGAAACCACAGTAGGGGAGAGGAGAAATGATAAAGGAAACAGAAGGCAGCCAATAAATGTGTTATTGAGCTAGCTACCACTGTGATTGGCTAGAGCTGGCTCCTGTGGAGACACCCGGGAAGGATGCAAATAAGCCTCAGAATTATCCTGAGGGGGGCGGGAACTGGGGTATTTATGCATCAACACCGGAAAGTCACCATTGGAGGGCTTCTGGAGTGAGGGTGTAATTTCCCAGGCACCCCTGGCCTTCCAGGACTTCAGAAATAGCCCTCATGCAAAGAGCAGCATGCATTGGCAGCCAGAAGTCCTTCAGAGTCCATAAAATTGGTAAAGTCTGGGGGGGGGGGGGGGGAATGAAACAGCCTCTGCTGCAATGTGCCAAGGAACTTAGAAATTGCATTTAGTACATCATTTATAATATTTACAAACACAGCAAGGAGGGTTTTTTTTTTTTTTTTCCTATCTTCACTTAGTGAGAGAGAAACCAAGAGACATCTTATAATTACTGTGTGCCTTTTATGTACCAGGCACTGTTCTAGACACTTGGGACAGAATGGTGAATAAAACAGACTAGATATGTGGCCCTGTGGAGTTTATATTGTAGTGGGGGAGACTGTCAGCAGCATAAACCAATACAGCTTCAGACATAGATAAGAACTGAGAAGAAAAATAAAGCAAAGTAAGGGAATTGAGAACGACAGGGAGGGCCTTTTTTAGGTAATTAGTTTTGGGAAGCCTGCTCTTAAGAGATGAGATTGAGAAAATCAAATGCAGTGAAGGCACCAGCTGAGTGACTAAATCCAGGCAGAGAAAATAGCAAGTCTACGGCCCCAAAGAGGATTTTTACTTGGAAGAACAAGGAAGTCAGTGTGGCTCGAGTAGCATGGGGGAGAAGGGAGATAATCAGAAATAAGGTAAGAGAAGTAGATCCTCATAGACCATAGTGAGGACTTTCACTTTTTTCTTTTTTTATCCTCATCCAAGGATATGTTTTTATTGATTTTTAGAGAAAGAGAGAGAAAGATCGATAAGTTGCCTCTGCTACACCCAGACGGGATCGAATCCACAACCTAGGTATGTGCCCTGACCAAAAATCGAACCCACAACCTTTTTCGGTGTATGGGATAATGCTCCAATCAACTGAGTCACCCAACCAGGGCTATATTTAACTTCAGATTTAATCTTGAACGTGTAACTGGTAAGAGTAGAAGGAAAACAATTTGGGAGTCCATTGCACTAATTCAGGAACAATGATGGTAGGGGAGTGGAGAAATGATAAAGGACTCTCCCAAGAAGATAAAATTATTAATCATTCAATCCACTATTCAAACACAAGTCTGTCTGCCTTCCGGTGTGATGATCTTTGCACTGTTATGCTGCTTTTCCTGAACAGCATAACATTTCCATCTCTCTAGAGCTCTTTATGAATATGTACAATCCGTGGTGTTTCTTTGTCAAATTAAAATAAGAGAAACAAGGGAAACCCCCCCCCCCAAATTGATAACAATAAATCCCTTTGATAGCCTGAATTTAATAAGCTTATGGCTGCCTTCTTTTTGCAAACCCTGGGAAGTATGTATGTTATTATACTTGCGGCACTAATACTTCACAGTACCTTTGACTGCCAACCTTCAGCATTATCTTCGTGAGACTCCCAGACTCACTGGAATCTCAAATTGCTGCTTTTCTACCTGCTGTGTGCTGTTAGTTGGAAAGAAGCAAGCCATTTGTTTCCTCCACAAGCCTGAGATATTTCTTGAATCCACATTTATTTCAGGTATGCTTTCATTCTCTTGTGGGGAGACTTTAAGTCTCAAAGGTCAATAGAAAGCTTTAGAATACACAGCCTTTTTCATCTTGCTAACAGCAGGGAAAGACTAAAAAGACAGAACCTAACAGCAAGAAGACATAAAGAATAAAAGGAATGGCAGTGTACTTTCATTTATGTTTTTCAGAAAAAAGAAAAAAAAGAAAAGAAAACCAAAATAGCCCTCGCACCGTAATAATTACCTGGTTAGCATCTGGGTTTGTCGTGCTGCAGGGATATTGATGGGACTGACTGTGGGGACTCTGGTCTAACCAATGACAGGATCATGACTTCAGAAACTGCAGTTGGCTTTTATGGGCTTCCTGGGTCAGTCCTCACCACACTAGCCCTCTAGAAGCGCTATTCAGGTATTAGTATGAGGGAGGTGCCTGCTTCTCCCTTTTTCTTCTCTCAGAGGTGCAATCATCTTCTTTTGTTGCCTAAATCAATAGTAAATCCCTCTTCTATTACCAAAATACTTGAAGAACTCTGGTGGGTGGGTCCTGGATAACAATTCACAAGGTAAATACATGATCTGTCCTTGGGTGCCATAGGGTAGAGGAAGAAAAAAGGGGCAGTAAAGTAAAGCCAGACTGCCTGGATTCGAATCCCAGGTCCTCCGCTTACTAGCTATTTGAGCAAATGGCTCAACCTTCAATGCCTCAGTTTCCTAATCTGAAAACTGGGGATGATAATAATATTTGCCCTAGGATTTGAGTGAGTTAGTATAGAAAATTTCTGGAATATCAATTCCCATGATAATGCATATTCACATATAACTTGATTCATTCCTATCCTTACAGCCCAGCCTGTGTCCCCACAGATCTGCTGGCCACATACCCCAGGACTAGGCTGAAGAACTGGATGTCAGCTAATTGGGAGCCTCAACCAGGATTTCAGGACCCAGAATCATTGCTCCCAGATGGCATCAATCCATAGCCAGAACAAGGATGTCCCCAGTGGTCGGCAAACTCATTAGTCAACAGTACAACGATTGAAATTTCTTTTGAGAGCCAATTTTTTAAACTTTAACTTCTTCTAACGCCACTTCTTCAAAATAGATTCGCCCAGGCCGTGGTATTTTGTGGAAGAGCCACACTCAAGGGGCCAAAGAGCCGCATGTGGCTCGCGAGCCGCAGTTTGCCAACCAAGGTCCTAGGGAATTCCTAGCCAGCTAACAATAACCATTTAATAATGCCTCTCTGGCATATGGAATTATTTGGACCCCAAAAACTGTATTAGAGAAGGGTTTGGGGGTTATATTTAAACTAGAGGTTCAGTGCACAAAATTAGTGCACAGGTAGGGTCCCGAGGCCTGGCCGGCGATCAGGGCTGATCAAGTTCCCTGCCTCCCTGCCTTCTCCTTCCCTCGCTCCCTCAGTGCCCTAGCACCGCTGCCAGGGCTGGTCGCCCGCCATGTTCAGCACTGCCCTCTGGTGGTCAGCACACATCATAGCGAGCAATCGAACTCCCGGTCTCATAGTCGAACTCCTGAGGGGACACTTTGCATATTAGCCTTTTATATATATAGATAAAGCATAACAATAAAAGAAAAACAATAAAATAAGCCATTTTGTAATACTCAGACTAAAAAGGGGATTTTTACTCTATAAAATGAGGGAATAATAGATGACTGTTTAAATGTTCACATTTTAGTTTTGGAGAGTAAAGAAGGGAGAATTAATTGCAACTTGGAAGAGAATGTGTATGAAGCTCATATCTTAACTGAAATGTAAATCTTGTAAAAAATGAATTTTTAAATGACAGTCCTTGCATTTTATTCACCTATTCTGAGTTCAGTAAGATAATGACAATATCTCCTAAGGTACCAGTAGAATTGTCTTTTTTTCTTTTTTTTTCTTGCTACATTTATCATATTCTTATGGCCAAGCTTTTTAGCATGAAGTATTTAAAAGTTAGCAGGGAGGGAGTGCCTGTCACTCTCCCAGGTGATCCTTCTGCTCCATGAATGCAGGGACCTCATCTCTCCAACATGAGTCTCTTCCTGTTTAATAAGGATGCTGTGACCTACCCATGGAGTTAGAGTAGGTTAAATATCCTGCTGTTTGGTACTCAAAAGATATCACCTGCTGTCTTCCTCAGATCTGTAAATTAAACTTAGAAAACAAAGCATCACTTGCACAAAAGACCAGAAGCCCCAATACTTACAGTGAAAAGTAATCCCTTCAAGGTCAGGCAAGAGGTGTGATCAAAGCCTCTTAAACCCAAAGAAAAGATTGATTTTCAGGAGTGTAGGAAGCACTAATGTACTCAGTGAGGCCTGAATGACAAGAACTGTGCAGCTTCATCTTATCAAAAATAAGGAGGTCTTTGCCCATTTGAATTCAGGTTTCTTTGTACTGGGTTAGGGTCAATAAGTAGTATTTCCTGGTGTTTGTTGTATGATTTGTCTTCTAAATCAAAACCATGTTTTTCATTTTTTAACCCTCATTACCATAAGCCAATATTAGGTAATTTTTCATTCTGACTTTTTCTGTCATTCATGATAGCAGCCTTTTCATTACTTATGTACCACCAACCACACACACATTTGCTTATGCATTTAAATATTTTTAGGCATAAATTGGTTTTAAATATTCAATCTTGTACTCTTGTTATGCAGTCCAAATCTCAAGAAATAGTAGTTCAGCTTGAAATTTCAGGTGCTTATGAAAAGAGAAAACTAGTTCATTAGTGGGCAGACGAGAGGTCAGCCAAAAACACATACAAAGGATTTTGTTTTCCAGTGAAGGCTTCAACACTTAGCCTAAACTATCTAAATCTGGGAAAGCTGAAATCTGTATTTCTAAAACTTTTGGTAGTCAACCCCAAATACACACTATAAATTTTAGTTACACTATACAAATACTTTAATGTATATTTAATTTATATTAAAATCATTTAAACTCTTTTCTGAAAAGAGCTTTCTAAGAAGAAACCATCTATATATATAAAAGCCTAATATGCAAATTTTCCCCATGGGAGTTCGACCGGGAGACCAATTGCTCGCTATGATGTGTGCTGACCACCAGGCAGCGGCGTGGAACATAGGAAGGCCCTGGCCAGCAGCCAGAAGGTTCTGATTGGCCCTGATCACTGGCCAGACCTAGGGATCCTATCCTTGCACGAATTTTCTGCACCGGGCCTCTAGTTTTATTATAATAAAAAACATATTTATTAATAACATCTAGTATAGAGGAAGCTACTATTAACAGTTTTTCACAAAGGTTTCTTGGGTATGTGTGCATATAAAATGTCAGAATAACATAGAGATTAAGAGCATGAGTTTTAGAGGTAGGACCTGAGTTCAAATGTTGACTCTACCACTTACATATGTTGGGTAAGTTACCTTCTTTGTTCCTCAGTCTCCTCATAGACAAAATGGATAAAATAATGTACCTACCACACAGTGTTGTTATGAAAACTAAATTCAACAAATGTGAAAAAAATTCTTACCATAGAACAAGTACCCAGTAAACATCACCTATTCTTGTAAGAGGCTCAGCACTGGAAAGTCTCCTAATTACCTCTCTGATTAGCAAAGGTAAAAAAATGCTAACTCTCATTTGTTGGAGTGGGGTGCACTGTAAAAAAAAAAAAAAGGGGGGGGGGTACTCTTCTGCTGTTGCAAGGAGACTAAATTGGCCCAAACTTTTTGGAAGGTAATTTGGCAGTAGACAGCCCAACCCTTAAAATGTATATCCCTTTGATCCAGAAATTCAACATACAGAAGCTAAGTCTAAGAAAGCATTAGACAAATGGGCAAAGATGAATAAACAGAATGGTCATGGTCACTGTACTGGTTTTTGTAACAACTTCAAATTAGAAGCTACTTTAAAAGGGGTACAAATTAATGATAGTGGACCTTGTCCATAAAATAGAATTCAATAGTATTATTCATGAAAATGGTATTTTTGATATAGAAAGATGATAAAGTGAATATAGCATTATTATAGTCTGATTCAATTTTTTGTAATATGCATAAATGTGCGTGTGCATAAAAAAAGTCTAAAAGGCTATATACCAAACTATTAACAGTTGTTATCTCTGAATGATAGAATTACAAATGATTTATTTGATGCTTTTCAGTAAACTACAGTTGGCATTGTACAAAGAAAATATAAGCAGTCAGAGAAAGACAAGTCTCACATGATCTCACTCATATGTACCATATTTTCCGGCGTATAAGACGACTTTTTAACCCAGGAAAATCTTCTATACGCCCAGTCGTCTTATACGCTGGAAAACATGGTAGAATCTAAAGAACAAAACAATTTGATGAAAAAAATAGGTCTGGAGACATAGAAGCATGGAACAGACTGTTGGATCTTAGAGGGGGTGAGTGGGAAGAACTTGTACGCATACATGTATAACCCATGGACCCAGACAATAGGGTGGTGAAGGCGTGGGGTCGGGGACAGGGGCAGGCTAAAAGAGGTCAATGGGGGGAAAAGGGGACATATGTAATACTTTCACCAATAAGTATTTTTAAAAAAGAAAATATATTACTTTTATAATCATAAAAACACCTGTGAAACTGGTTAATAAAAGTTTGATTTAAAGAAACCCCTAAATCTACAGAAAAGCATTATGGTCTTAAGTTATTAGACAATAGAGAGGCATTAAAAATATGGCTTTATATGTACTTCAGCTTTTTTATTTCCCTAATGGTCTTTAGCATGGGCAGAACAACCTGATAGAATTTCAATCAAGGAGGCTCTTTGCACCTCTACCTGGAATAGAATTGTGACTTTTTGTTTTGTCTCCCCTATAAGATCTATAACCTCAGGGCACTTTATTTCAGTTAATGCTCTTTCAATCTGGCTGCTAGGTATAATTTGGAATTCATTGAATTGCTGACATAGTTGACCTGGCCAGTGTGATTCAAGGTTAATGGGCCTAAAAGTAAAAATGAAAAAGTTCTCTGGTAGACATGAAAGGCAATCATAGAAGAGCTAGCTATTCCAGAACAGTGGAGTTAATGAAAAGCTATTTGTCTTCTGTCACTAATACCAGAATTCTAAAGATCCATATATTTAACTAGTCCTAAATAATGATTAAAACTGAGAGGGGAAGAGGTTTTAGAAAAGGAGATTGTCAGCCAAAAATCAATAATGCGAATTTTATGCTTGGTATGAAGGGTCATCAGGGTTAAGCAAGTAAATAAAAGAGCACTTTAGTTTGGTAACCTAATATTACTCAATATTAAACTTGTAAAGATTAGTTAATATAGTATCCTAAAAATGAAAAGCAAAATATTATGTGAGGGCATCATAATCAAAAAGCACATTAATAGTTTTCTGTGAGTAGACTATTGTTTTTCAAAAAAAGCCACATATAATTCCTCGCATATTATTGTATATTGTTTATAAATAGTGTATATTTATATTATGGTGGCCAAGGAGGCCTTTTTCAGAAATATTTCAATAAAAATATTCATCTGAGTTACTGATTTGATAGATAAGGTGAAGTTAGAATGAGCCAAGATGAATGTCTTAACAGAATCATCTCAGTGGTGATGTTTACATTTAAGGGGGGATGCAAATGAGAATGAGTTGAAGAGAGAAACATTTAGAGGGTAGAGGAGAGATTAAGATAAGAAAGATAAATTAACCCAGGAGTTAAGACTCTGAGTTCTTCTCTAATCCCTGTGAGTAACTCTACAGATCTTGCTCTCTCATTTATCATCCTATCTAATAAAAGAGTAATATGCAAATTGACCATACCTCTGCTACACCCACAAGCCATGCCCACCAGCCAATCAGGAGCGAATATGCAAATAAACCCAACCAAGATGGCTGTGGCCACAGAGAGAAGGAGGGAGGCTTGGGTTTCCCCAGCAATGGAGGAAGCCAAGCTTTCCACCTGCCCTTGCTGGCCTTGGCTGGGGGCGGAGCCAGGCGATTGGAGCCAGCTGGAGGTCCCCTGCCCAGGGCCCAATCCTAGGCCAGAGGCTTGCAGCCTTGGCCAGGGGCGGAGCCGGGTGATCGGAGCCAGCTGGGGGTCCCCTCCCTGCCCAGGGCTCCAGCCTTGGCCAGAGGCTTGTGGCCTTGGCCGGGGGCAGAGCCGGGCGATCGGAGCCAGCTGGGGGTCCCCTGCCCAGGGCCGGAGGCTTTAGGCCTTGGCAGGGGTGGAGCCAGCGATTGGAGGGAACTGGGGGGCCCCTGCTCAGTCCCTGAGGCTTTAGGCCTTGGCAGAGTTGGAGCTGGAGATCGGAGGAGATAGGTGTGAACTACAGAGGAAACACCTTTTCTGACCGCTTATTGGCTAAGCTCCCTGTGTGCCACTGGTAATATTCTTAATAACTTGGGTATAAGAATCCAAAAAGGTAATCTAGGGCTTTTCCACCACACTCTTGGAGAAAAAAGCGAAGGTCCACTGCTGGAGGGCTAAGAAATGTCATATCCTGTCCTAGGCGGTTTGGCTCAGTGGATAATGCCTAAGTTTGCCAACTACAGGGTCCGGGTTAGATTCTGATCAAGGGCATGTACCTAAGTTGTAGGCTACTCCCTGGCTGGGGCCCAGGTCAGGGCTCATGCAGGAGGCAAGCAATCAAAGTGTTCCTCTCACTTTGATGTTCTCTCTGTCTTTCCCTTTCTCTTCCACATTCTCTAAAAATCAATGGAAACATATCCTCAGGTGAGGATAGAAGAAAGAAAGAAAGAAAGAAGAAAGAAAGAAAGAAAGAAGAAAGAAAAAGAAAGAAAGAAAGAAAGAAAGAGAGAGAGAGAGAGAGAGAGAGAGAGAGAGAGAGGGAAGGAAAGAAGGAATGAAGGAAGGAAGGAAGGAAGGAAGGAAGGAAGGAAGGAAGGAAGGAAGGAAGGAAGGAAGGTAGGTCATATCCTATGAAAATAGATACATCTTGAAAATGCCTAAAGAAAGTTGTCATTTTTTCATGGTGAAGGGACTGGAGTCCGTGTTGATGAAAACACCTTGGTGGCTGTGGTGACTGGCAGTGGCTGCAGCAGGGGGGTGATGGGGCTGGTGCCTTTCCCTGATCAGCCCACGGGGAGCAGGCCTAAGCCGTAAGTAGGACATCCCCTGAGGGCTCCCAGTATGTGAGACGGCATAGGCTGGGCTGAGGGGACCCCCCCCCCCCCAGTGCATGAATTTCGTGCACCAGGCCCCTAGTCTATATAATAAAAGCCTAAGCAACCGTTACAGCAGAATGACTGGTCACTATGATGTGCACTGACCACCAGGGAGCAGATGCTCAATGTAGGAGCTGCCCCCTGGTGGTCAGTGCACTCCCACAGGGGGAGCGCCACTCAGCCAGAAGCCAGGTTCATGGCTGGCAAACGCAGTGGTGGGAGCCTCTCCTGCCTCCATGGCAGTGCTAAGGAGCAGTGAGCTGAGTGGTAAGGAGCAGCAAGCAGGCAGGTGGTAAGGAGCGAGGGGTCCTGGACTGCGAGAGGAATGTCCAACTGCGGGCTTAGGCCCAATCCCCACAGGAAGTGGGCCTAAGCCAGCAGATGGATCCCCCAAGTGGTTCCGGACTGCGAGAGGGTGCAGGCCGGGCTAAGGGACCCCCCCCCCCCCGACCCCAGTGCATGCATTTTGTGCACCAGGCCTCTAGTTATAAATAAAAGATGCAAACTATAGATGTCTAAAGGTCTTTATCAGTCTGCAGTTTCCTTATTCTCTGCCTCCCTCTGTGACCTGCCTTATTATTTGAGGTGGCAAACTACAAAATGGCAAATTCCAATTAGAGGGTGCAGAAATAGGACATTCATGAAAATGCATTTCTCTTCAGCAGACCACTCGGAAACCCACACTAACATGACACCTATACTATTAGACAGGTCCACACTAGCTGATTGAAGTAAGCTAAGGAAATGCAAGTGACCAAGCAGCTGGAAAGAACTCTGTCACCCACCCACTGAAGAAAACCGATTCCAAAGAGTAATATCCATACAGGTTTCACAGTTTCTCACTGAGATCACAGACTACCAGTTTTAGATGACCAATAATTTAAATGGTTGAGATTAGAGAATATGTCTATTTGTACCTCCTAATGGCATTTCTTTTAATCATGTTCTGTCTTTTCTCAGTTTAATAGTATCCAAACAATAAAGGGCTACATTTTAATTTTTTTAAAGATATGCTTGGGCACAGATGTGTACCCTTTGGTACCCTTATTGCTGGAATAATTTGAAGAGAAAGCTAGTCTACCCTAAAAAGACAGAATATTTCACCAGATGTTTCTTAACCAAACTCCTGAATATTGCCTAAGCAAAACTAGCCACTAGAGGTTAAATCTTCTAAATGCAACCTTAATACATAATGACCAACATACAGCCACACCAGGAAACTAGCAGGGACTTGGCAGATTCCACATCAGATATGACTTTATCTCTTCCTCCCTCCTTCCCTCCCTCCTTCCTTCCCTCCTTCACTCCCTATGCTTCCCTATGCTCCCACTTTTCCCTTCTCTCTCTCTCTCTCTCTCTCCCCTCTCTGTCTCTCTCTCCCCCACCCTTCCTCCCTCCCTCCCTCTTTCCCTCCCTTTCTTCTTTCCTTCTACTTTTTTTTCTTTAAGCAAAAACTGCCATTAAGTTTCAGGATGTTTATAAAGGAATACTTTATTCACAAATTATATATTATACAAGGCTTTTCCACTGGAAGAAAAAATGAAGGAAAACAAAGCAAATCTGCTCACCTGGAAACACATTGAGTCTTGCAGCCCCAGCATCTCTAGAAACAATATAAAAATATTATTGCTTCAGTGTGAAAAAAATTATATATTCTACAGAATATATAAGTCTGAGGAATTGAATTAATGGGGTGCATATTTTAAACATATGATGAAGAACCAATTTCGCTAAGGAAATAATTTCTATAATCCTATATAATAAAGAGGTAATATGCAAATTAACCCTCACACCCTTGCACAAGATGGCCACCTCCATGTGGTCAAAGATGGCCACCCCCATGTGGTCAAAGATGGCTGCCACAAGATTGCCGGCAGGGGAGGGTAGTTGTGGGCAATCAGGCCTTCAGGGGAGGGCAGTTGGGGGTGACCAGGCTGGCAGGGGAGGGAAGTTGGGGGGAACCAGGTCAGCAGGGGAGGGCATTTGGGGGCGATCGGACTGGCAGGGTAGCAGTTAGGCGTCGATCAGGCAGGCAGGTGAGTGGTTGGGAGCCAGCAGTCCCGGATTGTGAAAGGGATGTCCAATTGCTGGCAGTCAGACATCCCCCGAGGGATCCCAGATTGGGGAGGGTGCAGGCTGGGCTGAGGGACAGCCCCCCCCCCCTGTGCACAGATTTCAAGCACCAAGCCTCTAGTTTCAAATAATTGTTTTAGACATTGACCAACCTAAATTTCAATAAACCAATTAATGTTTTACCCCCAGAAAAGCCTAGTAAAAATGCACAGAAAGAAAGAATAATAACTAGATCAAAATTAGTTTATTGTAATTGCAAAATGATGGTAGATTATAAATAGGAATGTACTCAGCCAGTGAAAAATCTGGTGAAGAAGGTCAGAGATGGATGCTAAGTGCCATTCCCTTCATATCCTTTTATAGATGAGTTGCAAGGTACAGAAGAAATAGAAAAAATACACTAATTTTATCTTTCAATGATAGAGGACTAAGTATTGTCATAAAAGCTATACACATAAAGGAAAAATACAGAGAAATCTTAAAATGCACTGAATGATTTATCTTGGTGACTGGAGTTACCTACGAAATATTATGCAGGGAGGGGTAAATGATTGAGCTAGACACAGTACATGGCTACCTCTAATACCAAAACATTTCCAATGCCTCCTCATTTCTCACCATAGCCAATCCTCCACTACTCTTCAACATACACTCCACCAGAGTTTCTAGTGGAATCTGTTTCCTCTTTGTCCCTAAACTCCGCAGGCTCAACATTGCCTCTAGGTCTTCAATCTAGTTGACCCCCCACACCCACCACCACCCCAACTTCACCCATTCTCCCAGTGTTCTCCATTCTCATTTAAACCCAACCCACATCCCACTTCCTCCTCGAAACCTTTGTGGCCATTTCAACCTGCATTGATCACCATAGTCTCAGAACTATGATGATGAACACTTAATATGCTCTCTTATCTTATTCTTTTATCGTTTCTGCTGTGAGTCTAATCTCTCCAACTACAGCTTTTCTTCAAAGGTAGAGATTAAAAATTGCATGTTTATTTGTTATTGAATTGAGTCTACCATGATAAGCATGTGGATTGATTGTTGCCAGCTAACTTTAATAATAAAATATAAGTGATTTACCTCTTTCAGATCATCAACATATTTGAAATTTTTTGGCACATTAATGGTCAATTTTCATAATCAGTTAATAGCAAACCTTTATTAAGCCCTTTCTAGGTTCCACACACTGCTATTTGACTGAGATAAGAGTTACTACCACTTAGTCTAATAAATTAACAGATAACAATCCTGGAGTTTTAGCATTTAGTTTATAGAACAATTTGACATATTTTATCTCATTTAATACTTGCAGTATTCTTTATCAATGACTTTGAATGGAAGCTAGTAATATACTAATCACTCTCTAGAAATCACATTCCTATCAGTTCCATTGCTATCAGGGGGCAGTTTCTACACAGCATCTCAGATCATCACCCATGGCTTACAGAGGAGGGTCATAACTAAGCTTTTCAACAATGCTCTTCCCCTTTCATTGGTATATAACTTAGTGGGCTGTGAGGGCGGCGGGGGGGTGGGGGCGGGGAGAGCCTGAGTTATGGCCATATCCACTCTAGCATGTCTAGTTAACTTAGCTTTTTGATACCTTCTCTATTTGCCATGGTAGGTATGGCATTTTCTTACTTAGTGTTGTTTTCCTCTAAGCTTCTAAGAACTATCCTCAAAGATAGCATTAACACCATCTCCTAAGCTATTTTCAAGGTGCTAAATACTATATTACTCAAAAGTGCTCCTATATAAACTCTCCCTTATCTGCCTTTACCTTCTTCTCTGCTTGATCCAGCAGCCTCAGGATTCAGTCCCACTCATGTTCTCCCAATTTCTGCTGGCACATGTTGGCTAGAACCTGCAGTTCCTCATAGTATAGCCCTTTTCAAACTCTCATCAGTCCCAGCACTTTCATAGCTGGGCTGAATGGTGACTTAGCCCTAGTTACCGACCTGGTGGCCAAGGAGGGAAGTGAGGGCAAAGCAGAGTGGAGAGAATAGAACTTTAACAGAGCAAATTGGACTACTTTTTCATGCCCAGAGGGTTAAGGAGAATCTAGGGATGCAAGATTTCTGAGAGTTATCAACCCAGATTTCTCCTTGCCATATCTCAGAGTCACACTTTTCCAAATATATCCCTGTCTTTAGCATAGAAAACTTGCCAAATTTGAGAACGTAGCCTCTTCTATAATTCTGCTGCTTTTCTAAGTTCTGGGACCTGATCCTCAGCTTTCTGGGAGATGGGAGTCTCTTTATATTCGGCCAAGGAGAACCTCTGGCTTTCACACTCACTTTTTAATTGGTGATTAAAACATCCTGTTTTCACTATCTTCTTCAATGTATTGATTGCCTCCAGCTATAGTCGTCCAATTCCATAGTCATTATAGATACTATTTTTCCCTTGCTCTGGTTATCTATTACTGCATTAAATAACACCCCCCAAATGCTGCTGTAAAAACTTTTGTATGTTTACAGATTTTGCTAGAGAAAAATTTGAACATGGCATAGTAGGGAGGGATTGCTTTTCTCTTCTTCAAGATGCCTGGGACATAAGCTGGGAAGACTCCAATATCTTGGTATTTCTCAAAGGGCTGAGAGCTGAATATTGCTGAAAAAAGTGGTTCCTAATGAAGGGTGATGTTTGTCCCCAGAGAACACAGCAATGATGGAAACATTTTTGTTTGTCACAACGGGGGGCGGGAAGGGAGTGCTATTGGTATCTAGTAGATTGAAGCCAGAGATACTGCTAAATGTCCTGCAATGTTCTAAAGACACCATGCCCCAAATCTCTTATACACATAAGATATTACACCTCTCTGTACATTTTCTTCTACCAGTATCACCTTCCAGTTCCCCACCAATGAGATGTTAACAGTTGCATTCCTATAGTGTGTCAGGAATTAGTCATCCTCCATCCACTACCAGTGTTGGAATTCTCATCAGTATTCAACTGGGGTGGGGAGTGGGGGGTGGGGGGGAAGGAGAGTTATCCAACTCCAACATTTCATTTTAGAGTCTACTTCTCATGATCACTTCTGGTCCCAGCCTTCACAGATCAGGGTTCCCAGGAAACAGACACTGAACTTCAGAGATTTGCATGTGAGATATATTTTTGAGGAATACTTTCAGGAACAATACCTCTGAAGGTATAAGGTCAGAAGGTCTAGACAGAGAATTAAGTTGAACTGTGATGCAATTGCAACACCCCCAGTGGATCCTACTGAGAGTCCAAAAGATAGGATGACCCTGTAGAGGTGCCCGTAGTAGAAGCAAGAGTTTCAGGCTTTTGTATCTCTGCATCGGCCAGCTATTGAATGCAGGCTTCTCCCTTGGAGGGGGCATAAACTTTAGCAACACAGTTTCAGTAGGCTGAGGGCAATTCCCCAAAAAGGGACATAGTCATGAGCCTTCAGTAGCTAACACTCCTGCCAGCTAGAGGAATTAAAGCCTAAAGAGGGATCTGGATCTGGTCAGTGTATTTGTTATAGGTCTTATTTGACCAAAGAAAGCTTTTAGAATCCACATTTAATTTACTAGGGGAGAAAATTGTCATTTATGTTTAGTGCTTGCCCTATAATTGCCATTTGATTTACTTTCAAGTCCAGTATGTTTGAGATGTGCCCTTGAAGCTGTCATATAATGGCTCATCGTTGGAGGAACTCAACAGTGATGGCCAAAAGCTTATAGCCTAGATGTAAATAATTCTAGTTGCAGACCATATGATTCAAATATTTTCTTTTTTATGTTTCCATTGATTTTTAGATAGAGAGGAAGGGAGAAGATAGAGAGATAGAAGTATCAATGAGAGAGAAACATCATCTATCGGCTGATTCTTACATGTCCCTACTGGGAATCGAGCCTATAACCCAAGCATGTGCCCTGACCAGGAATTGAACTGTGACCTCTTGGTTCCTGGGTTGATACTCAACCACTAAGTCACATTGGCTGGGCATGATTCACATATTTTAAGCAATCCATTGGGAAGAAATTATCCTTGTTTTTCTATTCTGTGAAGAATATTTGATCCTTCACCCATGGTATTTCATTCTTTACCTCTGAAAGAGAGTTCAAGTCTGTGCAGTTCACTGGAGCTCAGCTCAGAAAATAACTAGATGGGCTGTTTGTCATATTCCTTTCAATACAGAAGGAAACAGCATTTATGGTAAAATTCCCAAATTGTCTCTTATTGTCACTTTATTTCATTTTTCAAGGTGAACTAAAACCTGTGTTTGGTCATCTTTTTTCTCTTTTCTTTTAGGAAGACTTACTAAATGCTACCTCTCCATATAAAATGCAACCCTGAGGACAGGTTTTTTTAAAAAACAACTTTTGTATTTTTATATTAAAAATAGCAGTGTTAGTGGTAGACACATCTCTAAAATTCAAGTAATAGAAGGTAAAAAGGAAATCAAAACAAAGGAATCTGCCCCTCAGGACCAGGGCCAGGAGTAGGGTGAGGCAAATGAAGTGTCTAAAGTACAAAATTTAAGGAGGCATTCACTCTTAGGCGCCAATTCTACCCTTGTATGACCCTGAGAATGAGTGTCTCCTAAAATTCTGCACCCACACCTCTCTTGACTCACCCTCATTCCAGTTCTCAGTAGGACAGCTGAACAGCAATCAAATATGAAGAAGGTGGAATGGGCTGTGTCTACATGGAGTATGTATTTAACAGTTCATACTAAGTGCCTGTCATTCTTATAAGCCCTTTTTAAGTGATTCTTTACCCAAAAGTCACCCACTTGGTATCATGGGTTCTAGTTAGTCTGGTCATATCCAATTTGACCAGGGTTTGACATCTGAGTAGAGACAGTTATCTATGACCTGTGCCTTTGACGTGGTCTACCTTGAGACCTCTTCCCAGCAGGGGCATTTCATACCAGATGGTAACAGTTCAAATCAGTCTAATCATCTTTTGGAGAACTCAATGGGATTTTAAGCAGAGAGCAAAGTAGTATCAAGTAGGAAATCCCAGAGAGAGAAGGTGTAAGGAGAGACAAGTAGTGAGAAAGAGGGTCAGGAGAGAATTCATTGGTAGCAGCCCATGGAGAGTGGCAGAAATGAAAGAGTTCACTCTAGAGTGTTGAACACTATTTGAGTCATAATTAGTACTTTATTGTAGAAATCATAGACATGTTTAGATCATGGCACTGGCGTCAGATTCCTGTGGCACGCAAGTATGTTTAATTGTGAGGGTGACATCTTTACTTTTGTTGAAGCCTAACTATTTAATCCTGAGATGTTTCTCATGTCTCCTTTTACTTTTAACAAACCACTATTAATAGGAATAAACTATACATTTTCCTATATATGTCAGGAGTATGATTCAAGAGGCTTTCAATAAAAGTATTTTCTCCTAAAATCTTTTCCCCAGCTGCTGACCATAGTTTCTTGAATTTTTTGACAGATGATTCATCTATTTGTGTCCTGAAGGTATTTCAAGCTTGGTGAATGCCTGTTAAAATGTAAGTACATCTGGAAGGGGAAAATTTTGAGTTGCTGCCAAGAAATCTCTTATTTTGTTTAGTTGCAAGTCAAATTCTTGAGATTGAGATAAAGAAAACCCTTTAGATCAGCTCCATCCTATAAACTTTGGCCACACCAAACACCAGGGCTCTGCCCACCTGCAGGTCATATTTTCACCTAGTTTGCATTATCTGTCTTAATATACATTGCCCTCCTCTAAGAGTTAACATCTTAGCTTACAAAATATGGTGTTAAAGTGACTGCTGACCAAACCAGAGCTGAGTTGCCACTCTGTGTCCTGACATACACAAAGAGCACAGAATCAGAGCAAGAGAGACCTGAGTTCAAATCCCGATTCAGCTCTGTATGTGCTGGGTAACCTTTTGATGATCATTTTTTTTGTTTGTTTGTTTTACCTGAAGTGTTTACTCATTCGTAAAATGATAATAATAAGATCCTTTTGGTAGGGCTATTTTGAGGATTATGAATAACACTAGAGCCCCAGTGCATGGATTCATGCACATTAAAAGGAAATTAATTAGAAGGTGGCTGGTGGGACACGACTGGGCAAGAGGGGCTGGACACACCCTGGATCCAACCTCCCATCAGTTCCTCCCCGGCCGGCCACACCTGGGGCAGCGCCGTGGCTCGAAGGGATCTGCAGAGTAAGTGGGGTCCCTCCGGCAGGTGGGGTCCCTCAGCCTGGCCTGCAGGGATCAGGCCAAAACTGGCTGTCTGACATTCCCCAAGGGGTCCTGGATTGCGAGAGGGTCGTTCTCGGGTGATGCACCCCGGAAGAGGGCTCCCTTCTCTCTGGTTCTGGGGTGCATCACCCAAGCAGCCGCCGCTGCCAAGTCACCACAGCTCGGCAGCTCCTGCATTGAGCATCTGCCCCCTGGTGGTCAGTGCACGTCATAGTGACCAGTTGTTCTGCTGTTCTGTCGATTTGCATATTAGCCTTTTATTATATAGGATTCCTTTCAACAGAGCATCCCTAATGTACTGTGGTAATTATCTACCTGTAGGCTTTATCTAGCTATGAGAACTTCTTTCTATGGGCACAAACATTAACGGAAAGAACTGATGTTTGGGCGAGTACCTGGAGATGAATAATTTTAAAGCTTTTAAGTGTTGACTTCTTTTGGCAGGAATAAAGATTAAAATGCCATCTGCTTGTGCTAATAACTGAACTTCTGCCCTTGCTGTAGTGCAGGACCAATATGGTCACCACTTGAGAGTGCGTGTTTCAGACCTGGCATCCCCTCCTGATGCTCTTTAACTAGCTCATCTTCTTCCTGCCCTGATGAAACCACATGGAACAAAATAATCGACTTTCCCATTTTGCTGGCCCAAATCTACACTGTGCATCATTTCCCTCTCACAGATGCTCTATCCAGGTGGCAGAAGATCAGCTTTAGAAACAGAAATACGGTTTCTTGTTTCCTTTATTTCCTCAATCCAACCCACAAAGCATTTTAAGATTCCTGTAAATCCGATATTGGAATGTCCAAATTATAGCTTCCAAAGTACCTTTGTGCCAGGAAGAAGAATAAAAATCAAATTGGCTCTGAGTGTTTCAGGAGGAGCCGCAGCTGTTATACTGTTACTCCTTGTGGCTTTTGATAGCTCCAAATCTGGGGAAGCTGTGCTGTGACCATCACAGTAAGTGTGCAGGCTTCTTCCTGGGGCTTCACTAACCCAGGGAAGCCCGCCAAGCAAGGAAGAGGGAGTTAATTTCATGGCCAGACTTCCAAAGAAATTCTGAGTTGTTTCAGATCAGCCCACCAAATCTTTATAATGGGAGTAACATTCTCAGTCCTTAAATTTTACCTGTGTTACTTGTGAGATATGAATTTATTATGAGGGTTTAAGCAGTCAGAACCATGAGCATAAATTCTATTAAATGATTTATTTTCCATTTCATTTTTTCTTGAAATCATGCTCAGCTTATGTCTGGGAATATGGATCCACAGAGATTTACAAGGAAATTAATGCTAAAATGCTTGTGTGCATTTCAGAATGTTCTCTTTCATTTTCTAAGAAGAAAGAAGATTTGTAAAGACAATTTGTTTACCCACACATCTTGTTCTCCCTAGAGTCCCTTTCTATTCAGCATCAGACAGGACCCAGGTGGTAAGGTGGCAGGTTTTCTACACTGAGGCTAAGGTTCATGGGAGATATGAAAAGTCCTGTCACACGGAGAAATTCTTGGACAGGTAGCCTCAACGTTGTGCTTGTTATTTACAGTGAATTCCTTGTCTCCTGTCCTCCTTCTTTTCCTGCCACAGCACCTTCCCCCAAGGTAGTGCTAGCTAAGTCACCTGTTGCTCCACTGCTAATTACCATTCACCTCATTTGGATGAGTTGCTCGTAACCAAGACAACCAGGAGTGGCACTTGCGCAGTCAGCCAACCGTTGCCTCCATCTGGTCAGGCTGCAAGAGTGGTCTAGTTCATGTCACTCTTGTGGTGGCAAGAAGTAAACGTTCAGCAGAATCCCTCTCCCTGTATCATCAGTTTCTCCCCAAGGATTCAGGGACTGTACACTTTTCTCTAGATTTATCAATTAACTTATTTTATTCCTTCTAACAAATCTCGATATATTTTGCTCCTTCAATACATTATTACCCTTCCAGTCAGTCTGGTGCACACAACATCTTAAAATTAAATGTACAGACACACAGGCAAACACATTCCTTTGCTTGGATCACTTCCAATGAATGTGTGGTTCCCACTCTTATACCTTTCAATCTTTGTTACTCAGACATAGCTACCTGTGTGGGCCTCTTAAAATTGAATGTTGAACCTGATCAGCATCCTCCAATGGCTTTCCATCTCACTCAGAGCAAAAGCCAAAGCCCTTACATGCTTCCAAGGTCTAGCTGATCTCTGACTTCATCTTTTCCACCCTTTTTTCCTTGCTCAATCCCTGCCAGTCATGCCATGCTCCTCTTCAAGGATCTGAACTTGCTGATTCCTCTTCTGGAAAGGTTTCTCACCAGATACACATTCATATGGCTGCTCTTTTGTCTCTTTCAGGTCTTTACCAGATAAAGGAGAAAGAAGGAAAAACTAAACTAATGTAATTTCTTAGGAAAGGGGTAAATGAGCAAAATTATACACATAAATTTAATTTAGTAAAATTGGGCAGGTATATAATTGGGAGATAATGTCTAGGATATATATAATTGTCTAGGGCAGGGGTCCTCAAACTTTTTAAACAGGAGGCCAGTTCACTGTCCCTCAGACCGTTGGAGGGCTGGACTATAGTTTAAAAAAAAACTATGAACAAATTCCTATGTACACTGCACATACCTTATTTTGAAGTAAAAAAACAAAACGGCAAAAACACCCGCATGTGGCCCGCGGGCCGTAGTTTGAGGACGCCTGGTCTAGGCTATATATCATTGTGTAAGTGATAGGCAAAAACCCGAGAAATGAGAGAACTGGGTGGGGGAACAAAAATGGAAACAGAGTAAAATTTAGGAGTGTGAATAAAAATAAGATGCAGAGACTTTATCTCCAAGGTCATGAGGGTTCCGGATGGCATAACGTCGCAAGTTCCCTTCATGTCCTAACGAGCGTTAAATTAGAGAACTGCACTTACATGGCCATTTCCATTGTTTTGACTAGTTCTGTCTGGATAAACTTTTTACCGGATTGGAACTGTGGATAATCAAACACAAAAATATGATCCCAAAGATAATCCCCAAAGTAGAGATTCAAAAGGGTAGGAGGTGATGAATGGAAATATTAAAACGACTCAGGAGGATTTAAAATATTTTTCCCTGAAGAAACATTTCAAAGACAAGAAGAAAGCTTATTGTAAATGTAAAAGCAGTGGCTATAGAAATATTTGTTAGTTCACAGACTTCTGCTGCCTTGTGAGAAAGTTATTCCAGAATGAAATCACGTGCTTATTCCTTTCCTCCTCATGAATCGTAACTCAGAATGTTATGGAGACGAAGCAGGCCAGAAAAGCACCACTTTTATCCAAATATTTATCTTAGTGGAGTATCCTTAGCCAGAACCATTCAAATATGACTTGGAGTTGTTTGAAACTGAACAGCCTCTTTAGGTCTTATCTGATGTATTTATTAATTTATATATTTTTTATAGAAGGTGTCAGTGGAGGATAAAAATTTAAATGATCAAAGCTAGAGACTGTTATTTTGAGTGCATTTTTAAAAATTCTGTAGTGAAAAACAGAATTTGTCTCTGGGAAAGAGCATTGGGCAGGTGCTTGCAGTTATGCAGATATAACACAAGTACCCACCCACTTCTGACTAGCAATTCATAATATAAATTATATTTATAATTACACTTTTACAGATTAAGACTTCTTTTGTTTTTATCTAGATATCTCTATCTATAAAAAAAAATGTATTATGTTGTCTTTGTGAGGTGTGTGTGTGTGTGTGTGTGTGTGTGTGTGTGTGTGTGTGTGTATGTGTGTGTGTGTGTATAAGGACAACCTACAAGAATTGGAAGCTGAGACCAGTTGATGCCAGGAAAGATGAGGCACCAAATCTGGCGTGTCCTCACTTCATGCTGGTGGCTGGATCATAGGACAGACTGAGTGGGATTTGCCAGCTCCCACCCTCTGTTGGTCTAAAACCTTTCAGGAGTGGCATACTTCTCACTATAGCTCTTACCCAGTATTTTGCTTGCCTTATCCCATGGCTTGGGGACCAGACTGCATCCTATAAATAAGTGGGACATTCCCCTAAAGAATATCTGTGTCTTCCCTGTCAGGCATCTGAAGAGAGAAAACGGCCCGGGCCTTAGCCCTGAGGAGGGAATGACATTCTCCTCCCTGGCACTCTGAGCTAGCCTCTGAGCTATTGAGCCTGATATTGGGAACTTCTGATCAAAGGCATTGTTCTGAGAGAAGGTAGGCTTAGCTCTGGAAGCTGGTGGCCGGCCAATGTCAAGAAAATAGCCCCTGGAGGGCCATTTTTAAGGGCTCTAGAAAGAGCGATGTCTATATCCATTCTAAGCTTTCATTTCTGCATTATAGCTCCCTTCTCAGGTAACAATTACAGCCAGATTTCAGAGTATTTAAGTGTTCCTTAGAAATGCTTGGAAATAGGAAACCACTAGGGAGGGGAAAGGAGGATTTCCCCTGGTTCACCAGGTGGGAACTTAGAATACTGATTTGGGGAAAGGATTCCTTCTGAAGGCTGGGGACCCATGGAAATCTTGGTCACCTTAAGAATACTGGGAACTTAGAAGACTGGTTTGGGGAAAGGATTCCTTCTGAAGGCTGGGGACCCATGGAAATCTTGGTCACCTTAATTATAAAGGCCAAGTTTAGAGCCTTGAAGCCCTGCAGCCTCATGTATTACAAGAGGGGCAGTGCCCAACAACGAGTCTTATCTCTGACACGGAATACCACTCCAGGACAGGGTCCCTGGAAGGTACAGTCTCTAGCCTCAGTGATTAACTGCAAGGTCAGGAGTCACTTTGTGTGAAATTTAGGGGAGCACTGCGAGTGTGTAGCCAAAATTCAATATATCACAACTGCATCATTAAAAGAGTAGCAAACAGTATTCTCCACTTCTCCCCTCACTGGTATTTATCAGTGCTAGCCTGCCCTGACCACCTCTCTCAGCTTGCTTAGGGAATGTATCATGTGTTCACTAGCCTACCCTCTAGGCTACAATTTAAGTTCTGTCCTCTCTGTTGCTGTCAACTTATTGAGATAAACTTTTTGTCTGGAAGAGCTAGGGTGGCAGCTGCCCCAACGCTCAACTCCCTGGCTTTTCCCCTGCAGTCAAAATATAAGCTCGTCTGTTCCTTGTTCCATAGGCCTCCTCACGTCAGGAAGGTCCCCTTCATCTCCACTTGTGCACACTCTGCTACACAGCATTGACTTCCATTTCCCTGGTCTTACTGAGGTTTTATCTTTAAACTGCCCCCTTATTGAAGCACTCTTTTTCTAGAAACAATCCATGACTCTGCAAGAGATGACCAGAGGACATATTGAGAGGCAGACACTGCACTGTACTCAGAATTACCTCTGCCCTCTAAACCCCAACCTATTTTTCTTGTCTTGAACTTACTAGTATGAACCCGCCTCCCTCCTCCAGATGGGTGAGTCTTTCCTACTTGGCCCCCTGGGGAGCAGCCTCCCTCCCCTCCAGACATGCTCAGACCATAAGCAAAGTGAAGTTCTGACAGTCCTGGGAGTGAGAGCACTTTCGGTCAGGAGCAAGCACATAAAACAGCCACCACCCTTCGGCTGCATATCTCACTGTCTGACTATTAATTTTTATTGCATATTTTGAATAACTTTTTCTAGAGCTATTTTGATGATAATCTTTTAAAAAATCATTAAAAGATGATGATTTGGGGGAAAGTTTTTTTAAAGTAATGCAATCGCTATCCTTTTCCCTCCCAAGCTACCCTTTTGACTCAAATTTATCTGTATGCTCAGGCAAACAGCTAGGCTCAAGCTGGAAATCCTGCATAGGAAACAAAAGCCTTTTCTGATTAAGTTTCTGTCTTCCACTGGGCTATTCACTAAGGGATGGCTGTGGACAGCACCTTTACCCTTTAACTGCCCCCCTCCTTCCATCCCAGTCTTTCAGAAGAATCCATCAGTGTGGATGGGGGCTGGAATTAAACCTTCAGGTTACATGGCAGAATTGTCAAGCCTTGAGTCCGTAGGGCCATCAGATGAGCTAAAGAAAGTGTGAGAAGCAGAGAGGCCAGAAGCCTGAGGAATATTGATAAATTACCATTATACTGGTCATTGAAAAGAAATTGTGCACTGCACTGTTTAGAAATTGACCCACTATTACATTTTATAAAAGGATGTGCCTACATTTATAGATGCACACAAATAATGTATGCTAAGTTACGTTTGTTTTATTGGCAGGGACACCCACTAGGCCCTGGGAAATCCAGAAAACATATTGTAACCATAACTTCAAATCTCTTGTGTTGCACCTTAGAACAGAATTATCTGACAGTGGTAGCAGTTGTAGGATTTTTGCCAATGAGAACAGAAAATCCCAGAAGCAAAGAGCTTTATTCTTTGTGAATTTCTGGCAAAACTACATCTGAACCATGTTTTGAGTTCTAATTAGGAAAGTAGTCCATGATCAGAGTAAAACACTTTAAAAACACATAAAAGTATAAAGAAAACAAAGGGAGCTTACAATGTCAAAATCTAGTGATAAGTACTCTTACTATTCTGGTGTATTTTATTCTGGAATATTAGATATTCTTTTATTGATACACTAGAGGCCAGGTGCATGAAATTTGTGCACTGGGGGAGGGGGGTGTTCCTCAGCCCAGCCTGCACCCTCTCACAATCTGGGACTGCTGGCTCCCAACTACTCGCCTGCCTGCCTGCCTGATTGCCCCTAACTACTTCTGCCTGCCAGCCTGATCACCCCCTAACCACTCCCCTGCCAGCCTGATTGACGCCTAACTGCTCCCCTGCCAGCCCAATTGCCCCCAACTGCCCTCACCTGCTGGCTCGGTCACCCCAACTGCCCTCTCCTGCAGGCCTGGTCCCTCCCAACTGCCCTCCCTCCCCTGCCGTCCTGGTCACCTCTAACTGCCCTTCTCTGCTGGCCTAGTTGCCCCTAACTGCCCTCCCCTGCAGGCATGGTCCCCCCCTACTGCCCTCCCTCCCCTGCAGGCCTGGTCGCTCCCAATTGCCCTCCCCTGCTGGCCTGGTTGCCTCCAACTGCCCTCCCCTGCTGGCCTGGTCGCCTCCAACTGCCCTCCCCTGCTGGCCCGGTCGCCCCTAACTGCCCTCCCCTGCTGGCCTGGTCACCCCAACTGCCCTCCCCTGCTGGCCTGATCGCCCACAACTGCCCTTCCCTGTCGGCCATCTTGTGGTGGCCATCTTGTGACCACATGGGGGTGGCTATCTTGTGCGAGGGCATGAGGGTCAATTTGCATATCACTCTTTATTATATAGGAGGATATTTTTCACATTTTAACATCTCTGAAAAAGATGCATCTTATAATTGATGACTTGCTAAAATAGTATTTGGAAGTGTTCTCTCTTAAAGGTAGATATATGAAATAATGGTGTATTTAAAATCAATAATCACAGATTAGATTGTCATCTCAGATTACATGGAATACAGAGTATGTATATATGCATTTGTGAAATTCTAACTACTAGTATATTTAGGAGGACTTATCATGGTTCTTTCCTATTACTATTCTGTCAAAGGAAAACACCCTAGCTACCAAAATGAATCAAAATCTTTATTCCATTCTTTCTAAGGACATTAATATATAACCCCAATTTACTTCTTAAAGTTCTCTTTTCCAATTCTATGCTTTCAAGCCTTTTTCTCAACCCCTCACTATTCTCCTTTTCTCCCCAGATGTCCTCATTTCTCCTTTCTTTGGTTTCAATCATTTTTCTTGAAATTATTACTCTTGAAAGTGAAAATGGCCTTTTCTGATGCAGTTCCTTTCCTTATTGCAAAGGTCCATAAACCTAGCACTCAATGAGAATTTTTATTAGAGGCCTAGAGGCCTGATGAGATGGAGAGAGAGAGAGATGGAATGGGCAAATAAAATTTCTTTAGCAGGTAAGGGGAAAAGGAAAACATATCTATATATATAAAAGCCTAAGCAACCAGCCAACTGCAGTAGCTATGATGCGCACTGACCATGAGGGGGTAGATGCTCAATGCAGGAGCTGCCGAGCTGTGGTCACTTGGCAGCAGCGGTTCTCGGGTGACGCACCCGGAACCAGAGAGGAAGGAGCCCGATTCCAGGGTGCAACACCCGAGAACCGCCCTCTCGCAATCCAGGACGCCTCAGGGGATGTAGGAGAGCGGGTTTCAGCCTGATCCCCACAGGCCAGGCCGAGGGACCCTACCTGTGCAGGAATCTGTGCACCAGGCCTCTAGTTAATTATAATTATTACTGACAAAAATACACAGATAGAGTTATAGATATAAAAAATATGCAGACAGAGTTCTAGATATAAAAATATACTTAGCCTGGTGTTGCTTATCACTTTGAAGTAGAAAAACAAAAGATCATATGGAGCGTCACAGGAAGGGTCTGACGGGATCCCATTACTGTGCTAAGGAGAAAGGGAGCATGAGCAGGGGTAGCAAGTGTATAGGGTATCTGTGAGATCTAGACACATTCAGACATTGTTAGAGACAAATTAAATCTGTAAAGAAAGAAAAACAAAAGGAACAAAAAACTCTGGTTGTACAAAAGGTTTACATTTCCTTTAATTCTTGCTCTTACTAGTATACCTGGCTTGTGATCAGGAAACGTAAGTTAATAAACATGTACACTTTACTTGATATGTAATTCCTTTTGTATACAGAAGCACAGGAGAGTAGGTTATAGCCTTACTTACCCACACTTGAACAGAACCTACCAGCGCTCCCTTGGAGCCTCTGACAGATGCTGCTTTCACAGACACGAGGTCTTGAGGAGTTAGGCATTATACTCAACTCTTATCTTTTCCTGAGTGCTTTCTCAGAGTCCCAGCTTTTGATACAAAATGAGACATAAGGTCCCAAATGCTAGCAGACTTTCATTCACATTAAGGTATGAATGCCTGATCGTAGTTCTTTTCTGGTGACACGTCTTGGGGAGGGCAGGAGTGCCCTCGAGAAAGAAAGATGAGGTAGGAAGGGCAGACCAAGAGGAAGCAAACAGCCAAACCTACTACTTCGCCCTTTGAACTCTGGTCACTCCTAATCTGTATTACGGGGAGTTCACTATAAAATGTGGCTGGTGACTGCATCAGGACTTTATTCTTTAAAAGCGGAAATTGCATGGATTCTAAACCAAATTTTAGATTCAACAGCAAGCAGCGGAATGTTCCCCCACATCTGTTCCTCAGATTATAGTCATCATACAGAAAGGTCTCCAGACACCTTCCTCCCATCCCCATTCTTCACCTCTGTTTTCTTCAGATATTTTACTTAGGGAAGAAGCAAGAGTGGGAATGAGAGAAAGAGAGAGGGAGGCTTAATGTAGATAAATATCAGACAAATTGGAGCCAAGATATAATTCAAGCAAAAAGGGAGGCAGCAGGGTGTAGTATAATTGCTCGGTACTCAAAAGCACATTCAGAAATAATAAACTTTAAATATCCTTTAATGTCAAACAGCATTCTCCCCAGGCCTTTTTATTCTGATGAGCACCAAGAGGTTGGCCACAAGCCCCAGGTGACACTATTTCTAAGGCTAAAAGCAGGAAGGAGAGACAAAGGTCGCCCACAACTGCCCACAACACAAGGTTGGTGCTAGATACATTTCACCAGCAAAGCTTTTCTTATACTATCATTATAAGTTTTGCAATAGCTACTGAAATTTAGTAGGATTTTATTATCTATGGTATTTATATAAGAAAAGAAAATGGGGCATTGTCCATTCAGAGAACTAATTAGTATAAATCTCCATTTCCTAACTGATATCTGGGAGAACTGAGAAAAGCACCCAAAACAAGGGCTGTGAAGAACCGACCTAAAGATTCGTTAAGAGAGCCATACAGCATAGGGAATATAGTCAATCCTACCTAATAATAGACAAATATGCAAATTGACCGTACCTTCGCTATGCCCGTGATTGGCCAGGAGGCGCGGGGGGGCGGGACTTGGGGTGGGCGGGGTGGCCGATTGGGCTGGCGGGACGCCGAGCTCGCGTCGCCAGCGGCAGCTTGAGCTCAGCGTCTGCGCCATGGCTGTGCTGCGGCACAGAAGGGGCCTCTGGGGCAGCAAGCTCATGTTCCACTGCAGACCATCAAAAGCGGGGGAGCTAGGTGCCTGTCCACTCAGGCACCAGGCCTTTCAGAAGCCTCCGCCACTCTGGAGGCTTCTGAAAGGCCTGGTGCACCAGTCGACAGGCACCCAGCTCCCCCGTGGTCGAAAGCGAAAGCGTGTAGGGGACCCTACACGTGCATGATTCAATCATGCACTGGGCCTCTAATAACATAATAACGTTGTTTGGTGACAGATGGTTACTAGCTTTATCATGGTGGTCACTTTGTAAGGTATGTAAATGCCAATGCACTATGTTGAATATCTGAAACTAATACTTATTGTATGTCAACTTTAATTTTCAAAATTTAAATAAAAATAAAGTTTATTAATTGTTGGGTGATGTAGATAAACAGAGTTAAGCAAGCCTCAGATAAGAAAATGTCTCCTCAAGTTTCAACTGACCTACAGATTTTAATCAGCCCCGCGAGAGAAAAGAATACAGCTTTGTCAGAGTTCATTGCAAGATGCAGCAGACCTAAACATGTTTAGGTAAACTCTTAACAAACCTGAATAAGAAAATGAAATAATAGAAAAAATACAACTAGAGGTCAGAACGGACATCATCCAGAACCACAGGAGAGCTGGCGGACTGAAATGCCCACAGCTGGGGGGAAGGAGAAGGCCACGGGGACAGTCGGGGAAGCCGTAAAAGCCTGAGGTATGGAGAAACGGGCGGAGACACGAGCACACGCGCCTGCGGGGAGGATGGAACCGGAGAGGAAGGGGCGGCTGATGACCTGGCCGGCGTTCACTGGCAGGAAGGAGATAAAGGCTCCGGAGTGCGCTGAGCGCCGGCTCCGATTGCACTGAACCCCATTCCGGGCGAAACCCTGGGAAACTCACTCACTTTCGCAACTCCGCCGCCCCCGCAGGCCGCCCGGCCCGGGACGCTGGGGACGCCGCCGCAGCGGCGGCGCCCGGAGCCCGGCGGCCTCCCAGCACCCGTCCCCGCCGCGCAGCCCCCCGCGCGCCTGGTGCCGCGGGCCGCGCGCCCCGCACACCGGACGGAGGCCCGGGCGCCCTCTCCGTGCACCTCCCGGCGGCGCTAGACTTCAGTAGAGTTGACTGAATTCAAGGGATTAAGAAGTACAAATCGGGGGGACGCCGCGGCGGCGACGTCCGGAACGCGGCGATGGCAGTGCCTGGAGCTCGGCGGCCGCCCAGCGCCCGTCCCAGCCACGCGGCCCTCGCGCGCCTGGTTCCGCGGGACGCGCGCACCGCGCACCGGACGGAGGCCCGGGCGCCCTTTCCGTGCATCTCCCGGCGGCGCTAGACTTCAGTAGAGTTGACTGAAATGAAGGGATTAAGAAGTACAAATTGGGAAGTTTGAAAAAGATGGCGGCGGAGGTTAAAGGCTGTTCTGTTGCCTCGCACCCAGCGAAATCGGAGGGGATGAGGTGTGGAGGTGCGTGGGTCTGGCTGGTGGCGGGGGAAAGGGGCTTTTGTTCCAAACCTAGGGGAGATTAGCTCTCCATCACCCTGAAACCCATCTTCTGGCGAACCCCGGGAGACCCAGATGCCTGCGGGGAGAGGCGGGACTCTTGCGGAGGTGCGCCCAGCAATCAGTGTTTGCTGCGCTGGAGTGCGGAACGAGGGGACTTAGATACGTGGAAGGCAGAAGGACCAGACTCACAGCCATCGCGGCTCGCCGCACCATGGCCTGTTGGCGCCCTGAGACCCCGCCCCGCCCTGGGACCCGCCCCGCACGTTTTGAAGACCTGCCCCGCAAGTCTTGCAGGCACACCTGCGCCCCAAGCAACGGCTTATGCATGTGGGTGGCCTGCCCTCTGGCAGCGGACCAGATGAACTGCTGTTCTAGTCGGACTGCTCCAGGGCCACTCAGACAGGAGGAAGAAACTACAGTTTTTGCTGTAATCCTTGCTGAGTGCCTAAGGCAGTAGCTGATCTACACCCCATTGGAGACCCAGAAACGAGGGCATCTAGTGGTCTGTGGGAGATGACACCAGATTTCAACCACGTGCATAAGGGACACATTCAACGGGAATATTCAGTGAGCGCCAAAGCTTTGCTGCACCAAGACCCGGCCCATAAACGTGTCTCCTGCACAGCAACTCTTCCTTTATAGACAAAGAGAGCCCCCCCAGTGACACCAACAACAATCAAGACTTAACTATACAAAGGAGGACCAAGATGGAGGCATAGGGCGGAAGCCTGATTGTTGCCTACCACAACAACTTTGAGACTATGACAAGAGAGCAGAGCAGACACCATCCAAGACCACCATAGGGCTGGCTGAGTAGATGCTCTACAACTAGAATAAAAGAGGGGTATGTGGGATGATGCTGATGCCGGTGACCCAAAGACCACACTTTAAGAACTACGGCTCAGGCGACACAAAAGAACTATGTCTCAGGCGATACAACAGCGGCCTGGAACGTGCTCGGCGCAGTTCCCCCGGCGGTCTCCGGCTGAGGGGACGGCTCCACTGGCAGCCAAGCACGGACAGACGAGCCCCTATGAGACATGGGGTGGGAGACTCCGCGCTTGCTGACCTCCGAGTCCGTCAAGAATCTCAACGCCCCGGAAGCGGCCAGGTGCGCATGCTCGGCGACCGGCCACCGATGCAGACCCAAGGGCCGACGCAGCGACGCCAGACCGGCCCACCGCCATGCACCGGGTGCACCGGAGCTTCGCCGAACCGCCGCCCGACGAGTTCTGCAGCAGCCATACTGGAGCTCTGGAAGGATGGCCAGGGGAATTGCTGAGGGGGGATTGACCGGCAGGAATTGGGATCGGGAAGACGGGGCCCCGCTGAGACCCGGGTGCGGGCGAGGTTGCGCGCCTCTGGGCTCGGGTGTGGTCACACGCCTCTGGGTATAAGTGAGGCCTCACGTCCCTGGGTCTAGGTGAGGCCACATGCCCCTGGGTCCAGGTGAGGCCGGACTCCGGGTCCGGGTGAGGCCAAGTGCCCCTGGACCCGGATGACACTGGATCCCGTGCCTGGGCGAGGCCAAGCGCCCCTGGGTCTGGGAGAGCCCACACACCCCTGGGTCCAGGCGAGACCAAGTGTCCCTGGATCCGGGTGAGGCCGCGTGCACCTAGGCCCGGGTGAGCCCAAGTGGCCCTGGGTCTGGGAGAGGCCAAGCGTCCCTGGGTCCGGGTGAGACCATGTGTCCCTGGATCCGGGTGAGGCCTCGTGCACCTAGGCCCGGGTGAGGCCACGTGCCCCTGGGTCTGGGAGAGGCCAAGCGTCCCTGGGTCCGGGTGAGACCATGCGTCCCTGGATCCGGATGAGGCCTCGTGCACCTAGGCCCGGGTGAGCCCAAGTGGCCCTGGGTCTGGGAGAGGCCAAGCGTCCCTGGGTCCTGGTGAGACCATGTGTCCCTGGATCCGGGTGAGGCCTCGTGCACCTAGGCCCGGGTGAGCCCAAGTGGCCCTGGGTCTGGGAGAGGCCAAGCGTCCCTGGGTCCGGGTGAGACCATGTGTCCCTGGATCCGGATGAGGCCTCGTGCACCTAGGCCCGGGTGAGCCCAAGTGGCCCTGGGTCTGGGAGAGGCCAAGCGTCCCTGGGTCCGGGTGAGACCATGCGTCCCTGGATCCGGATGAGGCCTCGTGCACCTAGGCCCGGGTGAGCCCAAGTGGCCCTGGGTCTGGGAGAGGCCAAGCGTCCCTGGGTCCGGGTGAGACCATGTGTCCCAGGATCTGGGTGAGGCCTCGTGCACCTAGGCCCGGGTGAGCCCAAGTGGCCCTGGGTCTGGGAGAGGCCAAGCGTCCCTGGGTCCGGGTGAGACCATGTGTCCCTGGATCCGGGTGAGGCCTCGTGCACCTAGGCCCGGGTGAGCCCAAGTGGCCCTGGGTCTGGGAGAGGCCAAGCGTCCCTGGGTCCGGGTGAGACCATGTGTCCCAGGATCCGGGTGAGGCCTCGTGCACCTAGGCCCGGGTGAGCCCAAGTGGCCCTGGGTCTGGGAGAGGCCAAGCGTCCCTGGGTCCGGGTGAGACCATGTGTCCCTGGATCCGGGTGAGGCCTCGTGCACCTAGGCCCGGGTGAGCCCAAGTGGCCCTGGGTCTGGGAGAGGCCAAGCATCCCTGGGTCCGGGTGAGACCATGTGTCCCTGGATCCGGGTGAGGCCTCGTGCACCTAGGCCCGGGTGAGGCCACGTGCCCCTGGGTCTGGGAGAGGCCAAGCGTCCCTGGGTCCGGGTGAGACCATGTGTCCCTGGATCCGGGTGAGGCCTCGTGCACCTAGGCCCGGGTGAGGCCACGTGCCCCTGGGTCTGGGAGAGGCCAAGCGTCCCTGGGTCCGGGTGAGACCATGCGTCCCTGGATCCGGATGAGGCCTCGTGCACCTAGGCCCGGGTGAGCCCAAGTGGCCCTGGGTCTGGGAGAGGCCAAGCGTCCCTGGGTCCGGGAGAGACCATGTGTCCCTGGATCCAGGTGAGGCCTTGTGCAACTAAGCCCGGGTGAGGCCACGTGCCCCTGGGTCTGGGAGAGGCCAAGCGTCCCTGGGTACGGGTGAAGCCAGATCCTGGGTCTGGGTGAGGCCGTGCGCCCCTGGATCCATCCGGGTGAGGCTGGGTCCCAGGCCCGGGTGAGACCACGCGCCCCTTGGGTATGGGTGAGGCCACGTGCCCCTTAGTCCGGGTGACGCCGTGCACCTGGGTTCGGCCGAGACCGGACCAGAGGGAGTCGGACCTCCATTGCCACCATTTGTCCACCGTCCAGAGCTGAGGGGTCAGTGCTGACATGTACACATAAGGAACTACTGGACATCGAAATTGGGTCTCAAAAGAACTGTTGGTCCAGGGGGAAGCTCGCTACAGATTGATTCATTTGCCTGTCAGCATAACTATTATTGCTCGTCTCACATTCAGTTCTTATTAGTATATATCTAGTGACATATGATCTCGCTCATCTAGGGGAAATGATGAACAACATAGACTGAGGAACAAGAACAGAACCAGAAGCAAGGAGGCATCGATCGGACTATCGGGCCTCAGAGGGAGGATAGGGGAGGGTAGGGGGAGGGTGGGGGGAGGGGGAGAGTTCAACCAAAGGACCTGTATGCATGCATATAAGCCTATCCAACGGTTAAGTTCAACAGGGGATTGGGGCATGCGTGGGGAGAGGGGTGGGATGGGAATGGGGGGATGAGGACAAATATGTGACACCTTAATCAATAAAGAAATTAAAAAAAAATTAAAAAAAAAAAAAAGAAAATGAAATAATAAAACAATGATAAATAAGAAGGAAGAAATAAAACCATCCATAATCCCCATCCCACAATTATAAACGCTATAAACTTTTTCTGGATGGATCCGTCCACTTTTCCAATCCACAACTTACTATGGAGTTTTGTGTCATATTTTCGTAGTTAACCTCTCGTTTAAAACTGGCCATCTGACCTGAAAGTCACCTCCTTCTCTGCTTGTCACCCCAAAACTGTTCCTTTTTGTTTTGCTGCCACTGCTGGTAAGACCACTGATTCTCCTTGTCTTCACATCTCTTTCCCTTCCTCAGCTACTCCTAGTCATTGATCCCACTAATATTTATAGAGTACATGTTATTGGTATAAGGAATACACCCTTCCCCCAAGAGCCAGACCACTATCCTTGTTGATGATCTGAACCCCTGAAGCTGAAGGCACAGAAGGTCCCTACAGAAGATCTGCCTGCCCTCCACCACCCAGACTCTGCCTGTGCACCAGGAACAGATCCTCAAACAAATGTTGCTACCTCCTTCTAGACTGATCTGACCCCTAGAATCCCTTCAACCAGACTCCACCCCAAAAGGCTCCCTCGGATTCCCTATTTAGCGTTTCATAGCCACACCTGTAACAGCATCACCACCAGTCCTACATTGGAATAACCCAATTGAATACAGTCATGTAGCCCCTCAACTTGTAAAGTGATGAAGTGCAACCTTAATCCAGAATCGCTAAGGCAGAGATCTTGGGAATGGTGCCCTATTCCACATCATCACAGAAAAAGCCAACCTCATTTAAAATGGTTTTAGCTTTTGAATTTGGTGGGGCAGAGCTAGAATGAGAAGAGGTTATAAAACAGAAGGTGTGGTTACTTTTTTGTGGCTCTAGTGTCAACAGGGCTTTATATGCCTGGAAGATATGTGTGTTCCATTGGCTTGGTTTTTAGTCAGAGAGACAAAAAAAAAAAAAAAAAAAAAAAAAAGGAAGGACCTATGTGGGTGGCAAACTGATCTTGGTAGTCTGGACATGGGAGAAAACCTAGAATTGTAATGAGAGCATGAGGGATCAAGGCCAGCAGTGTGACCTTGGGCAAGTCGTAGGACTTTCCTCAGCCTCCAAGTCCTCAGGTGTAAAGCAGGATGACTATAATATTACCCATGTCATATATTCCGAGTGAGCATTAAATACCAGAGCTTAACCCATAGTCAGTACAGTGTTAGGTGATATTATTAATGTTAATTAATGCAAGTGACAGTTTGAAGCAAAAGCAGGATATTCCCTTATCTGAAACACTTTTGCTTCTTAAAGAGAGTAGTGTTAGAAAACCTGACATCCTTTTTATTTCTATGGCTCTCTGATTGCCTACGATATTTTTGTTTGGTAACAACCATGGTCACCTTTACTGGAGCCTCGGTGAGTCAGGCAGTGGCCTGGTTCCCTTACGCATGTTATTTTTCATTTGAGCCCACCCCCTTTGGAGTGTGCATGATTAGCCCCATTTTAAAGATAAGGGAATAGAAGCTCAAGGAAGCAGATAAAGTGCTAGAGGCTATACTTCTAGAAAGTGGCAGAGGTTGAGTCTTATCCTGATTCCTCTAAACCTCCAAGCCTATGCTCTTTCCAATATGCCGCTCTTCCGTATGGAAACAGGAAATGAGTCGTTCACCCTCAGGGATTTTGCAGAAATGGAGGGTCTTTCTGCCCATTGGTCTACTCTTCCTTGTTGAGTTCCTCTCCTGACCAATAATAATATGAAAATGGCATACATCTGCAAATCGGTTGACTGGGGAGGGGCTGCTAGTGATGGCCGAGGACCATCTAATGCACTTAGTAGTCTCAGGGAGTCCTGCAGCAGGCTTGTGGATGGTGAAATGTAAGTAACCATTTCAATGCAGTGGGTTTGACATGGACCAATACCGTTTTGAAACTCGTGCAAAAATGAAGGAACAGGGATCTTCAGGGTTATTATCTTTCAACAGAGAAAGAGTAATATTTGAACTCACATTTAAGGCTGGCTCTACTGTCTATGCAGCCACTGCTTCCGAGGCCGTAGAAGCTGGGGATAGATGGTCAAGGCCAAGGGTAGCCATGACAATGGATAATATCTTTAAGTTTCCATTCATTTTAGTCACTGCAAGCTGCAGTGTCCTCCCTTCCTTTAGCGTGGTCGCAAATGCCCCAGTGTGCCCCTCGAGAGCCCGCTATCTTTGTTTACTGTAGACTTTAAAGTCACATTTTACCAAACCACCTGCCCGCCCGAGTGGTGAGCCACCAATTCCGCCAATAAAGATCCTTCAGTATCACAGCTGTGGCTCCTACCTCCATGGGACTGCCGCTCCCTCAGAACTAGGACTCCCAGGCCGGGTGTATGTGTGTTTATATTGGGCTCTTGGATGTGTGGTTGCCTGTTTTCTTTTATTCCACTCTTGAGGCAATTAGGACAAGTTTACTTAAGACAGGTTTGGATTATGTTTGAGTAGCCCAGCCCAGTTCATAACCAAAACTGTACTTCCAAGCTGGCCATAAGAGAGTGTCCTGGAAGAGAGCTGTGATACCTCAGAGCAGGTGCCTGCCCCACTCAGAATCTTCCTTCTGGAGTACGACCTCAAAGTGTGTCTGGCTTTCTTTTGATGAGCTAACCAGGGTCCTTCTGAGGAGCCAAGAACTGATCACTCATTTCTTACGGATGAATGGTTAAAGAATCAGTGTACATCTTTATGTACATCTTTTACATCTTCATGTAAAACCACTGTAAGTGCTCCTTACCAGTAAAACTACTGACTAGTGTATTAAAAGTTTGGTATAGAAATTACCCAGTGGTTTATTTTCCCTCTAGAACAGAATCATCAGCAAAACAATAAAAAGGCAATTTCCTTCGTCTCTCCACAGACTTGGTCTTTGTGTTTCCTGTTCTAGGATTCCTGGCTTTAGTCAGTGGCCAGCAGCCTTTTTGAGTTTTAGGATGTATATAGAGTTGGGTCGACTTGATGGTACCACTCCCATCCTGGGCTTGGTTTGGTTAGGCAGAAGGTCCCAGACTCAAATGCCTTCCGGGGCTTTGTGAGTAATGTAGATGAACGCTGTGTTTAAGACATAATAACAACCTGAAGTTCACATGTCCCTTTTAAAAGAAATCTGCAACTGCCACCCACCGTTAGCCAATTATTGCCGTATTGGAATATATGTCCAGTGTTGCCAAGTCATCAAATTAAAATAGAAACCTGGAAATAAGGATGATATAGAAGATATTTTCATTTTTAAATGTTGGTAAGTAATGTGCTTTTTCATAAGCATTTTGTGAGCCAACACTTTCTGGACCAAATAAAATACATCTGTGAGCCAGACATGGCTTAGAAAATTTGGGACTCAGTCCTAGTCAGTGTTTCCCAAGGTATGGTCCAAGGACCACCTGCATCAATGTCATTTTTTAAATGGAGATTTACAGACCTACTCCAAACCTGCTTAATCAGAATCTCCAGAAGTAAGATCCAGGGATTAGCACTTTTAAGTAAACATTGTTAGTGGAAATGGAAGGGGAGGGTGGCCCAACATCAAAGCATTGAATTGTCTGGAAGTGGGAGGTCTGAGGGATAGACAGGTTCCCATATCACAAATAACATATCACATGAGCTCTCTGGCCTCTATTTTAGGAATTCCTCCTTCTCTTCCTTTTCCTCCTCATTATCATCATCTTGAGCATTTGACCATTTAACAGATATTTATTGAATTACTACTATGTGCCAGGCTCTGTTCTAGGCACTGGGGATGCACCACTGAACAAAAAACCCCAATATAACCCCTTGCTCTCATGCAGCCTAATTCTAGTGGGGAGAGAATAAAGAAGGAAATAATTCAAATCTAGGAGGTTAGATGGTGATAAGTGCTAAGGAGAAAAATAAAGCATAAAAGGAAGATAGGAATTGTGTGTGGAGAGAGTATTAAGAGAAGGGGTTGCAATTTTAGACAATTTTCAGAGAAGGCCTTGAGCCAAGATCTAAAGGAGAGTAGGGAACAGCCATGTGGAAATCTGGGGGAAGGTGTTCCAGACAGAGGGAATTGCAAGCAGAAGGGCTCCCAGGCATTTGCAGCGTGGTGAGTTCGGGGAACAACATGGAGGACAGAGTGGCTGAGAACAATGAACAAGAGGAGGGTGATAGGAGATGAGGCTAAAGGGAAGGGGGCCACACTGCGTAGGACCTTATGGGCCAGAAAAGGACTTCAGCCCTTTTATTCTCAAAGATGCCATGGAGGGTTTTGAGCAGAGAAAGGCAGGATCTCTATGGCTTCTTAGAGGGGGTGAGGAAAGATCATTTGGAAGCTATTCCAATAATCAGGTAGTTTTGACTGTGAGGATAGTGGTGGAGGTGGTGAAAAGTAAATTCTGGATGTGTTTTGAACGAAGGGCTAACATGACTTGCCAATTAATCAGATGTAAAGTATGAGAGAAAAAGGGTTCCAGAATGACATCAAGGTTTGGGACACAAACAACTATAAGAATGGAGTTTATTTTTAGTGAGATGGGAAAGTTTGCAAGAAGAATAGGGTTTGGAATGGGGTAAATCTGAAGCTCAGTTTAGGACATATTAAACTAGAAGTTCCTAGTAGATATCCAAGTGGAGATTTCAAATAAGCAATTGAATATGGGTTTAATTAAGCCTTCTGTAGTAATCAGGATTCTCCAGAGAAACAGAACCAACAGGGGGAAGAGAGAGAGAGAAAGAGAGAGAGAGAGAGAGAGAGAGAGAGAGAGAGAGAGAGAGAGAGAGAGAGAGAGAGAGAGAGATTGAGAGAAGAGAGAGAAGAAAGAAAAAAAGAAAGGAAGGAAGGAAGGAAGGAAGGAAGGAAGGAAGGAAGAAAGAAAGAAAGAAAGAAAGAAAGAAAGAAAGAAAGAAAGAAAGAAAGAAAGAAAGAAAGAAAGAAAAGAAAAGAAAGAGTTTATTTTAAAGAATTGGCTCACATGATTGTGGAGGCTTAATGAGTTCTAATGGGGTAGGCTAGCAGGCTGAACAGTTTCAGTTCAAGTCCAGAAGTAGTATGCTGGCAGAATTCCTTCTTGCCCAGGGGTGGTCAGTCTTTATTTTCTTAAAGCCTTCAACTGATTGGATGAGGCCCACCCACATTATGGAGGGTAATCTGCTTTACTCAGTACACCATAAAATTACCTGCACAGAAAGGTATAATAATGTTTGACCAAATATTTGGGCACTGTGGCCCAGCCAAGCTGACACATGAAGTTAATCATCATCATCACCATAATAACCCTAGTTACAATTTACTGGGTGTCTACTATGCTGTTCTGCATGATAAATGAGCCTTTGCTGTTTGTCATGAAACTACCCCCCAAAACACCACAAGCTAGATATTATGTATAGGTAACAAAACTGAGGCTTTCAGAAAGTAAGTAATTTGTCCATGGTCACATAGCCAAGAAACAATCCCACATCCCACTGCAGGATCCATAACCTTCCCCACTATATCACACTGCCTCCCAATCCACAAACTCCTATTTCCCCAAACATGCTATTTCGAGTATCTATGCCATGTCACATGCTGCTCCTTCCGCCTGAAAAACCCACTCTCTCCTTCATCTGAATAAGCTTTACCCCTTCAAAAAGACAGCTCAAGGGTCACCCTCTCTAGGAAGCTTTCCTTGGTTCCTTCTCCTACCTGGATTTTAGAAGCTCTTCTTCTCTGCTCTCATAAGCAGTGGACTTCACACCTGTCTACAAAAGGAATCATCAAACTCCAGTTGCTGTTTTGCTGACCTTTCTTCTTCATTAGCCTATAAACTTCTTCTTTTTTGTTACCTCACCCAAGGACCTTTTTTCCATTAATTTTTTTAGAGAGAGTGGAAGGGAAGGAGGGAGTGGGAGAGAAAGAGAGAGAGAAAAAAATAGATGTGAGAGAGACAAATCGAGTGGTTGCCTCCTGCACACACCCTGACCGGGGCTGGGGATCGAACCTGCAACCCAGGTATGTGCCCTTGACCAGGAGTCAAACCCAGGACACTTTGGGTTAGGAGGCCAATGCTCTAACCACTGAGTCAGGGCTAGCCTATAACTTATTGGTGGAGGGAAACACATTTTATTCATCATTATATCTGCAGATCCTCAGCACTTGGTAAGTGCCCCATAAATTTTTGTTTAATGAAAAATGAGCAAATGTGTAAAGGAAAGACAGCAGGGGGGGCTGAGAAGGAGCATTAAGAGAGGCAAGGGGCAACCAAGAGAGGACAGAATCACAACATGGGCAGAGATGTGTGGTGAATGGCGCTAAATACTGATGGTCTGAAAACTAAAAAGAGGCTATTGGATTCACTGGGGGAAAATTCAACGAATGCCATAGAATAGAAGTGGCTTGGTGGTTTGGAAAAATCTTTTATTTGTAGAAATGTTAATGATGCTGGATGGACTAGCTGAGACAGCTTCACCAAGATCTTGCAATCTGATCTGGGATTTATAGAAGGGGTGGAATTTGAATAGGTCTTTGTTGAGTGGGGAGGGATGGGACACAGGACAAGGGCAGGGTGTGGGGCTTGTGATGAAATGAAGGGCAGAGAAGGATCACATCTTTTTTTTAATACGTTTTTATTGATTTCAGAGAGGAAGGGAGAGGGAGAGATAGAAACATCAATGATGAGAGAGAATCATTGATTGGCTGCCTCCTGCATGCCCCACACTGGGGATCAAGCCTGCAACCGGGCATGTGCCCTTGACCGGAATCGAACCCGGGAGCATTCAGTCCACAGCCTGACACTTTATCCACTAAGCCAAACCAGTCAGGGCAGAATCACATCTTTAAAGTAAGTAGGGAGGCTGTTGTGTGGTCCAGGTGTGGAAGCAAACAATACATCTCAAAACATTTCTCCCCTCATTCCCTGGCAGGGTTCTTTGCCTCCCTGACAGCTCACCACCCATCAGCAAAGAGGGAGGCATGAATCTCAACTCTCTAATATTCCAATCACCATGGTGTATAATTTCCGTGTCTATTCCTTCGATGAAATGTATAGTAAGAACAGTAATGAGTTTAGACATGTTTCAAATGATGTAAATATCAAATCAGGTAACAGCTCATCTATTTTGCTCCTGTAATTTCCTAGCCGATACAAATGTGACCCAGACTCTAAACATTTTTTTCTCTGCTTACTTTGAAGTGTCAGAATAACTTTGCAATGGATAACAAATGGTAATTTCTCATTGAGAAATAAAATTACATGACACACTACCAGTTGAGGCTGGCTAAGCATTTCACATTCCTAAGCTTCCTTTAAATATAAATGAGTCATCATTTGATAGTGTAATTCTAAAGAAATGTGCTGCCTTAAATATATGCTCTAGCTTTTAGTTAGACTACTGTATTTCTTTAATACTCTCTAGCATAAGCTATTTGAGCCAACTTCTTTTCATAAGAAGAGCAGTGAAAGAGATTAGAGACCTGTGCGCCTTCTACCAAATTACAGGGCAGGGTTCAATCAATTCACAGTGCTAAGTGGGGTCATTTTTTGCAATACTAACAGAAATTACAGCTTTTTTTTTTTTTTTTTAGATCTGGCGTTTCCATAGTAACCGCACAAGATCCCAACAACATGCAGAGCATAGCAAATACTGGAGTAGGATTCCTTTAATTCTTATCAGATGGCGGTAGAGAATTTTTTTGTTTGGGGGCTTTATCTTCTTCATATAATTGCCTTCCAATGCTGCAAATATTTAATGCAAAGCTTGAGTTCAGTATGCAAAATAATGTCTGAATAATCTGCTAGATGGTGTAGCTTTAATAGCTAGAACCCAGCAGACCTTCGAGAAGAGAGCTGACTCCTATGTTTTCAACTCTTCCAGCCTCTGTTGGTCATTTAAGAAAAGAGAATGTTAAACTGGACTTCCCTTGTAGATAAATGGGCCACAGGGGCTCAGGAAGGAATTCTTATCATTCACGGTTGACTTCATGAGAATTAGCACTTCGGCCAGAGTGCCCTTGTTTTCTGGGGTGTCTGTCTCTCAGGCTGTTAGGAAATGTAGCTGGTGCCTGGTTTGCTAAACTTGCAGATGGATGCCTCTGGGCAAAATTGTTTTCTTCAGGTGTGATGAGAAATTTTAAATGCAATTCACATTTCACATTCAACTATGACATGACAAACTATTTAGAGGTATTTTCTAATAAGCCAGTGACTTACAAAAACAAACAAACAAAAAAACATGGCTTACAATCACCTCCTTTCTAAAACCTAAAATGATGGAAAAAGATGCAGCCGCTTCTCATTATTTTCACTGTCTTCAGTTGAGTGCTTGAGAGCCCAGAAACCCCTGCTTTGGGGGTTCAAAATTGTTAGTGTTTTGGCTTTACTTTTATTTCCACACCTGTGCTCCCAGAACCTAAAGGGTAAAGTGCCGTCCAAGTGGCCTCAGCAATAGGGAGAAGCACAGGTGGCTCTTGCCGATGTGAAATTAGCTGGTTTTATGCAAAGGTTGGTTACCAGGGGCCAAAAGTTAAACAATACCTATTACCTATGGACTCTGCTGCCAAATCAAGTCCCAATGCAACTGCCTCTTAACATGAATATTGTAGAGGGGAAACGATATGGATTAGAATTAACAGAAAGTCTTGAGTTTAAACCTTACCTCGTGCTTTCATTTATTAAGATGATACTGAATTTTTACATTAAATATGATTATATTGAACATACACTGAATTTTTATCTTGTCCAGCCTTTTTCTCACAGCTTTAAAATCCTTTCCCACCAGGTGTTGGAAGGATTGAATGCCATAACACGCTGGAGGCACGAGGCACCTGGAAAATGCCTCCCACATTAGATGCTTAATAAACAAGGAGACCCACCTGCACCTCTAAAGTAGATCGGGCGTCTGGACTTGCTTACTAAGGAAGAAGAAGCCACAGTTCCATGGCAACATCTAATCAAGGCTTTTATAGACTCTCAGTTGGAAAACAGTTCAGATACATCCCAGTCCTTTCTGATGAATGATTTGCCTCTACGTCTGCCAATTACTACTCATTTCAGCCTCTCAGGTATGAACATTCCAAATAATGAGGAATTGATACTTCATCAATCAGCCATTTAATTGTGAAAAATGAAAAGGGGAAAATCAACCACTTTGAGGATCAACTGTGTACTCAGCACTAGACAGATACTGTGATTACTCATATGACTACTCTGTAAAATAGGTATTATCCCCAATTTTAGGAACCAGGAAACTGAGGTTCAGAGGAGAAATACTTTCACATGCTCCCACAGATTTATTTAAGACAGCAGTGATCTTCAAAAGTGGTATACTCACTCTAAAATGTCAGAGACTGGTCAAGTTTCTTACCTCTTGCACAATTCCTACATGTCTATGTTCTTATTGCAGATGAATAGAGGCATGTGCCTCATCTTTTCATAACTCAGACCCTCTCTCTGAGTATAACAATTTTCTCTGTCCTACCATATGATTAGGTCAGAAGCCCAGATATGCATTCCTGGAATTCAGATCTGTGCTTTCTATAGATTCTGAAATGAGACCTAAATCCATGTCATTCTCAAATAATCTGCTGCTACTTGGGAGATAATTATAAGCCAGGAAAGCAGAGGTGATGTTTTTTCTCATTTGCTCTGGTATCCCCAGTGTCTGAGATCAGTAAATAATTATTGATTAATCAAGCCTAATAAATTCAGAGTAGTATTTAAGTCCCATTGTGATTTAAGGTAATCTTCTCTTGAATTTTAATCATGCCACAGTGCCTCTTTTAAAAAATAAAATTTAAAAAAAAGGGAGATAGGATACTTGGAACAAGGGAGTTGAGTTTTCAGCTTTGTTTAGGAAAGAAATTACCTGCCCTCAGTTTTTCCTCATTCGATAAACTGACTCACAGCCAATGGGTTCTCATATTGTTATTCAGATTCCACCAGTGTTTCCATGCAGTTAACACTCATTTAGCACTCAGCCCTCCATTCAACTGAGCTGCCTGGCCTATAAAGAACTAGTTATTATTTTAAAATTTTGCTAAGAGGATACATCTTATGGTAAGTGTTTTTATCACAAAATAATAAATACTGGCAGGAGAAAACTTTTAGAGGTTTATGGCATAGTTTGTGCCGATGGTTTCATGAATGTACATTTATCTCTAAACTCATCAAACTGTATACTTTAATTATGTACAGGTTTTGGTATGTCAAGAAAAATTTTGCCAAAAGTGATAAAAAAGGAATCACTTATTAGCTATTATTTCTGATAATGAAAAAATTTTTCCATTATGGTCAGGATCTGAGGAGACAAATTTTACAATGCTTTGAGGTTGATAAATACACTCCTTATTCCCTTGGTTCATCCTTGGGTTACATTTCCCACCACTCTAGCTTCCCACATTTTGGGGAATTTAGGGAGTGGGCAGCCTGTGAACACTTCTAGTTGTGGTGAGCCTACCTTGCCTCAACCCTCTTTTTTTCAGCTCAAAACAACAGAATGAAAGGCCCCAGGGGAGATGACAAATCTCAGCTGTGTAACTTTTCTAAAATATTTTCCTTGGAGAGGTCCTGGATCAAATCTTAAGGCATTTTCTTTGCCCCTTGTCCTTTCCAGACCTCCTCTTAGGCCAGGACAAATTTCCCTGAGATAGGAACTAAAGGCTGACTTAGTTCCCATCTGGGGCCATCTGGTTCTTCCTGCTTCACAGCTCACCACTCATTCCTAATCACTCTCCCTCCTCTTTCTTCTTTCCTCTCTCTGATATATTTTCAGTCTTGCTTCTTCTCCCACAAAAAACATAAGCCATGAGATCATCTGCCAAGACGGATTTGGCCTTCAGAATAAAGTTTTTAAGTGCCCGACCACATCTCCCAGGGGATGGCAAGAATTCTTGAGCTCTAAGAAAGTGTATTTTTCACTGAAATGTAACTAGGGAAGGTTGTGCTTTCTGAAAATACCTCTGTACCTCAGGAAGTGAAATTAAATCAATCACTGAGAAATAAAAAGTAGCTTTTTCTCATCTTAAGAGCATTTCTTCTTTTCTCTACGGTACAGTATATAATTATAAAGATTGGTTGAACAAAATAGATCCAGAGACATAGGAACATGGAACAGACTGATGAATCTCAAAGGGAAGACAGGGATAAGTGGGTGGGAAGAAATTAACCAAAGAACTTATATGCATACATGCATAACCCATAGACACAGACAATAATACAGTAAAGGCCTGAGGCGGGGAGGAGAGAGAGGTTCTTAGAAGTGATCAATGGGGGAAAAAAGGGTACATCTGTATTACGTTAAATGGTAAAGATAAATCAAATGATAAAAATAAAAGAGCTTACAACACTTGGCTGGTAGGCAGTGTTTAACAACAACAACAATAAAAATAATATAATTGGGACATTATTATGCCTCTAACTTATGCCATAACTGTACATCTTTTTAAAAAATATATTTTTTATTGATTGCAGAGAAGAAGGGAGAGGGAGAGAGAGATAGAAACATCAATGATGAGAGAGAATCATTGACTGGCTGTGGATCGAGGCTGCAACCCAGATATGTGCCCTGACCACAGAATCAAACCGTGACCTCCTTCCTGGTTCATAGGTCGACTCTCAACCACTGAGCCATGTCAGCCAGGACAGAACTGTACATCTTTAAAGTTTTTAAAAGATATACTGCCATTTTATATCATAAGAAATGTGGTGAGTCAGGATCAAGAATTTTTTTCATGTCTCTTGCACTGGCCACTAGAAGGCCATTTATTTAGTAAATATATATTGAATGCTTTCAATGTGCTATGACAAGGAGAGGTTAACTAGTGAACATGCATAGCATACCCTCTCATTGTTTCTCTGGAATCTACTTCAATTGATGAAATGGGCCTCTCCTATCAGTATTGCTTCCCACTATAAGTAATTGCTGATTTAATCCTGAGTTCTCCTTCTATGTTGTCCTAAATATGCTTGAAGAACCTATTTAGTGAAAAATAAGATGAATTAAATATCGCAGTCCACAGGGTTCCTCCACAGCTCTGACATAGATTGCTGGCCTGTACGGTAAGTAGTTCAAAACCTTGTTTTCACTTCCCCAAGCCTCCTCCTCTTTCCACTTCAGTAGGAGCAGGAATCTTGAGTTAAAATCAGGCTCCAATTTGGTCACATGATCTAGAGAGAATGCCGAAACAGTGTTTCTAAATTTGGTTGCAATTAGAATTTGTGACCTGGCCAGTGTTTCCAAGTGGTTAGACTCTAAACGTTAGAGCATCATTGGCCTGTGCACTGAGGAGTCACAGGTTCGATTGGATTCCCAGTCAAGGGCACGTACCTGGGTTGCAGGTTCAATCCCTGACCCCAGTCGGGGTGCATGTGGGAGGCAACCATTTGATGTGTTTTTCTTACATCCATGTTTCAATCTCTCTCTCTCTCTCTCTCTCTCTCTCTCTCTCCCTCTCCCTCTCCCTCCCCCTTCCTCCCGTCCTCCCTCCTTTTCACTCTCTCTAAAAATCAATGGAAAAAAATATCCTCAGGTGAAGATTAACACACACAAAAAAAAAAATTGAATTTGTTTTCCCCACATTACCAGGGCTTTATTTTATTAAGATCATTGTGTACATCTCTACTTGGGCATCACTGGCCAATATTTTATCAGCTTGTTTTGTTGTTGGTGTTTAAAATAAAATTTTATTTTGGAAAAATTTTAGGTTTACAGAAAAGTTGCAGAGATAATGCAGAATTATCATACCCCTAACACAGTTTAGGTTTCCTCTCTATTATCATCTTCCATTATCATTATTTTTTTAATCCTCACCCACAGACATGGTTAGAGAGAGAAAGAAATATGGATATGAGAAACATCAATTGGTTGCCTTCCTTACATACCCTGACTGGGGATCAAACCTATAATCCAGGTATGTGCCCAGACCCGGAATCGAACTGGCAACCTTTCGGTACATGGGATGATGCTCAATCAACTGAGCCACTCCGGCCGGCCGGGCTCATCTTACATTATTGTGCTACATTTATCAAAACTAATAAACCAACATTGGAACATTGCTATTAACAATAATTCAGACTTTATTCAGACTTCCCCAGTGTGTCCTTGTTCTCCCTCAGGATCCAATCCAGGACACCACATTGCATTGAGATTTTTGTGTCCTAATCTCCTCTGGTCTGTAAGAGCGTCTCCGTTTTTCCTTGCTTTCCTTGACAGCCTTGAGGAGTACTAGAGGATATTTTACAGAATGTTCTTCAACATGGACATGTCTGATTTCTTCATAATTATACAGGAATTGTGCACTTATTTCACAGAGGTGAAATGCCCTTCTCATCTCTCCGGAGGATCCATGATAACCACATGACCCCATAGGCGGTGTTAACCTTCATCACTCAGTTAGTGTTCTCTAGGTTCCTACACCATAAAGTTACCATTTCCCCCTTTCCTACACTATTCCTGGGAAGCAAGTCACAAAATTGAGCCCACTCGTAGGCAGGTAGGGGAAAACTGAGCTCCACCTCCTGGAAGGGGAAGTATCTACATAAATTACTTGGCACTATTAGTGGCAAGGTTTGTCTGCTTCTAACCCATTTATTAATTCGGTCATTTAATTATATCTATATGGACTCTTGCATTTATTTTATACTTTGGTTTATAATCCAGCACTATGTTATTTATTTTGTTGCTCAAATATTTCAAGCTTTGGCCATTGGGAGTTCTTTTTGGGTTGGTTCCTGTGTCCCTTTGGCATGATCTCATCCTTTTCTTTATTTATTTTTTGCAACACTGCCTCAGTTCCTGGTAGTACAAGATGCTCCAGACTTATTTTGTATGTTCCCTGCCCTGGCCCCAGAACCAGCCTTTTTCCAAAGAGAGTTGGTTCCTTTTATGGGGGAATTGTAATTAGAAACCAGTATCTGGGAATTGGGAATATTCATTGCTATTGGAGTTGTCAATGCTTTCAGCAGACAGAGCTAGGTAATATGCATCTGCATATTAGCCTATGTATAAACACATCTGTAACTGTGTGTGTGTGTGTGTGTGTGTGTGTGTGTATGTAAACATGACTTCATACTGATATCTCTAGCTCCAGCACCACAAGGTTCATTGTAGCCATTCCTTTTTGCTTATCTGTAACTTCTCTCTCTGAGAAATCAGACTGCCGCCATCACCATCCATTACTTATTTTTTGACTCTAGTACACAGAAAAGCAGTTTCAGAATTTTTCATCCATACCCCACCTGGGGAGATTTTAAACCGCCTGATCTTCAAGGCACCTGAAAACAATTACACCAGTCTCTGGGGATGCAACTCGGGCCTTAGCAGTTTTTAGAGTTTCCCAGGTGATTTCAATGTACAGCCAGGCGAGGACCATCGGGTTGAAAGGTCAGCGTGCGGGGGTGGGATCTTGCTTGCCTTTCTCTCTGGGCTGTTCGCTTCCGTGGGACAGAAACTGGAAGGGCTGGGGACTGCTTCAACGTGGAGGAGGTACAGGCTGCTCACTCTCTCTAGGTAAGCTTCCCCTCCCTGCATCCATTGGGCAGGAGAGGAATTATTTCTCTTCGGGGCTTTGCTTTGAGGCTTCAAATTCTTTGGTGCGCGCGCAGGTGGGAGTGGGATTTGACTTCTGTCCCATCAGCATGTGTGATATGACTCTGGCATAGGCAGGAAAAATCAGACTAAGCCTGCCTCACGGCCCGCTTTTGTCTGACTCCCAGGTTATTTAAGGGAGAAAGTGCCGACCAAGTGTGTCACAGCTCGGAGAGTGCGGCTGTGTTGAGCAGTGGTTTGCCGAGTAAGACCACAGCTAAGGCTAACGTGTTCCTTTGCCTCCTGTTCGCCTTGCTTCCCCTCCTGTGTGCACACTTCATAAACCTGTGGACCCTCGGGAAGAGTCGCTGGTCAAGCATGAGATTTGGAGGTTCTTGGATATCCTAGCCTAAAAGGATGTAATGTCTTATTTAAAAGTGAAACATGGGCAGGTGTTAACTAATAACAGGCATCATTTGTATCATGCATATTATGTTTTAAAATTTAAACTAGGTTTAATTTTTTATTAAAGTAATGCCTAGATGTAGTCTTAAAAACTAAATCTATGCAGAGGAGTCTAGAATTTTTCCACCTTCAAATCCATGCTCCCTGAAATAGTTGTTTTAAGTAGTTCCTGGTTTGTAGATTTTCCGGTGTTGACTATTATAGGTTTAAATAATATATCCCTGCTTCTCTGGCTTGAATTATCAATGTTAAGGAGTTTGTTGACTTCCCCCTATGAAAGGTGAGAAATTGAATGCATTGTACATCCAACCCCTTCCACATCTCTAGCATTATTTTTATGAGTTATATATATTTTATGGTCAAGTTTATAATTTATTGCATTATGTTTATAACTGTATTTGGTGCTTTTGTTAATTCTGAGGTCAGTTTTTCTGTTGGCTCATCTTGGTTATTATCTTTTCTGCTGTTAGTTTTCTCCAAACGTCATGTGATCTGTGGTTGTCAGATTTTTGTGGGGTTTTTTTGTTTGTTTGTTTTGTTTTGTTTCTTTGTGTTTTTATAATTGAAGAGCTAGGCTGATTACTAGAAGTGCCTGTATTGGTTTTCTGTAAGGTAGGGCCGTGGTCAGCAAACTGCGGCTCGCGAGCCACATGCGGCTCTTTGGCCCCCTGAGTGTGGCTCTTCCACAAAATACCACAGCCTGGGCGAATCTATTTTGAAGAAGTGGCATTAGAAGAAGTTTAAGTTTAAAAAATTTGGCTCTCAAAAGAAATTTCAGTCGTTGTACTGTTGCTATTTGGCTCTGTTGACTAATGAGTTTGCCGACCACTGGGTTAGGGTAATTTGGTTACAAAGAACAGAAATCAACCCTGGCTACCTTAAGCAGATGAGGGATAAAGAATTCACTGGGAGGATTCAGTGGTAAACAGAACTGAAGGTAGAGAATTACCTCTGAACCAAAGGTGTCAGGCAGCCAGGGGGCCACAGAGAGCAGCCTTTTAAAGGAGCTGCTTCGGTCTGATCCATGCTTCTCTGTCTGGACCATCAAACCTCAGAGGGAAGGTAGGGGAGGGTGGGGGTAAGGGGGAGAGATCAACCAAAGGACTTGTATGCATGCATATAAGCCTAACCAATGGACACAGACAACAGGGGGGTGAGGGCATGAGTGGGGGGGTAGGGAGGACAACGGGGATAAGGACACATATCTAATACCTTAATCAATAAAGAAATTTAAAAAATAAAATAGAATAAAAATAAATGCCAAAAGAATAAAAAATAAAAATAAAGGAGCTGCTTCGTAAATGACAGCAGCAAACACTTCTTTAGTCGCCTCACTCAAGATACAAATTCCTAGCGAAAGCTTCTGTTTGGGCCATAGATTCACCTCTTAGCAGGGATGAGAGAAAGAACTTATTGGTTGACAATCCCACCAATAAGTGTGTGTGTGTGTGTGTTTAGGAGGGGAAGGGTCCGTGTAACATTCCGAAAGGGAAAAACAAAAAGAGGCAGAAAGGAAAGTTGAGAGAAAAACAGAAGTCCAACAAATTTTCCACCCTTTATTTGTCTAAGCATGTTTCATTAACATACCCTTAAAAATAAGGGAGGTGCTTAGTTCTGTCCCCCCACCCGCACCCCCAGCTGCCCAGAATGCCCCTCCACTGCGCTCTTCTCATGCCTGCCTCCTTTTCCAGATCTTACTTCATATGTCTCCTCAGAAAGACCCGCTCTGACATGCTCTCTGGAGCACTGCCCACCCTACCTCACACAGTGTCCCAGTGATTTCCTTCTTAGCAGCTTTGAGAATTTGAATTTCTGGTTTATGGCCTGGCTTGCTATATTGTCTGCCTTTCCCCTCTAAAAGGCGAGCACCCTGAGGGCAGGGACATGTTTGTCTCATTCTCTGCTCTAATCATGTTTGTGAAATGAAATGATTGACTCCTTTGAGCTCTAAGTCAGTGGAACATATCAGCAGGAATGGAGAAGACAGGCAGACCCTGGACCCCAGAACTGCCTAAACAAGGGGCACTTTACTCCTGAAAGAATTGACTTTAAAAAATACAGTTTCTTCATACTCATAGACACAGGGAACAAACTGATGGTTGCCATATGGGAGGAGTTTTGGGGGACTGGGTGAAAAATAAGAAGTACAAATTGATACAAAATAGTGACAGGGGTGTAGGGTACAGAGGAATATAGTGAATAATATTGTAATAACTATGTATGGTGCCAAATGGGTACCAGACTTATCAGAGGGAACACTTCATAAAGTATATAAATGTTTCACCATTAGGCAGTACACCTAAAACTAATATAAAATAATATTGACGTCAACTGTAACTGAAAGAAACACAGTTTCTTATATGTAGTCCCTCAGTTACATGAGGTTTTGCTCGGTTTTTCTCTCAGGCCATAACACCTACTCGAGAGATTCTCCTCAGGCTGATTAACTCATTTTTTAGGAAGAATCCTTGCGCTTTAACTTTCTGTTTAATAAATTATTGAGGCCTTCTCCTAGCCTTTGTTAGGGGTAAGCGAACGTCCTCACTAGCCTGCCTTTCAGAGTATGGGTGCTATGGACTGAATATTTGTGTCGTCCCCCCAAATTCATATCTTGAACCCTAATCCCCTTTGTGGTGGTATTTGGAGGAGGGGCCTTTGGAGGTGATTAGTTATGAGGTGGACAGAGACCCCAGAGAGCTCCCTCACTTCTTTTATATTAACCAGTGTGCCCTCACCAGAACCACGTCTGCCAGTGCCTTGATTCTGGACTTCCAGACTGAGAAGTAAATGGTAGTTGTTTGAGTCACCCAGTCTATATCCTATCTAATAAAAGAGTAACATGCAAATTGACCATCACGCCAACACACAAGATGGCCGCCCCCATGTGGTCAAAGATGGCTGCCCTCATGTGGACACAAGATGGCCACCACAAGATGGCCAGCAGGGGAGGGCAGTTGGGAGGGACCAGGCCTGCAAGGGAGGGCAGTTTGGGGCGACCAGGTCTGCAGGGGAGGACAGTTGGGGGGGACCCAGGCCTGCAGGGGAGGACAGTTGGCGGGGGGACCAGGCTTGCAGGGGAGGGCAATTTTGGGGGACCAGGCCTGTAGGGGAGGACAGTTGGGGGCAACCAGGCCTGCAGGGGAGAGCAGTCGGGGGTGACCAGGCCTGCATGGAGGGCAATTAGGGGCAACCAGGCCAGCAGGGGAGAGTAGTTAGAAGCCACCAGGCCTGCAGGGGAGAGTAGTTAGAAGCCACCAGGCCTGCAGGGGAGAGTAGTTAGAAGCCACCAGGCCTGCAGGGAAGAGTAGTTAGAAGCCACCAGGCCTGCAGGGGAGGGCAGTTAGAAGCCACCAGGCCTGCAGGGGAGGGCAGTTAGAAGCCACCAGGCCTGCAGGGGAGGGCAGTTAGAAGCCACCAGGCCTGCAGGGGAGGGCAGTTGGGGAGACTAGGCCTCCAGGGGAGTTCAGTTGGGGGAGACCAGGCTGGCAGGGGAGGGCAGTTAGGAGTGACCAGGCTGGCAGGGGAGGAATAAGGTTTCAATATTTATTTCCTTCTGGAAGGTGTCAGTAGGCTGACTCCCTCACCGTTCCCCTCAGGGTGTACCCCTAACTCTGCAGGCACCCTTTCTCTTTTCATGGCCCAGTAATCTCCCTCTTCCCTCAGATCTGGGAAGGAAAAGCTCAGTAGCTACTGGCTCCAGATGACTGAACTATTCTTTACTTCACCAAACCAGGGGTATGCAAACTACCAGCCTGTTTCTCTATAGCCCTTATGTTTAGAATGTTTTCACATTTGTTAAGATAAATATCACATGATCTCACTCATTTGTGGAGTATAATGAACATCATAAACTGATGAACAAAAATAGATACAGAGACAAAGAAGCATCAGACTGTCAAACTTCAGCAGGAAGGCAGGAGACGGTTGGGGAGGGGGTGGCGGGCAGTAAGTGATCAGCCAAAGGATTTGTATGCATGCATATAAGCATAACCAATGGACACAGACGCTGGGGGGCGCGGGGGGTGAGGACATGTACCGGGGGGTGGGGGGGGGGAGCCTGGTGGGGAGGTCAGTGGGGGGAAAAGGAGACATATGTACTACTATTTGTAATACTTTAAACAATAAAAAAGAGTTGTAAAAAAGAAGATGAAGAATATGTAACAGAGTTGACCCATTACAGAAAAAGTGTTCCCACCATGACCTATACCCATACTTTTATATATTGTCCTTTGTAATTACACCTGTTTCAGTTATTTTGTTTTGAGCTTTCCATGTTTCCTAGTTTGCCCTTGACTGTTGAGGAGTCTGGGAAGCTATATTCCTAAGAAGTGCCTCCAGGTGATTTTACCTCCAGGGAATTTTGGAAAACTCTGTCCTAGAGTAATTTGTGTAAATGTGTCCAAGAAACTATGTATAGTGGTATTAATTTGGCCATCCTTTGTAATACTAAGAAAGAAAAAGAAAAGCTATCCATCAAAAGTGAATGAAAAAAATGGCATATATTCAAATGAAGGGTTACCAATGAATAATATAGAAGAATAAACGGGTCTCAAATATGTGAAAAATGAAAATCCAGTTACAGAACCATGTAAAAAAAATACAATTCATGTCAATTAAAATGTATGTTGTTTACAGATAAATATACACTGGTTACTTGTAGGAGTGAGGGGTAAAGGGTTGGTGAGAAGAGACCGGTGGTGATGGTCAGAGGGACTGGAGAAAATGCTGACTGGCTGCTCCACACTCATGCCCTCCCTTTCTAGTGTGTCTGCAGCTGGGATTCTTCCTACAGCCTAGGTTCTGCCAAGCACAGATCCTGTGTGCAATTGTGACAGGGAGGTGGGCCTTGTGAGGTGATAGCTCTGCTTGGGGAAATGCCTGATGGCAAAGCATTAGATTCTTCCGGGACATCGTGGCAAAGTTTCAGCTTCTAAAACCTACCATCTGAGGTGCTGAGTAATGTGTTGGCAATAGCAGTGGTGTTTTGCTACAAGAACCCAGTGGTGTGGTTGATCAGGTCTTCTAGCTGCTTTGATACTGGCTAGGTAGCATCCAAGCCTGGTTCTCTGCCTTACTTGAGTTTCTATGTTCCATCTTATTACCTTTTAAAAAAAAACACCTTGCTGTTTAAACTGAATAGGGTGGATTCTGTTGTCTGTAAAAGAACAGTGACATACATCGGGATATTAGTTTATCTATATTGTTTAATTTGTTTTAAAATGACAAATATGATGAAACATTAACTTTTGTTACTTATGTTATGAAATATTGTTTTGTGTAATTGTTCTTTGTAATTTTTAATTTTCTTTTATCTTCTTCCTCAAAATCTAATATTTAAATGGAACATAAGTTAGTTCTCTATTACTCAACTACAGATTAAACAATCGTTTATAACGGAAAGCTCTTTGTCAACCCAACACAGAAAATAAGTATTACACACCCATATTCAAGAAGTGTCCTAAATAATGTCCATTCTTGCCAGTCTTCTCATTTGTTTCTGTTAATAGTTTATTAATATTTCCCCAATATTGAACCCATCCTAAGGATGTTTCTTTTACTGAGATATAACTTACATATAACATTATATTAGTTCCAGCTAATATAATAAAATGAGTCAATATTGGTATCATTGCAAAATGATCACTACAATAAGTCTAGTTAACATACATCACCATACATCCAGAAATTATTTTCTTGTGATGAGAACTTTTAAGATTAGCAACTTTCTTGTGTGTGTGTGTGTGTGTTTGTGTGTGTGTGTGTGTGTGTGTGTCATTTTCAGAAAAGAGTTTATTGCACTTAAAGAAAAAAATTCTCATTTTCTAGGTGGGAATTTGGCACTTTATAATACTAAAAATTGCTTTGGGATGAGGTAACATACAATAATATGAAAAATTTTGAAGTTGTGACAGGCCTCTGAGATGGAGCATGGACCGTGATGGTTGGTCTTAGCAACTTTCAAACATACAGTACAGTATTATTAACTAGAGTTGCTATGCTATACATTACTTCTCCAGGACTTATTTATTTCATAACTGAAAGTTTTTACCTTTTTAATACCTCCACCTATTTCTCCCACCCCCACCTTCTGCCTCTTCCTACCTTCAATTTGTTCTCTATTATCTATGACTTCAGTTTTGGGGTTGTGTTTTGGGTTTTTTTGTGGGTTTTTTTTGAGAGTCCACATATAAGTGAGATCATATGGTATTTGTCTTTCTCTGTCTGACTTATTTTATCTAGTATTAGAGGCTGGTGCACAAAATTTGTGCTCAGGGAGGGGGTGTCCCTCAGCCCAGCCTTCACCCTCTCCAATCTGGGATCCTTCACAATCCAGGACTGCTGGCTCCCAACTGCTCACCTGCCTGCCTGCCTGATTGCCCCTAACCGCTTCTGCCAGCTTGATTGATTCCTAACTGCTCCCCTGCCAGCCTGCTTGCCCCTAACTTCCCTCCCTTACAGGCCTGGTCCCCCCTCAACTGCCCTCCCCTGCAGGCCTGGTGCCCCCAACTGCCCTCCCCTGCAGGCCTGGGTCCCCCCCAACTGCCCTCCCTTGCCGGCCTGGTCACCCCCAACTGCCCACAACTACCCTTCCTTGCCAGCCATCTTGTGGTGGCCATCTTGTGTCATGGAGTAATGGTCAATTTGCATATTACTCTTTTATTAGATAGGATAATATACTCAAGGTTCATCCATGTTGTCACCAATTACATGATATTATTTATTATGGCTGAATAATGCTCCATTGCATATACACTGTGTAGCCAGATTATTATGATCTCTGAATGCATAATAATCTGGCCACTCAGTGTATATCCTATATAATAAAAGGCTAATATGCAAATTGTACCCTCGAACAGGAGTTTGACCAGCAGGCAGGCTGGTGTGGTTGATCATGTCCCCTGCCCCTAGCCAGGCTGGCCGGATCCACCCTTGCATGAATTCATGCACTGGGCCTCATATACACACACACACACACACACACACACACACACACACACACACACACTGAGTGGCCAGATTATTATTATGCGTTCAGAGATCATAATTGGCCACCCAGTGTATAAACCACATTTTCTTTATCCTTTCATCCATCTGGACACTTACATTGCTTCCTTTTCTTGGCTATCGTAAATAATACTGCAGTGACCATAGGGGTGCATATATCTTCTCAACATCCTGTTTCATTTCCTTTGGATAAATACCCAGAAGTGGAAATATTAGATCATATAGATGTTCTATTAATTCTTTATGGAAATTTTTATTTCACTGTTTTCCATAGTGGCTATACCAATTTACATTCTCACCAAAAGTGCACAAGGGTTTCCTTTTCTCTGCATCCTTGCCAACACTTGTTATTTTTTGTCTCTTTTATAATAGTCATTATAAAAGGTATGATATGATATCTCATTGTGGTTTTGATTGGCATTTCTCTGATAATTAGTTATGTTGAACACCTTTTCATGTACTTGTTGGCTACCTGCATGTTGACTTTGCAAAAAGGACTACTTAAATCCTGTTAATTTATTAATTGGATTGTTGGGGGTTTTTAATACTAAGTTGTATGAGTTCTTTATATAGATCAGATATGAACCTCTTTTCAGATATATGATTTGCAAATATTTTCTCCCTTTCCATAGTTTGCTTTTGCATTTTGCTGAGGTTTCCTTTGCTATGCAGAAGCATTTTAGTTTGAGATAGCCCCATTTGTTTACTTTTGCTTTTGAAGCCAAATTCCAAAAATTATCACCAAGACCTACATCAAGGAGCTTACTGCCTATGTTTTCTTCTACAAGTTTTATGGTTTCAGGTCTTGTGTTCAAGTTTTTAATCCATTTTGAGTTGATTTTTGTCCATGATGCAAGATAGTGGTCCAGTTTCACTCTTTTGCGTGGGGCTGTCCAGTTTTTCCAACACCACTTATTCAAGAAACTGTTTCTTTCCAATTATATATTCCTGGCTCTTTTATCATAAATTAATTGGCAAAAAGCATGGTTTTATTTCTGAGCTCTCTATTCTATTCCATTGGTCCATGTTTATGTTTTTATGCCAACATCATACTGTTTTGATGACTATAGCTTTGTAATATAGTTAGATATCAGGGAGCATGATGCCTCAAGAATGCTTTAGCTATCTTAGGTCTTTTGTGTTTCCATACAAATTTTAGGAATGTATTTTCTACTTCTGTCAAAAATGCCATTGGAATTTTGATAGGGATTGCATTGAATCTGTACATTTCTTTGGGTAGTATGGATACTTTAATAATATTAATTCTTCCAATTTGTGAACATTGATTATCCATTTATTTGTGTCTTCCTCAATTTCTTTTATTAATGTCTCATAGTTTTCAGTGTGCAGCTCTTTTAGCTCCTTGGTTAATTTATCCCTAGGTATATTATCCTTATTGATGTAATTATAAATAGGGTTGTTTAATTTTTAATCAATTAACATATTAGTTTCTGGTGTACCACCAGAAACATTTATATAACTTACAAAGTGACCACCTGATAAGTCTAGTACCTGTCTGACACCACATATAGTTATTAAAATATTATTGACTATATTCCCTATGCTATACTTTACATTCCCATGACTGCTTTTGTAACTGCCAATTTATACTTATTAGTTCCTTCATCTTTTTCATCCATCCCCCAAATCTCCTCCCATCTGGCAATCATCAGTTTGTTTTCTCTATCTATGGGTTTGTTCCTATTTTGTTTGTCCATTTATTTTGTGTGGTTTTTTTTTTAGATTCCACATATAAGTGAAATCATATGGTACTTGTCTTTCTCTGTCTGACTTATTTTACTTAACATAATACCCTCTGGTTTGTCCATGTTGTTGCAAATGACAAGATTTCATTCTTTTTATGGCTGAGTAGCATTCCATTGTGTGTATGTGTGTGTGTGTGTGTGTGTGTGTGTGTGTATATATATATAATCTCTTCTTTATCCGTTCCTCTGTCAATGGAGACATAGGTTGTTTCCATATCTTGGGTATTAGAAATAACGTTGAAATAAACATAGGGATGAATACATATTTCAAATTACTGTTTCGATTTCTTTGGATGAATACCCAGAAATGGAACTGTTGGGTCATATGGTAATTATCTTTTTAATTTTTTTAGGAACCTTCATACTGTTTTCCATAGTGACTGCACCAATTTGTAATCCCACTAATAGTAGATGAGGGTGTACTTTTTTCTCCACACCCTCACCAACACTTATTGTTTGATTATTTGTTTACAGCCAGTCTGACAGATGTGATAGCTCATTGTGGTTTTAATTTGCATTTCCCTAATGATCAGTGATATGAGCATCCTTTCATATGTCTATTGGCCATCTATATGTCCTCTAAGGAGAAATATATACTCCCGTCCACTGTCCATTTTTAATCAGACTGGTTTTGTTTTGTGTGTATGTGGGGGGTGGGTGTTAAATTATATGAGATTTTTAAAAGTATTGTTGGTGAACATCTTTTTCCATACAATAGGTTGTTTTGTTGATGGTTTACTTCACTGTGAAAAAACTCTCTAGTTTCATGCAGTCCCATTTGTGTGTTTTTTCTTTTATTTCCCTTGCTCAAGGAGACATATCCCCCCAAAAAATGTTAAGAAGAGTGATGTCAAATATTTTACTGCCTGCGTTTTTTAGGAGTTTTGTGGTTTGGGTTATTCATTTAAGCATTTGATCCATTTTTAGTTTATTCTTGTATATGGTATTAGAAAGTGACCCAGTTTCATTCTTTTGCATGTATCTGTCCAGTTTTCGCAACACCATTATAGAAGAGACTGTCTTTACCACATTATATGCTCATAGGTTAGTTGACCATAGATTTTTTTAAAATTCTTCTTTCTTGTAGCTTTTTATCCTATATAATAAAGAGGTAATATGCAAATTATTGGGCAGTTAGGGGTTACCAGGCCTGCAGGGGAGGGCAGTTGGGGACAAGTAGGCCAGCAGGGGAGAGCATATTGGAGAGGGTGCAGGCTGGGATGAGGGACACACCCCCTCCCATAAACGAATTTTGTGCACCGGGCCTCTAGTGTTAAATAAAAGTGGAGTGGGCATCCTAAAAGATGTTCCTTTAAAGATGTATGCATTTATGTCTTTAGATTACTTTCACTCATTTAAATATTATTACTCCTACCAGATTCACTCATAGAAATCAGAATTTCAACAACTTTTTTTATTGCACCAATAATTATACTGTCATAGGGTGATGAACAGTTCTGAATGAGGTTTTCATCTATACATTCATGATATATAGTACCAGATGTTAAGCTCTATCATTCTCATTAAATTCCTGGGACATGTGACTTTGTTAAACTATTTGATTTTGCCAAATATCATTATCTTCATCTATAAAATTAGGGCCTAACTGCATAGCTGGCTGGAATCAAATATTGTGTTTTCAATTTTTGACATGGTGAGTTTGAGGAGCCTTTACTAAGTATAGGTATTTACCAAGTAGGTAGTTGTGTGTGTCTGTGTGTGTGTGTCATAAGATGTCATGGCAAGAAGTAGAAACTTGAAATTCATTTATACATAAATATATTTGATACTGTGGACATAAATTAGATTCCTTATGGAGACAGTATAAAGTGAGAAAAGGACCAACCACCAGAATTCTGGGAACTCTAATATTAAGTGGCCCAGTATATGAGCCAGCATTCTGAAAGCAGTGAAGGAAAGGACAGAGAGAAAGGGGAAATCCAGCCGAGCAGAGTATTATAAGTTCAGAGAAAAGAACATTGTAAGTGGAAATAAGGAGCATACCTAGAGGTCAAGTAAATTAAAGACTGAAATTGTCCAATAATTTTAATGGAATGGAGGTTAATTGGAAAAAGCAGATGTGTGTATATTGAGGGGGATATGGGCAGTAAATTGAGTATGTTTAAATGTGAATGGAAAGGTTCCACTTCCTTTGTTTCTACTATTCTCTCTAACTAAAATATCTTACCCCCATCTCTACCTATTGAAATTTACACATCCTTAAGGCCCAATTATTTCATTTTTGAATAATATTTTACATGAATCAAGCTTTAATTGTAGCAGCCTGAATCTAACTAGTTTAAGCATAAAGAGATTTTGATAGGATATTAAATAGATTACAATATCATTGTTAAAGAAACAGACTATAATCTGAGCTTCCTGGACTCATTTTCCAAAAAAAAAGCACCACAAAGCTGCATTTTGAAGAGAGTTGCTTCTTTGGTCAGATATTCATGTACTGACCAACTCTCTGAGAAAATAAATCTGTAAATAATGCTCTTCTGAAAAGGTAACTGGTCAACATGTTTCAGTTGGAAGCTTATTTTAATAGAAGTTTTTATACTCATTCTCTATGTATACATATTCAAAATTAATATGCAGTATTGATTTGCATCTTCCTAAATCAAATTTATTTTATATGATAATTTATATGTTATTCTACAACTTATTTTTGCACTTTTACTAAGTGGAGATATTAAGGAGGCAGTTGCATATAGGTCTCTGGAGCTCAATGTATGTGAGATTTTTATTAAAATTCATGCTGTATTGTATATCACTGTACAATTATCCAAAAATTTATTTGTTTATTCTCCTCACATGGGCAGTTGGTTCTTTTATAATTTTCTCTATTTAAAAAAATGCAGTATCACTAGATTTACCCTTTCTCTGTAACAACTGAAACACTAGACAAAATATATAAAACAGCATATGCCATTGGATATCAGCCAACAAAGAACAGTGATCCTTGAGAGACAAGGAAAAATGAGGTGACCCCTCTGATGCCCTGACTTACTGCCTTTAGAAAGTTTTCATGCTGTGGCATGGTAAGTCAGGCAAAGCAGTGTGCTCTAAGCTGAGGAAACGGAGCTCAGAGCCCAAGAGGATCCTAAGAAACTAAAATTCACAGGACGAAATGACAGGGGGGAGAGATATAAACAGAGAGCTCTGGAGATTTGCGGAGGGATGCAGCAGAGTACTCATCAGCACATGCTTGTGATTAAAATACTCAAGGCTGGGAATAAACCATGCAAATAGATTAGAAAGCACATTCTAGAGTTCACAGGGGACTGGGAATAGAGCCTGCGATTAAGTTTTTATATCTACATATGCTAATATTTTTCTGACAGAAAACATGAGGTTCCTGGATCAGAGACAATTTTTTAATTACTCCGAGAATATACATAGTTTGTTATTCCCTCACACTCTGATACATCTAAGGGCAATGCAACGGGGGGCAGAAATCACCTGTGTGTGCATGGGGTTTGAGCAAGAGAGCTGAGGAACCTGCCCACCCATTCCCCCTGAGTGAGGGAAAGACTTCAGCCTTTTAAATATAAACATATGCTGTTTTGGGGATAAAGGGTGAAGGGCCCTAAGTCAATTAAATTGCTCCAGGAGACTTTAAGTCCCAAGGCTTGTTTGGCGTTCAAACATCCTTTCAACCAGGTAGCAGCAATCTTTGTTCAGAAGGCCCTGCTCGGGGAACATCATTTTATGTAGCATTGTTTCCTGACTCCTATTTCCACCAACCAGACTACAACACCTTACTAGTATAATTCAGAGGAAATTGAGTAGAGTACCCAGAAGGCTCTGACCTCGGCAGCAGGTATTAATTATCCTTGGAATAAATGTTATTATGGTCACACCTAAAAATTTAAAAGCAAAACCTAAAATTATCAAACTGTTTCCAACAGGAATACAGAAGTATACAGCACCTAACAAGGGAAAAATTTGCAGTCTGTCATCTGATTACATAATTTCCAGGCAATAAAGAAAAAGAATATAAAAGTGCTCAATGAGAAGAAAAATTAAAAATGGAAACTGGCATAAATGTTTCAATTAGTATATAGACAGTTTTTTTTTCTTTATTGATTAAGGTATTACATATGTGTCTTTATCCCCCCATTGCCCTCCCCCACACACTCATGCCCTCACCCCCCTGGTTTCTGTGTCCATTGGTTAGGCTTATACGCATGCATACAAGTCCTTTGGTTGATCTCTCCCCCTTACCCCCACCCTCCCTACCTTCCCTCTGAGGTTTGATGGTCTGATTGATGCTTCTCTGTCTCTGGATCTGTTTTTGTAATTTTTATAACTGTTCCATGTGTTCAAAAAGCTAGAGGAACATTATAAACATGGAAGATATAAAGATTTTCCTGATTAAAATTCTAGTGCTGAATACTATAATGCAGGAGATAAAATATGCAATTGATGGAATTAATAGCAGACTAGACATTGTAGGCAAAAAGATTAGTTGATTAGTTAACTTAAAGATATAATGATATAACAATAGAAACTATCCAAAATGAAACAAAAAGAAAAGGCTCATTTGAAAAGAAAAAAGAAAGCAACAGACCATCAATGAGCTATGCCACAATTTTAAGCAACCTACTGTATGTGTAATTTGAGTCCCTAGATGAGAGAAGAGAAAGGAGAGTAAAGAAAAAACAATATTTGTAAAAAAAAATAATAGCTGAAATTTTCCAAATTTGATTATAAACCCTCATATCCAAGATGCTCAACAAAATCCCAAGTACAAGAAACATGAAGGAAACTATAGCAAGACATATAATATCTTAAAAGCATCCAGAGTAAAAATATATTTTATCTACAGAATCACAAAGGTAAGGATGACAGTAGATTTTTCTTGGGAACATTGTAAGCAGCAAGACATTGGAGCAACATTGTTAAAGCACTAAAAAAAACTGACAACCTAGAACTCTATCCTATCTAATAAAACAGTGATATGCAAATTGACCATACCTCTGCTACACCCACAAGCCACACCCACCAGCCAATCAGGAGTGAGTATGCAAATTAACCCAACCAAGATGGCTGCGGCCACGGAGAGAGCAGGAGGCTTGGGTTTCCCTGGCAATGGAGGAATCCAAGCTTCCTGCACACCCTGGCCTGCCTTGGCCTCCACTCAAGGCTACAAAGTTTCAATTATAGAAGGTAAATAAATCCCCAAAAAAATGGCTGCAGCCACAGAGCGAGCAGGAGGCTTGGCTCCGCTCAAGGCTACAAAGTTTCAATTATAGAAGACAAATAAATCCCAGACACCAAGGCCTCTGCTTGGGTTGTCAGGGGGCATGGCTGGCCTGCAAACTACCACAGGCCCCTCACCCAGGCTGCCCCATGCCCCAAGGGAACCCCCACCCTGATCCGGGACACCCTTCAGGGAAAATTAGCTGGCCCCACTGGAGCACCAGGCCTCTATCCTATCTAATAAAAGAGTAATATGCAAATTGACCATCACTCCAGCACACAAGATGGCTGCCCCCAGGTCGACAGAAGATGGCCACCACAAGATGGCCAGTAGGGAAGGGCAGTTGGGAGGGACCAGGTCTGCAAGAGAGGGCTGTTGTGGGTGATCAGGCCAGCAGGGGAGGGCAGTTGGGAGGGGCCAGGCCTGCAAGGGAAGGCAGTTGGGGGCCATCAAACCTGCAGGGGAGGACAGTTAGGGGTGATCAGGCCAGCAGAGGAGGGAAGTTGAGGGCAACTGGGCCTGCAGGGAAGGGCAGTTGGGGGGGACCCAGGCCTGCAGGGGAGGGCAGTTAGGGGTTACCAGGCCTGCAGGGGAGGGCAGTTAGGGGCAAACAGGTTGGTAGGGGAGCTGTTAGGCATTAATCAGGCTGGCAGGGGAGTGGTTAGGGGGTGACCAGGCTGGCAGGCAGAAGTGGTTAGGGGAAATCAGGAAGGCAGGCAGATGAGCAGTTGGGGGCCAGAAGTCCTAGATTGTGAGAGGACCCAGATTGGAGAGGGTGCAGGCTGGGCTGAAGGACACACCCCCCCCCCCCCCGTGCGTGAATTTCATGCACCGGGCCTCTAGAATCTAATAAATATATATTTATAAGCAAAGGTGAAACAGATTTTTTGGTTTACACAAAACTTGAAAGCATTTTTTAGCAGGCCTATATTACAGGGAATATTAAAAGAAGTCCTTTGGACACAAAATGATACCAGATCTCTGAGCAAAGAAATGAATACCAAAAATGACAAATATGTATAAATAAATAATACTTTTTTCTCATTTTATTTACATCTGTAAAACATAATACACTTTAAAAACAAATGACAATGTAGTGTGTGGTTAAAACATGAAGTAAAATGTATGACAATACTTCAAAATTCAAGAGGAGAAAAAGAAATATACCTTTTCTTACCGATTTTTAGAAGTTCTTTAAATAGATACTAATTCTCTGTTGAGTATATGTTTTTGCAAATATTTTCCTAAGGTTTATGGTTTGTTTCAGTTGTTTCTGTTGATTTTATATATACAAATTTTGAGTTATGTTTCAATGTAGTCAGATTTATCAATCATCTTGCATAGTTTGTGCTTTTCATCATATCCTATGTAATAAAAGGCTAATATGCAAATCGGCCTAACGGTGGAACGACCAGTTGCTATGATGCGCACTGACCACGAGGGGGCAGACGCTTAATGCAGGAGCTGTCCTGTGGTGGTCAGTGAACTCCCACAGGGGGAGCCCCGCTCAGCCAGAAGCCAGGCTCACAGCCAGCAAGTGCAGCAGTGGTGGTAGGAGCCTCTCCCGCCTCCGCTGCAAGCGGACATCCCCTGAGGGGTCCCAGACTGCAAGAGGACACTGGCTGGGCTGAGGGACCTCCCCCCCAGTGCACGAATGTAACGCACCAGGCCTCAGTAAAAAATCTTTCTTCACTATTCCTAATATCATAAAAATATTCTTTAGCCCGGCTGGTGTGGCTCAGTGGTTGAGTGTCGACTCATGAACCAAGAGGTCACTGGTTCGATTCCTGGTCAGGGCACATGCCGGGTTGCAAGCTCCACTCCCAATAGGGTAACTGCAGGAGACAGCCAGTCGATAATGTTTTTCTCTCATTGATGTTTCTATCTCTCTATCCCTCTCCATTCCTCTCTAAAATCAATGAAAAAAAACCATATATTTTAAAAATATAGATATATATTATTTAATATTTTCCTGCTTAAGTGGATGGTTTCTGCTTAAAAGTGGTGGTTCAACTGATACAAAGTTCCTTGCAGTCAAGTGCTGTGATAGCTTGCCTTTTATTGAAGAATAATCGTTTATTTGGGGAATCATCCTCTCAGAACTTCAGGAGGATTTCTTTTGGTGTGAGGAGTGGGGAAGAGGACATGAACCCTGGCAGTCAGAGGGCTGACGGCAGCCATAGCTGTATCATCCTCAAGCCTTATAGTGACAAGAGGTCACCAGCCAAGAAGGAAAGTAGTTTATGCCCATGAGAGAGTTCTGGATACAAGAGAAAGAAGGAAGGAGATAACATCCGGTGAGAGTTCAGCTTTCTCGGGTCCATCAGTCTGTGTTTCGGAAACAGTTTCACCAATGATAACAGATTAAGGGCCTATTTTTTTCAATGTCTGAGCAGGAGCTGCTTAAATTTCCTTAGTCAATATATTTCTGTCATGATTCAAGGTGCTCTCCACTTTATTTCCTGATTCATCTTCTTTTGGAGGTCACACTCAGTTCTTAATGTTCAGCTAGCCTCCTGGTTTCTCTTTAAATAGATAGGTCATTAGACAAGGGAATGAAATCTTCATTAGTCTCAAGGACAGACTGACAGAAGTGAAAACAGCAGAACAGGTTCTGGAGGTGCTGAAATGTCAGATGTAACTATTCCCTTAGATTGATGTTTTTGAAACATTCTTTGAAAATTCCTTACAGAAATGCATGACCTACTCTTTAACTGTCTCATTTCTATTTTCTTGCATTATCATACCACCTTAAATTTACAGCACTTAAAATGTATTACTCCAAGCAATTTCAGTGATATCAGTATTATTGTGAAACATTCTTTTGATTTGGATTATTCTTCAAAAGGGAAATTACTTTTTCATCCACTATGTCCTCCCTGTTTTGCCTAAGAGAATTAGAATAGGTATCAATTACATAGTTTTGAAGCACACACACTGGAAAAGATGACTTTGACTAAAAGAAAAATAATTCCTTTCAATCTTCCCTCTTAACGTATTCTGTTAATAATTGCAAAATGCTTTATTTTATTTCTCAATGTAATGGAATAAATTGTATTTTGTTTTGCATTTGAGTAGACCATGTACCAGAACACTATTAAGTAATCACAAACAGCCCGTGGGTTTTGTTTTGGACTTCCCTGAAGCATAAACTGTGAGAGGTGACGCAACATTTTCTCTAATTGGCCCTCGTATGAAATTCTAACGCTGGACTCAAAATTCCATCCCAGCTCTGAGTTTCGGGCAAGGTTATTTGAGGTTCTCAGACTCCAAATAATGGTTGGTTATGGTTACAAACAGCCAGTGAAGTCTGGGCAAGAACCTGGTGTTAAAGAACTTTGGGTGAAATTGAACCCCAAAGGTCAATGGCGTCCATACCTCAGCTGCTAGGCACGTCTCAGAGCATCATCCTGACCTGTAGCTCACAGCACCAAAACTGCAGCCTCTGTCAGGACCAGGCCTAGAAGATGGCAGAGGGCTCTTCATTTTCTAGGAACAATAAATATTTCCAGAAAATAAGGAAAGGGCTGGTAATTTGGATGGGAGTCCTTGCAATTCCACTACAAGAGTTGATGTTGCTAAGGCCTTCTTGCCTCATTTCTTGTTGGCCAGAACAACTTAGCTAGTGACATAATCAGAACCCCACAATAATGTCCTAACGAAGGACAAGTTTATATTTGAAGCTGCCTTATCCTATCTAATAAAAGAGTAATATGCAAATTGAACATCACACCAAGACACAAGATGGCCACCCCCATGTGGTCAAAGATGGCTGCTCCCATGTGGACACAAAATGGCTGCCACAAGATGGCCACCACGAGATGGCCTGCAGGGGAGGGCAGTTGTGGGAAGTTAGGAGTGACCAGGCCAGCAGAGGAGGGCAGTTGGGGGTGACCAGGCTGGCAGAGGAGGGCAGTTGGGGGAGACCAGGCCAGCAAGGGAGGGCAGTTGCGGGGGACCTAGGCCTGCAGGGGAGGACAGTTGGGGGGGACCCAGGGGTGACCAGGCCAGCAGAGGAGGGCAGTTGGGGGTGACCAGGCTGGCAGAGGAGGGCAGTTGGGGGGACCAGGCCTGTAGGGGAGGGCAGTTGTGGGCAATCAGGCCAGCAGGGAGGGCAGTTAGGGGTGACTGGGCTAGCAGAGAAGGGCAGTTGGGGGAGACCAGGTCAGCAGGGAAGGGCAGTTGTGGGGGACCAGGACTGTAGGGGAGGGCAGTTGCGGGGAAGCAGGCCTGCAGGGGAGAGCAGTTGGGGGGGGCCAGGCCTGCAGAGGAGGGCAGTTGGGAGGGGGGCCAGGCCTGCAGTGGAGGGCAGTTGGGGGGGACCCAGGCTTGCAGGGGAGAGCAGTTGGGGGGGGACCAGGCCTGCAGGGGAGGGCAGTTGGGGGGGACCAGAACTGCAGGGGAGGATAGTTGGGAGCCAGTAGTCATGGATTGTGAGATCCCACTGGGATTGGGCCTAAACGGGTGGTTGGACATCCCTCAAGGGATCCCAGATTGGAGAGGGTGCAGGCTGGGCTGAGGGACACCCCGCCCCCCCTCCCCCCCCCCCGCCATGCACAAATTTCGTGCACTGGGCCTCTAGTTTCCCTTATAAGTTCCCCCCTCTTCTCTTCCTATATTCTTCTGGCATCCTAAACCCTTATATTATTCCCTGATTGCCCAGCCATTTCTCCTGACATTTACACAGGCCTGGGTTCTCCAAGCAGAAAACTCTTCCCTCATAATATGTGCTTCCCTGTTCCCATGATACAGACTCTCTGAGCAGGGCCAGGGTAGGGGCAGCGAAGGAATTGTATGTCTTTTAAAGCTCAGAGATCCAGGGCAATCTACTGCAGCTGCAACCCTCGTCATGAAGGATTGGTGGGGAACAACCCAAAAACTAAAATGACAAGTCATGCCTGAATATTGGGTGGAGCAAACTACCCAAAACAGTGTCGCTGTTTTCTAAAGAAGAGGGATTTTACATTTTTTTATTCATTTTGAGAAAGTGAGGGATTTGTGCTCCTTTAGGTGAAATTTCCAGTTTCCTAATGGATAGAGCAGTACAGGCTGCAGTGACAAAATCAGAAGGGACAGAGGGCAAAGGGATATGTGGTCTCCCTCCCACCTGGCTTCATCTGTCTGGCTTACCCACTGCTCCAGTTTAGTGCGATTATGTTCTAAAAGCTCCTTCTGTCCTATCTCCCCATGCCTCCAACCAGGACTCCCTTCAGCCTGGTCGCCATAGATTTTACTATATGGTCCTGTCATCACTGATAAATTTCCATGTCGCTCTCACCATAATGCAAGTGTCATGTGAAAAGGCTGCAAATAGGTCTTATTTGACCTGCTCTCACAGGGCGTGGCACAGGTACGGCATACTGTAGGTGACTAATAAATGTTCAATCAAATAGTGGAGGCATAATCTTATACCCATGAAACAACCATGTTGTGTCTTTAGCTTTATATTCATATCAGTTAACCAGAAGTGTGAACTGTTTAAGGTAATAAAACGATGAAAATGATACCATGTGCTCTATGGAAGACTCAGAAATATGGTTTAGAACAATTATCTAGAACCCACTATTTGTTTTTCTCGTCTGAGATAAACATGGAAGCCAGAGGAAAAAAATGAAAGGACCCCTGTAAGGTGAAGATATTTATGCTGTTGACCTTTCCGGAGCGGTGACTGGCATGGGCTGCTTCATGCTTTGCCCCAGGACAGCTTTGGACCTTCCTTGGAACCCTGATAGGGGCATGAGTGTGACCTGTGGGTCAGGAAGGGTCTCGTGGCTCGGCCACGCAAGGAGTGAGAAATGGAGCCTGAAAGCCAGATGCTCCCAAGGTGTAAGGGCAAGAGGACCAAACAGATGACATGACACTGTGGGCAAGCTGGACTTCTCTTCGTTCCAGCACATTCCATCTATGCCACGTTGTGCCATTCACGGCTACACAGGCATCCAGTCATGCAAACATTGTGAGCATTCTGACACCCATTTCCATAGAATGGCTGCTTTATTCGCTAACCTGGTCTGCTTAAATCCAATGGACTTATTTTCACTAGTCACCAGTCTGCTTAAATCCAATGGAATTATTTTCACTAGTTGCTGCCCTCCCAGCCAGAAGGGAGGTAGGATTCTCTGGGTTGTTTAAAATGTAGCCCCATTTCTCTGAGCTGCTGAATTTCCAAATTGACAGACTGCTTTTGACTGGGGATGGCGATGTCAGACATGACTAATGATGCCTTTCACCATTTTAAAAATTCCCAGTTGCAAAGCAGTACCTGGAGCTGGCCACAATGAGAAGTTTTGACTAATTGTTTTGCATGAAGTTTTTTTAATGCCTTATATAATTAGCTTCTCACCAATGTTCCTGGGAAACTGGAAGCTGAGGTGCCTTTGTGCATGAGCATTTTAATTGTAGTCAGTCCTGTGTAAAACTCCCCATTTTAAGCAAGGCTGAGCATGTGGTAAGAGGCACAGTTCCTGTCTTTAAGAGAGCTGCAGTCTAATTAAGGAATTGCACACACACACACACACACACACACACACACATACACACAATCCTGCAAGCCCCAGGGATTACAGATGTCAAGAACTGTTAGTACAAAAACTCATTTCTGACCCATGGGAGAAGGGGAACCAGGTGTGAGTTCAAGCACTGAAGTCCCCGCCAACTACAGCTGTTTTCTTCCAAGTTGGCCTCCTGACTTTGCGTCTTCTACGTTTGAGAAGGCATCTGGTTGCCCTGGGGTTGTCCCATATGGAGTAAAGGCTTACTCAGCCTTCAAAGCTGGGTGCAACCCTCACCTTCTCCTCTCCCTGCTCACAGCCACCCAGGCAGTTTAGCCCCAGGGAACTTGCTGCTCTTTTCTCTGGCACAGGTGCCTGCTGGAGCCCCATGATCTCTGATGATATCCAAAGGCTCCAGCTCTGAACAGATGGCCACCTCGCTTACAATGGACTTCATATCTGGCCAAGATAGGGCATTAGCTATCTAATGAGCAATCTAGCAAATGAGGTTGAACATGCAAGCATCATTCTTCATTTAAACATCCCAGCTGTTGGCTCACAGGCCACAGGCCATCAGGCAGGCTGAGTCGGGCCTTCGTGTAAGGTAAATGGCATGGGAAGAGTCTCTCAGAGCCAACCAGGGCCCCAGATGGAGTTAGATAGCATTACACACAATTAGATTGTGAAGGCTCACAACCTCTTATAAACAAAGGCAGGCTGGCCGTCTCCCACCAGGGAGCTGCCATTATAGAGGGGATGTCTAGGGAATAGCAATTTCTATGCTAAGAGAGTAGTGTTGGTTCATTTTTATTGTTTACTATAGTCGTTCTCAGACTTTAGCTTTCAGAGGATCACCTGGAGAGGTTTGAGAATACAGAGGAGGTCTGGAAAGAGAGAGAGGGAGAGAGGGAGGGGGGGGGGGGAAGAGAGAGAGAGAGAAAGAAAGAGAAAGAGAGAGAGAGAGACCTAGGTGGGGACCACAGGTTCATGGGCCATACTTTGAGAGGCCTGGGTCTAAAGGAAATAATTCTATGTAACAGTGCATTTTTATAGTTAATAACAAGTACCTTCTGCAGACCTAGCCCATATAGAAATTGTTGTGAAGTGCCATATTTGTTGGGAAAAAAAAGGGATATTCACAGCCACAATCAACTAACTATCCAGTATTTATTGAGCACCATCATGGGCAAAGCTAGGTCCTAAACTCTGTTAAGGTTATTTTTTAAGTGTCAAATTTGATAGGAATATAAATTGGAAAAATACTTCTGGAGGCCACTTAGTCTGTACATATATGTAAAAAAATCCCTAAAGCTGCACTCTTTCATCAAGCAACTCCATATGTAGGCATTTATCCCAAGAAAATAATTAAAGGTATTGACAAAAAAACCCTAAGGAACTGTTTGCTGCAGATTTCTTAAAATGAAAAGCTATAAATCTAAATTATCAACAAATGTAAATATAAATGACTAATAGATGTATTACATATCCCTCCCCCCCCCCTCTCTCTCTCTTTTCTCTCTCTCTCTCCATGTTTCTATAGACCAGTGGTTCCCAAAAGTCTGGAGAACTTGTGTTACTGACATCTAGTGGGTAGAGGTCAGAGATGCTGCTAATGTGCAGGACAGCCCTCAGAACAAAGAATGATCAGCCCAAAGAATTGATAGTGCTGATCATGAGAAACCTTGATCTAGCCTCCCTTGCCAGGGGATCCAGTAGAACCATATTAACTGAAATGACTACCATTCACAGAATCAGGCCCCCATTATGTAGTGAAGGACTTGATTCTCCCCAGCGTCTCATGCTGTCATTTCTATGTCTCAGAGGCTGTCTCAAGTGAATTCATATGTGGTTCATGTAGGCTTTCTCCCTTGGCTCCTGCCCATGTTGTGGCAACTTGGAGTCCCTTGGGAACAGTGACTCACCCTGCACAGCTGCTCATGCCCTCCAGCGCATGCTCATGGAGCCCAGTGCACTGCCCCCTGTTGCCCCAGGGGTTGCTAACGTGTCCTCCTGTTGCCAACATCACGATAGCTCTGTGGAGTCAAGTTACCTGGGAACCAAAGCAGACTCACAGAATACCCGATGAGAAAACTTCCTTTGGCTTCTGCCTGTAGCCACTCTCTGTAAGACTCCAATACAAGTTTGTGGGGCTCGGTCAGAAGAACAAGAGCGGGGAAAAGACTGGGCTTTCCTCTCATATCATGGGCACCTGAGCTACCCACTTTTCTCCTGTTGAAAAAAAAAAATCTGTAGCTAAATATTTGCAAATCCACACACACACTAAGAGTAAATACTATGAGCTTGAAGAAAAGTACAATTATTCCAGTTGACATTCTGCAGCCGCCTGAAGAATCCCCTCCCGACTAGCCACATGGGCGGGCTAATTCCCATTCCTTTGCCTTTGCTTCTCCAATAGAAGGTCTCCCACCTCCTTTATTCCCACCTAAATCTTACTGTCTTTCAAGGCCTAGTTCTCATCTCTTCCAGGAAGCTTTCAAGATCATCTGGAATGTTTGTGGCTATAATAGTGGAGTTTTTTTTAAAGAATTGGTGGTCTCATTATTTCATGTTGGAAGAAGTCTGAAGGTAGAGTTCCAGAGTTGTGCAATTAAACAGCTCAGTGACCTCTCTCCAATTCTCTTGGTGTTTGTCTCAAGGTCACAAAATGCTGCCACAGCATCTTATCATCATGAAAATATCCAAGGGCAGGAAGTAAAGGAGAGCTCCCCTGCCTCTCCCGTATTGGAGGTATAAGAAGGAACTTGATTAGAAGCTTTTTATCTTTTTGTCAGAGGGGAAATTTCGGTGTACAAGTCCTCAACAGGTATATCATTGTCTTTCGTTTGCTAGAACTAAGCCAGTCATTGAGATTATTGGGATTGGCTCTAGACCTATCATGGGTCATTCCTTGGTCCTGGAGGAGGGGCCCACCTGACTTTACTTAGCACATTGCTGCTCCATAAAAAGAAAAACACAACTGCTTTGGGAACACACAAAAGAACACCAGCTGGATCCACTAGAAGGCAGAGTAGGACCATACCATTTTGGATGCTACGCAAAGTTAATATCAGAATTTATTTGACCTTGTTGAGGATAAGAAATAAGAGAGCTACAGATTTAAGGCCACCAAACTCTCCTTGTTCTTTCTCCATCATTCACCCATGCAACAAGGTTGGTGAAAGGTGCCACAATAGGGAGAGCATTGCAGTTAGAGTTGTCAGACTTGGGTTTGAGTCCCAATACTGGCATTGTATTGACCTTGGGTAAGTCACTTACTCTCTCTCTGGATCTCAATTTCTGTCACTCCTAGAATTACATTCTTCTCATATACAGAAAATGACACCTTGGAGAAGCCAGAAGCTGAAAACAAAAGTGTCCCTCGTGTTTCCTTTGATGGTGTCATATTTACCGGATTGTGTGTGTGTGTGTGTGTGTGTGTGTGTGATCCTTGATTTATGACATTGCATCTGTGCTATTAAGTGGGCTCCTCTTCCAGATTTTACAGGCTTACTTTGGCAGAAACAGTTCTTCACCAGTCAGCTCAGTTTGGGTTTCTGAACATGTCCCCTAGTAATGTCCTTGGGCAGGTGGGACCTGCTATTAGGGTGTATTTTGGGGTAAGGCAACTAACTGTTTGAGCTCTGAGGTTGGGTGTGTGGAGGGGTGGGGTACCACTGAGTGAGTATAGTTGGGTAGACTGCTGGCTTTGTTCCCTGCCCATGTGAGGCTATAGGAAGGGCTCTGTGGTTGTCTGGGTTCTCTGATCAGGCTTACTAGATGATTGTGACTAGGCACTATACCCAGCAGTGAATTAGCTCCCCTGTTCTGCCAGGGCAGTAGGATAAGACCCAGGGCCTATATATCTCATTGTTTGGGGACTGGAATCAGGCAAGAGTATGCACTGAATTCCCGGGCAGGTGGGGCCACTGGTTTTGTGCTGCCGATGGGGAAAGCCATGGGCTGCGCTCTCTGTTCAAGTGTCACTGTAAATGGGCTATACAGCCTCCTGTGTGCTCTGGTTAGGTTTCCTGGCTGGGTGGTCTGAAGGCTGTATTCAGCAGTAAGTGGGGCTATGAATTAGTTTTCCCTGCCCAGACACAGCAGGATAAGCAGCTAAAGCCAATAAGACTCTTTGGGGGTCTTAACTCAAGCCAACCCAGGCTCTATGCTCCCTGGCTGTACAGGGCCATTGGCTTTGCTCTGCAAAATACAGCTCTACCTGTCCACCTCTGGGCTCGAAGAATAGCTGCTGGGCTACACTGCTTCCAGGTGTTGGTGCTAGCCCCTCTGCTCAGATGGGGTTTTGAGCCAGGCTTCTTAGCTGATGGGGTTATTACTGAGCTTCGTTCCTGCAGGGATGGGGAGGGGCCAATCCAAACTACTTTTCATTTTTCTGAACAGATTTGCAGTCAGGAGGAGCCAGGAGCTACTCTCGGCCTCGCGTTAGGCTACAGATTAATCCCCCCACCCGGCTGTAGCAGGGGAACCCTCCACACCTTGTAATGGCTTTGCTCTTGGGGCAGTCAGTTCTCCCACCCACCTGTCAGCTTGAACACTGCTGGGTTATGCAGCTTCCAACTGTTCTTGCCAACCCTTCCAGTCAGATAGGCCAACGGCCGATCTCTGCAGCAGGGCCTAAGCTCAGCTCTCCTAACTGGGCCTGGGTCAACTAGTCTCGGGGGCCAGCAAAGCAAAGCTCTTTACTTGAGGACCTGAATTGGGCAGACCTGCGCTGCACCAAGTTCCCTGGTCACAGTGCAGAGTTTGGTTCTGCAGATGAGCAAAGCTGCTGGTTGGGACTACTGCTTGGGCTCCACAGGCATAAAGTCGGTCCACCAAGATCCAGCGCTGCTTGTTTCAACCCCTCTCCTCTTCTCCATTGTAGTCAGATTATCAGTGGTTGAGCCGTACAGACTCCTCTGCAATCCCTGTGGGGTGAGACCAGAGTAGGGGCTCCCACAGAGCTATGCACAGAACTGGGGGGGATGGTGTTAGATGTCCCCACCACCACCACCCTGGGCTTTTTTTTTCTCACTGGAAAAACCATAGGCTCAGGAGAGACCTCTTGGCATGGTGTTATGCCAGCCTGGGGGAGGGCAATGCAGTCAGTGTGTAGCTGCTTCTCTTATCCTTCTAATGCAGCCTGTCTTGGTCTCTGTGGGTAGGAGGGTGCTTCAGACTCACCCCTATGTCCTATGATTCTCTCAGTGGTGTCTTATACATGAATAGCCAGCCATCGATTGTTCTTCCTACGAGTGGAGCAATGTCGGGAATGACCTATCTGGCCATGTTGGTGATGTCACACTCCAGCTCATTTCTCTTTAGCACTGAATTCCATTGTCTGAATGCACCACAGTTTTCCTGCACTTTTTAAAAAAGCTGTCATGTGATTGATTCAAATTGGTCAATGTGCTTCCCTCCAACTTGCAGCTGCTCTGTCACGCTGATGAACTCAAATCATTATCATCATCACTGTCATCATTGCTCACATTGGTTAGTGCTCCTATGTGCCAGACCTTTTGCTGAGAGCTTTGCACACTTTTATGTTATATGATCCACACAACAATTCCTTTTTTTTTTTTAATTCCCACTTGATGATATTTTTCCATTGATTTTTAGAGAGAGGGAAAGACAGAAATATCAATGTGAGAGAAACACATCGGTTGGTTGCCTCCTGCACGCACTTTGACCAGGGCCTGGACCAGGGAGAATCCTGCAATCACGGTATGTGCCTTTGACCCTAATTAAACCTGGCACCCTTCTGTCTGCAGGCTGATTATCTATCCACTGAGCAAAACCGGCTAGGGCCTCACAACAATTCTTGGAGTTGGATTCTGTTGTCTCACTTCTTACAAATGAGGAAACAGGCCTAGAGGTGGAAAGCAGAGTGCTCCAGGTCACTTACCTAAAGCAGACTTGGCTAGAACCACATCAAATGCTAGTTGGCCTCAAAGGGTATCTATCCTGTTCATTTTTCCCCTGTCACACAGTCTCATGAAGTAATTTGGGAATGGACAGGCACAAGTGGGTTATCCTGGATGATCTATTGTTCTAATAGAATTAAAGGCCAGTGGTTCTCAGGACATGAATTGGAAGAGGAGTACCTTTTGTGTGCTCTGTACCCTCTGGGAGATGGATGCTTTGCAGTATCAGAACCATTTCATAGATGGAAACAATGAGGCCAGCTGAAGCTACTTGCTAGAGGTTTTAGTTGTGAAAAGAACTTAGACTCCCTGGTTTCTAGTGTCAAACCTCTTCTCAGGCCAGTGAAAGTCCTCACTGCTAAGCGTGTTATTATTCTGGTAGATCTAAATAACACCTAACACCCTACAGAATGATCTTGAACTGCCAGCTAGTTCCCCAATTGCTCTCACTTATGTTGCATTTTTATTCTAAGTGCCATTCCCCCTTTCAGTTTGAGGCTATTCTCACTCCTTCTTACTGGCTTCATTATTTGGTCTTTGACACACACGTCAAATCAAATATCAGAACAAATGTGCACAGAGCAATTACAACAGATGGGTCATGCTGTGAAATGACACCGAGCTGCAGCAGAGCACACTTCTTGCCCATTTTGAGAAAACAGATTCTGCATTTGGAAAAAACGTAATTGGATTTGATGTGTCTTCCACCCTCCCACTTCCTGCCTTAGTTCAGCCACCTCCAGGACCTCCTCCACTGTGGCTGGGTATGAAGTGACATTTATTAAGCAGCAGCAGAGGAGAAAGAAATGCTGGTTATTTATACTTGTCTGTCTGTATTTTCCATCCTCTCCTTAGTTCCCATCAAGTACTATTAAATTCAACTCATGTTGGCAAATATTTGCTGAAATTTTAACTACTAGTATTCCACAGTCATCACCTTAGATACCATCCTAGGTACCAATGAGGTAATAGAAAGAAGAATGAAAGCTAACGTGTATCCTCTGACTGTATCACTAGACAGCATTTGATCAACCATGTGAAAGAGGTGCACAGAGCTACAGGAATTCAACCGAGGAATAAGGTAGTTCTACCCGGGTAATCAAGAAAGCTGCATGGTTGAGCTGCCATTTGAATCGGACCTCCAGAGATGGACAAGATTTCTACCACCAGAGAGTGACAGGGGGCATTCTTGGTCGAGGGAACAACATAAGCAAACTTATGAACATGGAGAATGTGCTCAAGGAAGGTCTAACAGTTTAATTGGGCTGGACAGTGGGTATGTGTCATGAGTCTTGGAAGTTGAGCTGGAAATGGAATGTGGGTGGTCATGAAAACTATGATGAGTGACTTGGACCTTGATCTGAGGGAAAGGGGGAGTGTTGGGGTGAGGACCATGTTCTGTGTCACCTCATATTTCTAGGTAGGGTCACATCTAGGGGAGAAGTGTTGATGGATATTCTTTTCCATTACCCATCTCTCCTATGGCTCCTCCAAACAAAAGGGGAAGTTGCAAATCTAATTGGCAGAGCCTTTAGCATTTATCCAATCTGTTCTTCATAGTAGACTGGTGCTGAGCTTCACAGACAGAATCCAGGCCTCAGCCTGCCTTCTGTCATGCCTGGTCCCTGCCCATTGGGCTCTCTTTTTCACTTCTTCTTCCCACTTCCTGTGACTGTGTGATAAGTACCCAGGGCCTGGCTCCTAGGAATGAACCCAGCCATCCAGTGTCAATGGGAAGGGAATGATGGATGCCTCATTCTACCTCTTGGTTCAACCTTGTTCCCAAACTCAGTTTTATCAGAGAAGGCCTTTGGGAAGGGGAATTACAGTTTCTATTATACATGTACCCAGCTATTAATAATAAAAAAAAACACTTAATTTCCCATTTTAGATACTGTTCCCCAAGGCCTTCCTAATCTCACTTTCCCTTCTCAGTGGGCCAGACCATCCTCCTGAGGGATAATAAAGCAGGGAAAATCTTATGCCGCAGCCGCTATAATTCTCATTTCCCTTTTGTCACACACCAGGAGAGAAAGTGTCCGTCCCTTCCTTGTTCCGTGGTTCTTTCAGGCAGCCGTGCTGTTAAGTGGAATAGGGAAGCAGTATGGGTCTGCAGCTACACAGGTGTTTTTAAACCTACCCTGACTTCTATGAAAGTGGGAAGAAGCCAGGCTATGAAATGTACCCTGGGACCCTAAGATCACACAGGCTCCTTTTGATTCAGTAGAACTTGTATTCTTCCCCTTAACCTCATTCTTCATATCTGCGGGTAAACAGCTCTCAGATCCATCGCTCGAATGATTATTTACTTCCTTTGCGTGTGGGCCCCATTCTCATGACAGTGCCTGTAACATGAGGAGGAGCCCCCCTGTCAGGTAGTCCTACCCTTATGGCCGAAGCTCCTCTGTTCTCTTAGCCTTCACAGTGTTCTCGTTTACTTTAACTTTGTGTTTACACCTCAAACGTTCTGCAGATGCCTCTCCTTTTTTGTTTCTCCACAAGGTCTTTATTAATCTGTATACGTGACTCTGAATCCTCCCATGTGTGTCTTCTTACTAGCCTGGTACCTTTCCCCTTACAACTCAGAATTATCCATCTGACCAATCGTCCCTTTCCAATAGCCTCTTCCTAGCTTCCTAAATATCTTAGCTTTCTCCAAAAAGGCGCCATTTATTCTATCTATTCTTCTTGTCTTTTTTCTCTTATATTACATTGCAAAAAGAATCTAATACTAATAGAATTATGAAGATTCTGTTATTATGATCCTGCCCTCTAAACTATTTAAAATATTAACTTTGCCAACCCCTTCTCCCAAATGGTGACATCTTTTGTGGACACCTCTGGTGCATTGAAAGCTATATCTTTGGCTTCAATAGTTTTTTTAAAAATATATTATTTTTATTGATTTCAGAGAGGAAGGGATAGGGAGAGAGAGTTAGAAACATCAATGATGAGAGAGAATCATTGGTCAGCTGCCTCCAGCATGCCCTCTACTGGGGATCGAGCCTGCAACCCGGGCATGTGCCCTTGACTGGAATCGAACCCAGGATCCTTTAGTCCGTAGGCCAGTGCTCCATCAACTGAGCCAAACCAGCTAGGGCGGCTTCAGTAGTTTTGATAGATTTTTTTTTTATTATTCCATTGTTCTGAACAATGACTGCACTGCATTGCCCCAGAGTGTTTTTAATTGTTGGGTCACCTCTTTTAAACTTAAGCTTTCTTGGCGCTTGGCTACCTGGGGGCTAAAAGGCAAACTTTCTTATTTTTACTTCATTTTAGTGCCTTCCAGGGTGTTAAGAGAAGATGGAAAATATATAACCCTAGATCTGTACCCTTGCCTTGCTTTCTGGCTTAAGCAGCCTTAACATCTGCTTGCATTTTTCCAGTGGTCAAGGAGGCAAATAGCTGCTAGTGCCATCTCTCCTGCTACTGACTGCAGGTCCTGCCTGGTCAGCTGGCCCTGATCCTTCTGTCTCTCTTGAGTATGGCATGAAAATCTCTTGCTCGTGACCACACTGCGTACCATCTGCTTGGGGGTTGTTTGTCACCCTTGAGGTATGAGACAACAAGGAGCTCTCTTGACACCCATGCATGTGTCACACAGAAGCATGTGGGAGTTGGTGCTCAGGGGAACATAAAACTGACCAGCAGCATACAGGATGAGGATGAACTCTTCTCTCTTTCTCTGCCCCTTATCTCCAAAGGCTGGTTCGGAGAGGCAGGAGATCCATATGGATCTCTCTGAAGACTTCCTGTAAGACTTGGCAGTCGTCTTATCACAAAGCTGGTCAGCTTGTCACAAAACTGGTTAGCTTTGCATCCCTGTCTTCTCTGACTCACTACCCTTTTACCTCCACACCTTCTTGCCTGCAAATGCACTCCCAGTAAAGCATTCACACAAAAAGGATTTTCCTCTCTTTTCCAGGGGACCCAAGCTAAGAAGGGAGTCACAACCATTATAGATTCAGTCCCTCTTCTATTTGTAATTTTACTTCATTCTTACTATAGTCACCAATATATCATGTAAATGTCTTTATGCCACATTCCTAATGATCTGTCTTTTTTTTTTAGTTTAAGTAACTTTATTTTTTTTTTAATTTTCAATTCGATATTATTTTTGTATTAGTTTCAGGTGTACAGCATAGTGGTTAGACAATCATATACTTTACAAAGTGTTCCCCCTGATATTTCCAGTAACCAAATGGCTCTACACATAGTTATTACAATATTAGATATTGGATATTTCCTATGCTGTACTTTACATCCCCATGACTATTTTGTAACTGCCCATCAGTACTTCTCAATCCCTTCACCTTTTCACCCAGTCCCCCAATCCCCTCCCCTCTGGCAACCGTCAGTCTGTTCTCTATGACTATGAGTCTGTTTTGTTTGTCTGTTTATATTGTTCTTTAGATTCCACATATAAGTGAAATCATATGGCATTTGTATTTCTCTGGCTGACTTATTTCACTTAACATAATACCCTCTAGGTCCATCCATGTAATCACTAATAGTAAGATTTCATTCTCTTTTATGGCTGTTTATTATTCATCTTTTTCTTTTCTTCTTCTTAAAGAAGACACTTTAACATTTCTTGTAATACTGGTTTGGTGGTGATGAACTCATTTAGCTTTTTCTTGGGTGGGCCCCCAAGTTGCATGGAGCATCGTCTCAGGTAATCATCAGGGCAGGCCTACAGTGTTAGGTTGATGGAAAATTAGATATGGTGCCTGTCTTTGACTCTGTGAGAAAGGGCTCAGCATAGGAACCAGGCCTCTGCCAGCACTTCTGTCTGGGAGAAAGCTGCTCCTCAGTCCTTCACCCTGAAGCCAGACAATTCAGTTTTCCCTCCTTGTATACAAGGTGCCTTTCCTGCTGCCGCCCCAGTGCTGGAGCTCAGAGAGAGTGAGTCCCAGTAAGTCCGTGCACAGTCCTTTAAGAGGAACTGTCTGGGACTCCAGCAGCCCTCCCTCTATCTCAGTCAGCCACAATCCCTGCTGGTTTTTACAGCTAGAAGTTATGGGGTCCTCTCTTCCCAGCGCTGGAGCCCTGAGCTGTGGGTTCTCATGTAGGACTGGGACCTCTTGCTCTTTAGGGGGATCTCCATAGCCGAGATATTCCTCTCAATTTTTAACTGGGAGGGGGACCAGCCAGTTCGGCATCTCCACCCCTCCTAACAGTCTCCATGTGGCTCCTTCTATATATCCTTAATGGTAGGACTTCTGTTCAGTTAGATTTCAGGATGTTTTGAATGATGGTTGTTCTGTAGTTTAGTTGTAATTTTGATGTGGTTGTGGGAGGTTCTGAGTACCACATTTACCTATGCTGCCATCTTGACCAGAGCTCCTAATGGTCCTTCTTGTAAGACCACTCTAATCTACCCTCAGGTAGCAGCTTAAATGAGGAGCATAATCACTCTGAAGGAACCTGTTCCATGCATCATCAGGTCTAACCCAGGAGGCTTCCATGTTGCAATTTCAGCTAAACCCATCCTGTACTCCTCGATTGACCAGACAGCCTTGTTCAGGGCCACCTCTCCAACTCCCAGGAGAAGTGTAAGAGGAGCTTCATTTCCCCCAAAGGAAGCCAATGACAACTTCACATTTCTGATAAATATATCAGAATTGGGCATAAGTATGTCAGAGTTGGCCCAAATCGCCACATCTCTCTATAAAATACTTGGCTTCCAGATATCTTTGGTGTGTGTTCAGTCAGTGTGAGTTCTGGAAACTGTCAACTTCTGTCCTGGATGGCATTCCCACAGTATTTTAGCTCAGACTGCCAAAGGGTAAGTTACCAGGGCCATATACTAATAAAGAGCCATTTGAATCACCATGGTTGGTAACAGAAAGCACAGCAAGGCCCAAACATACACACTCAATTGTCCTGTGGGGAAAGGATACCCTAGAGTGGAGGAGCCACAAATGGCACTCCCAGGAAATAAACCCAACCTGAACCTCTTCCTCTCTAAGATCTTTACTTCAAGTTGCAGGTTCAATTGCCTGAGACCACCCTGCCCATATTGGTAATAGCCAAAGTATGTGAAAAGCAATTTAATGGATCATAATGATTATGACTTCCTTTCATTAAGCACTAACCCTGACATAGAATCTGTAATAAGTACTTTGTGTATGCAGTATTTAACTTAATGATGATCATCAATCCTCCACAGAGGACTGTCGCCTCTTATGGGGACAGATCAGGTAGAGGTTCCTTGGGATCACCCACAGTTTATGAAAATTAAATTGAAAACTTTTTCTAGGAAGGACATCAGCTGATGCCTGATAGTCCACTACTGGCCTTCCCTTTGGATTAAGTCAATATTTCTGGACAAGACACCTACAGCCACTTTGAGAATCAAAAGCATTTCTTGCCATTCACACTTAAACAGGAATTTTTTCCCCATCTCTTTCCCATGTGCCTATTTGACCTGAAAGAAAAAAAAAACAACCTGATTTGTTGAAGGGAACACAGGTTGCAGAGCCTATGAAAGCAGGTCTAGGAGGGGGAACTGTGGCTCCTGGAAGGCAGGGAAAGCTGAGTGCAGGGCCTGTCAGGGATTAAGGAGTTATTCTATAGTTTTTTCTATAGATAACTTTGTTTTTCTCCTATGACTAAGCATGCAAAGGGGCTTAACTATATCATGAGAGACTTAAAAGGCCTATAAGGAAGAACTCCCTCCTAGTAATTGCTATTAGATGGGCTACTGGAGGGAGACTGTGCTTTCTGTTCACTGATAGTGATGCACTAGAAGCAAACACCCCAAGTCTTTATGAGCTTTGAGTTTATCTTTCCCATCCCTACATGTATTTCCTTTTTGAGTCTTTGTCTGCACTTTCTGTTCTAGAGAAATTATACAAACAACAGAAATCACGGATGGTCTTAGATTATAGCTTTAGGAGGAGTCTCAAGTTTAGTTCCTTTGGAGGAGGCACTGCCAAGAGAAATCTCAAGCAAATGCCACTGTGTCCATTAACCACATAAGAAGGCTATCCAGCCTCTTTCCACTGACTGACCCCAACATCAAAAATAGTAGTGAGCGTTACATTAGCCAACCTAATAAATCCTCTCCCACTCTGTTGCTGTGGTTGAGCAACACCTGGTGTGTGTGTGTGTGTGTGTGTGTGTGTGTGTGTGTGTGTGTGTGTGAAAGAAATCACACCCCAACACCAGATTATACCCAAGCAAGAGACAGGTCACTCTCTTGATTAGTTGTTGTCAAGGGAGATAGTGAATTTAGGGGCATGTCAAGTAACAGATCCCCTCCCAGCGCTTTGCTGTGCTGCCAACACCTGGAATGGTGTAGTGCTTTCTGGGATGTGAACATTTCACCCATGTGTGCTCACAGCAGATATAGTCAAGACATTTGAATAAGTGCAGAGAATCTGGATCAATAATGGAATGAGCAGGCTCAAAGAGGAGCAAAATTCAAAGAATAACTTAAAAAATACCTGAGTGAACCATGAGAAGTCTTTGTGATTATTGCCCCTTCTGTCCTCTGGCCTCTCTCTCCAAAGCTGTTCCAGGACTGGTTCTGAGATTTATTCCCAAAGATCAGAGCACTCAGGAAAAGCCTCCTCAAAAGGCTGTCCCTCCTAGACATACTGTGTTAGCCTTCCGAAGGGCAAACCAGTGAAACTCACGGGGTAGTGCAGAGGAGGAAGGTTGCTGCAAAGGATGCTGAAAGCTGCCTTCTAGGACCAACACAATCCTGCCCTCCTTGGGATTGGAGCTGACTCAGGAACCGGATTGCCGGGGGTTGAATCCCAGCTCTGTCACCCAGGGTCTGCGTATTCTGGGCACGTTATTTCACCCCTCTGGTCCTCAGTGTTCTCATCTGTAAAATGGAAGTAACAAAAATACTACCCCCTTAGGGTATTGTGAGGATTAACTATGTTCGTATCTCTGATGGTCTCAGAGAGAGAGGCCGCCCTGCACATCTGGGAGCTGGCCTGGCACTCACAGCCAAACCTGGATGTTCTCCTCTTAAGAACATCAATATCGGGCACAGCCACTGTGTGGCTGCGATGGATCAAGACAAAAAGAAGACCATTTACTAGTAATAATCATGTCTGAACACAGACAAAATTTGAACATTGTCCAAACCTCAAAATTCCAAACACCCCCCCCCCCTCCTATGAGTGATTGTTGTTTCTTTACACATTACAGCTTTATCCTATATCCTTTTAGATAAGTATTAAGAATTCAGAATTATGCCCTGGCCAGGTGGCTCATCTGGTTGGAGCGTTATCCCCATACACTGAAAAGTTGCAGGTTCAATTCCTAGTCAGGGCACATACCTAGATTTTGGGTTCTATCCCCAATCCAGGCATGTATAGGAGGCAACCATTCGATGTTTCTCTCTCACATCTCTCTCTCTCTCTCTCTCTCTCTCTCTCTCTCTCTCTCTGTATCTCTGTCTTCCCCTTTTTTCCCCCTCCCTCCCTCTCACTCTCCCCTCTTCATACCTTCTCTCTTCCCTCTCTCTTCCTCCCTCTCCCCTCTCCCTCTCCTTCTCCCTGTCTCTCTCTCTAAAAAAAAAAAAAAAAAAAAAAAAAAAAAAAAATCAATAAACATATCCTCAGGTGAGGATTTAAAAAAAAAAAAAAAAAAACTCATAATTATCCTGAGAGCACCCAACCCAGAGCAAAATCTGTCTTCCTTTAAATCCATCCTCCAAATCTAACGCCAACACAAGTCCTAGAAGGCCTTTCTGACACCCACTCCCTGAGGCACCCACAGGGCTCCCCATGCTGTGTGCTCTCCCTCCCTGCAATGGGGAATAAGCTCAAGTTGTCAGCAGCAGGGGCATTCCTGGGAGCTCTGGCTGGAGAGCATCAACACCTCACGTGGAAGGTTGACTTCAGAAAAGGCAAGGAACCTATATGTCAGATGATAGAACATGTCATTTATATGCAAATAACTTTAGAAATTGTTTTTCCCCCAACAGTTTTTGAATGTTGCCCTAGAGAAATCATTGAACTAGGGCAGGCGGGAAGAGGAAAGGAACACTTATTGAGCTCATGTTAATCAAGACACTGGTTGAGATTCATCACCCAAATTGTCTTACTTAATCCTCATGATACCCTTGGGCAGTAGACAGTTGTTAACCACTTTTTACAGATGGGGAGGCAGAGTGTCAGAGAAGCCAAATAACTTGCCCAAAGCAATGAAGAGCTGATAAGTGGGCTAAATCCAATAGTCAATATTCAGTCCGTAGTAAAGCTAAATTCCGTTAGATGTCAGCGGGGCCAGAAGCACAGCTGAACGTTTGCGATTCCGTTCATAGCAGTGCCACTGGAGGAATTCAAAGATCCATGAGACATGTTCCCCTGCCCCGAAGGAGGGATGGGAATGGAGAGTGGGGGAGAAGTGAGCCGGGGAGACCTGACTCGTTCCCTGCCTTCTTCCTCCTCCCTGTGATAATTACAAGTTTTCCCTGGTTGGTTAAAAACAGTGCATGTAGGGGCCGCAGCCCTCACATTGCTCTCCATGTGTAGGCTCCTGTAGGTTCTGTGGCAATTAGAGAAATCAGAACATGGGAATCCCCAATGGGGCTCAAGTGCCGGGAGAACACATTACCACATGTACCCCCCATGTGCCTCTTCCAGGTCAAGGGTTTTCAACCCACAGTCCGAGGAGGTGCAGCTACGTCTAGGCTGTGCACGCTCAGCTATGACCCTTGCCTGGACTAGATGCTGTCATCAAACTTCTCAGCATTGCTAGGAGGAAGGCAGGCTGCCCAGAATGCCACCTCCTGCCTATTCCCAGAGACAGAAAGATGTTCTATTTTCAAGTCATTTTCCAATCTTCAGTTCCCCTCTAAAGACAAGTCAGCAACAGGACTCTGCCTCAGTTTTACCATCTGTAAGAAGGGATGACAATAGTGCTGCCCTTTAATGGAAGGGTGTTTTTTTGGTTTTTGTTTTCCCAAATACAATTTATTTCATTTGTCCCCAGTAGCAGCCACTCTTTTTCCTTTGGGGAGCTACCCCTCCCCTACTAGTTCATGTGGCTCTTCGGGCTGCACTCACCACGAGGCTTCATGGGTGGGTATGTAATCTGAGACTGGCTAATTAGAGTCCCACATGGGTCAGGGATCATCATGTGATCCAGTGTAAACCAATACCAGCATGTTTGCTTCAGGCTTTTGCTGGAATGTTGTGAAAGACATCTTTCCATAAGCTATAAGTTTGGAGCTGCTAGTGGCCATCTTGGGGAGAGCTGATGAATAAAGCCAACAAAAAAGAAAGGCAAAACTGAGAGCTGGAGCAAAATAGATTCCTCAGAACACTGACTGCAGGGATCTAGCCATCCCCGGGGCCTCGCTTGTCTTTTCAGTTACATGAGCCAATGCATTCCCCATTTTCCCTTGAACACATTTGAGATGAGTTTCTGTCCCTTGCAACCTAAGAAGTACTGACGAATATGCTATCTCTTATGGATATTGTGACGAGTAAGTGAGATCATCTCCGTAAAGTACTCGGCACAGTGCACGCATGGTACAGGGCAAGAGCTCAATCAAGAGCTGCCAGCCCGTTTTCCGGTCCTGATGAGCATAAAGCACGCTGAAGAGACCGACTCCCCTTTGCAGGCCGTCACTTGGTAAATACATCAGTGGTCAGCAAACCGCGGCTCTTTGGCCCCTTGAGTGTGGCTCTTCCACAAAATACCACATGCGGGCGCGCACATACAGTGCGATTGAAACTTCGTGGCCCATGCGCAGAAGTCGGTTTTCGGCTCTCAAAAGAAATTTCAATAGTTGTACTGTTGATATTTGGCTCTGTTGACTAATGAGTTTGCCGACCACTAGCCTACATCATTCTTTTCTCCTTTGATTCTGATCTTGGCATCTTGCAAAATTCAGCGAGTTTTTTCAGGCATCATTCCCAATGCCCTGCCTCCTTGTCATGTTGACTATTTCATCTGACCTTTCTCCTCCCTGACACCTATCATGGCAAATCCAGGACATCTTAGAATGTAAATTGTGGGCTACAGAATTCAGGGAGCAGCTCTGGGTGAGAGGTTTAACCTTCATTTGATTAGTAAAGCGCTACCAGCTTCCTGCCTGACACCCTAAGCCAAAGGAAACAATTTTCCTTCTCCTTTGACCTGCTCTGTCTTAGTCCAACATCTCTGTTCCTCCTATACTCTCACCTCTAATTTTATTCCTGAGGTCCCATTTGATGGGAGTATGAGGCTGGTTGGGGGAAATGAAGTGAGCTTTAGCTTCAAGATCACCAAAGAGGCAGACGGACGATCTAGGAAGGGAGAAGAGTTCATCTGCAGGCTCCTGGGCAAAGGCAGGCAGAGTGAACATGGGAGCTGAAGGACCATCACTGGCCAGACCACATGCCCCTGAAGTATGTCACTGACTTCACACACACATACCATGGCCCAGCCTCAGCAGAAGGCTAGAGACAAAGGATTCTTTTATGGCTCTAGCTTTCCTGAAACGCTCCACAAAAACAGTAATGATAAAGTTATATGCTGAATAAGCTGTTTATTGAATGGAGCCTGGACCGTGGGCCACGTGTGGCTCAGAGGGAGCTCTAAGTCGTGCCAAGAGGGGCAACGGGCCAAAGGAAGCATTCTCCCATCACTGCTCCAGTGAGAAGATCTATGTCTAATCCCCCAAATCAGGTCACCTCTCCTCGTTCATCTTGCCGCACAGCTTAACGTGACAGCCACAAAAATGGAAAGGAAGTTGCGCTGGCCAAGTGTTTCTGGGCCTTCATCGGGAGCTGGCTCAGTGTTAGAGGCAGGAACAGCTGCCTAATTTGTGGGGCCAGTGCAAAATGAAAATGTGGGGTCTCCTGTTCAAAATGAAGAGTTTCAAGATGGCAATAGCTGAGCACTAAACCAAGCACAGGGTGTGTCTGAGCCTGGGCCCTGGGTGGCTGCACTGGTCACATGTCCATGAAGAAGCCAGGGTCCAGCAAGAGAGGAAGGACTAAAGGAGGTACGTTGCCCTGGCCCGTGTGGCTCAGTTGGGCATCATCCCATGCACCCAAGGTTGTGGGTTCAATCGCAGTACAGGGTGTGCAGGAGATAGCCAATCAATGCCTCTCTCTCTCTCTCTCTCTCTTCTCTCTCTCTCTCTCTCTACCTATCTTTGTCCCCCTCCCTCCCCCTTTTCTTTCTCTCTAAAAATCAAGAAAAAATATTTAAAAAATAAAGTAAATAAATGAAGGCACACAGTACAGATTCCCATCTCCACATCCTGTTTTTGTGGGTTAGGGAACATACGTGTCTTAGCCCAAAGAGGCAGATTTAATGGTGGACTTCAGGTACCACGACAGTCCAGGGAGGGAAATGTTTTCGGCCCCAGCAGAGGGCGGGCTCCCAGGTCTACCACATCCACAACGGGAGCTGCCCTTGTGGTGCGTTCAGCTCTGAGAGGCCACTTTCTTCTGTAGGGCGCGGCGGGCATCTTCCCTTTGTCAGGAAGAAACTTGCTGGTGCACAGAAAGGAGGGAAGGCAGATGGCCATGGTAGAATATAGCATACAGTCACTCCTGTGATGGACTTAAGGACACTGGTTTAGATTTTAGCATACAAAAGCAACGTCAGTCGCGGTCTTCAATGTTAAGGTTGTTGGGGGAGGAGGGAGAAGCTTCATTATTTGGGAGAAAAGAGGCCCGTCTGAAGGGCAGAATTCTCATCCTGTAATTTTATCCTTCCAAGTACAGTGTCCAATCTGCTCCTCTCTTCTTCAGACTACTGCCTTATACAAACCCACAGGGAATCTGGGACTGGTTTTTCAATTACCTTAAAACTGAGAGATGCTTTTAAAGCTTGAGGGAGCTTCAAGTGTGTTTTCCTCAGGATTGTCCCATTCACAGCTCTTATTTGCCTTCTTGTACTTTACATTTTGAAGAATGGACTTGCCAAACCAACACGAATTGCAGTTCATCTCCTACCTAGAGTCTTTAGCAGTATCTAAAAGATGGGGTTCGACCTGAATTTAGAATCACAGAAAAGGGCTAAATTGGAGATGAACATGTCACCATGGTCCGGTCGGCGGTTCCAAAGACGGGCCTCCCAGCCCTGACGTAGCAGAAGCATCTGGGAAGCTGGTGGGAAGCACGGATTTTCTGAACCTTCCCTGGGACATTTTTTAATCATGAAAGTGAAGCTGAGGAATCTGTATTTCTATACAACGTACTGGCTTTCTAAAATTTATCTTTATTGTTGAAAGTATTGCAGGTGTCCCTTTTTATAAAAAAAACAAAACAAAACACGTATTAGTTTTAATTTAATAAGCATTAAAAATAAATGAGACACCGTGGAGGGACCTGGAGATTATTATGCTAAGGGAAACAAGCCAGCCGGAGGAAGACAAATACCACGTGATCTCACTTAATAGATGGAATCTAAGGAACAAATAAACTGGTGAACAAAATAGAACCAGCGGCATGGATACGTGGAAGAGACTGATGAATCTCAGAGGGAAAGGAGGAGGAAGGGTGGGAAGAGATGAGCCACAGAATTTAAATGCATATATGCATAATCCATAGACACAGACAATCGTGTGGTGAAGGCCTGGGGGGCGTGTGTGGGGTGGAGGGGTTCAGTGGGAGGAAAAGGGGACATATGTATACTCTCAACAATAAAGATTTTTAAAAAATAAATCATAGCTGGAAACTAAATACAATTAAAATTATTAATCTAGCCTGGCCGGCGTAGCTCAGTGGTTGAGCATCAAAACAATAAAATCAAACAATGCAGGAGAGGTTGGAGAGATTCTGGAAAAAATGAATTCAAATTCTAAGCAAAGTTACAAGTAGAACTTCCCTTTTATTAAGGAGCCAGCCCTACGTGCACTTAGTGGTTATCTCGCAGCTGGCCTTGAAAACAACACAGTTCTATCCAATTAAAAAAATGCACCTGGCATGTATGGGCATATCTAGTGTCTGGCCTACAAGGTCAGGCAGCTAAGTTTATCTTCAAAGAATTCCAAACAGTAGTTTTACAAAATAGGAGCCAAGAGGTCACGGTTTGATTCCGGGTCAGGGCACATGCCTGGGCTGTGGGCTCGGTCTCAAGTGTGGGGTGTGCAGGAGGCAGCCGATCAATGATTCTCTCTCATCAGTAATGTTTCTATCTCTCTCTCTCCTTTCCTCTCTGAAATCAATAAAAGTCTATTTTTTAAAAAATTATTAATCTATATATTAAAGAATCCCAACAAACACCAATAAAATAAATGCAAAAATGAAAAATAAATGTGTGGGCAAAAGCACCACAAACCAAAACACCAAGGACAAACTTGACACGAATCTTGGTAGCAGACAGGCAGACGGGGTGGGGAGGCTGAGAGCAGGGAGTGAGTGTCACCAGGTAAGACCTGGCCCAGGCGCCCTGTGCACACAGGCCGCACACCACGCAGGACTGTGACGAGGGCTGAGGGACACGTATTTCTTTATAAAGGAAGATTTGTGTGGCCAGTCTCTGACAGTGGCTCATCTTCGAAGTCCCATGGAATCTCCCCCACTTCTTCCATCATCGGGACAGTGGTCCTCTTGTCTGTCCACTCTCCCCCCCTCTCCCCCCCCGCTCCATCTACCTGGGAGAAATCCTGGGGGGCCTGAGCCGCCCTTGGAGAGAAAGACCCCGTCAGAGCCTTGTCATCCAGGTGTCCCTGCGTGGGGCCAAGCAGGTCCCTCCGAGTGGGAGGGTCTGAAACAGAGCACACCCAAGGTCCGCAGACACAGCCCAGCATTCCATTCCTTTGTATGAGGCCTGCAGGCCTTGGAGTAGCATGGCCCCCCGATTTCCCTGTCCTTTGTCGTATTTTATTTGGTTCCTTTCCCTTCTGCGTGAACAGTTGTCCTCCTAGTCCCCACGCAGCGTGTGGCTGGTCTGTTACCGCCGCTCCACGTGGCTGCTCTGATGGGTTCCAGCAGGCACCTGGCTGGGCGTCCTCTTCCAGAGCTGTCAGCTCGTTTCTCCAGGCGGCGGGCCCACGCGGCCGCTGGTCGGAGCTCGGTTTTCCTTGCAGCCTCTGGAAGTGTCTCTCTCTCCCACTGCCTGCTGTCAGTGCTGGGATGCTTCCTCTGCTTTAGCAGAATGTTAAAACCCATGTCCAAGAGCCTCCTCAAGAGGTCAAGTTCTCTCAGCTGCCAATAAGCACTGGCTCTGAACAGAGTAAGGGTTAGCCTCGCGAGGGTGGACATGGCACGGGGCCTGCCTCCAAAGGGCCGCGGCAGTGCCTTGTGTGCCTGCCCTGCTGGCCGCCGGAGCCCTGCAAACCGCCGGCCTGAGAACATCAAAGGGAATCGTTTCCAGTCCAGAGCATGCCAGCTCCTAGAGGTGCTGCCACACAAAATAAACTCTCCTCCAAGTGACGGAGAATGCTATTTCCCCTCCACTGTGGGAAAGCCTGAGTAAACGGGACAGCGTGAGATGGAGAAACCAGCCGAGGGAGAATTTGATACATTAAACACACAGGAAGCTGCAGTAGTAGCCACAGGGCTGGCAAAGGAACAGAAATCGAAAGAAAAGCACATTTACATGGAGCACACACGGGAGGCACATTTCGATGTTTCTCTAGGAGATTGATATTGACTTACTGCATCTTAAAGACACTCCAAAGCACATTCAGGTTCTTTCTAGGCTGGTACAGATGACATTCCATCAGTCGAGATATATATATATATATATATTTTTTTAATATATTTTTAAGCTTTATATCAGTGATTTTCAACTGGTGTGCTGCAAGAATTTTTAAAAGATGCAATGCCTGACTATTTAATCAGGGGACTGACCTCTTTTTCCTTAGATTGTCAAATTAAAAAATGACAACAGCCCTGGCCAGTTTTGCTCAGTGGTTAGAGCGTCAGCCTGTGGACCTTGGTTGCAAGCTCGATTGGACGCTTGCCAGAGGGAACCAATCCATGTGTCTCTCTTACAACAATGTTTTTCTCTCTGTCTCTGTCTCTCCCCTCCCTTCTATTCTCTCTAAAAAATCAATGGAAAAAATATCCTCATGTGAGGATTAGCAACAACAGAAAAATGACAACTATCAACTCAACAATAGCCGTCCAGTGTGAATGAATAAAAAGTATACATTTTTTATCAGATTGGCAAAAATATATATATATATTTTGGTATCCTACAGCATTTTAGTGATTATATGTGTCATGAAAGTTAAAACATTGAAAATCGCTGCGTTCTCTTATGAAAAATGTATCGTTGAGTATTCCTCTAAGAGCGCTCTATGGACAGGTGTGAATTCAAGAACATTTTGTTACTGGTCTGCAATAGGAGTAAGCATTTTGAAACATATATAGCATTTTTTACTGACACAGTGTTTTTACTGTATTTTACAAATGTATTGGTTTGAAATACATTGAAGAAAACTGACTTTTTATCCCATACTAGAGGCCCAGTGCACGAATTTCATGCACTCGGGGGAGGGAGGGCTCCCTCAGCCCAGCCTGCACCCTCTCACAGTCCAGGACCCCTGGTTCCTTACCGCCCGCCTGCTTGTTGCTCCTTAGAGGCTCCCACCACCACCACTGCGCTTGCCAGCCGTGAGCCCGACTTCCGGCTGAGTGGCGCTCCTGCTGTGGGAGCACACTGAACTCCAGGGGCAGCTCCAGTATTGAGTGTCTGCCCCCTGGTGGTCAGTGTGCATCAAAGCAACTGATCGTTCCACCATTCGATTGATTTGCATATAAGCCTTTTATTATATAGGGCTAGAGGCCCGGTGCACAAAATTTGGGGGGCGGGGGGGTCCCTCAGCCCAGCCTGCAACCTCTCCAATCTGACTGCCCGTTTAGGCCCACGGTGGGATCGGGCCTAAACGGGCAGTCGGACATCCCTCTCACAATCCAGGACTGCTGGCTCCCAACTGCTCGCCTGCCTGCCTTCCTGATTGCCCCTAACCACTTCTGCCTGCCAACCTGATCACCCCCTAACCACTCCCCTGCCAGTCTGATTGATGTCTAACTGCTCCCCTGCCAGCCTGTTTGCCCCCAACTTCACTCCTCTGCCGGCCTGGTCACCCCTAACTGCCCTCCCTTGCAGGCTTGATTGCCCCCAACTGCCCTTCCTTGCAGGCCTGGTCCCTCCCAACTGCCCTCCCCTGCTGGCCATCTTGTGGTGGCCATCTTGTGTCCACATGGGGGCAGGATCTTTGACCAAATGAGGCAGCCATCTTGTGTGTTGGAGTGATGGTCAATCTGCATATTACTCTTATTAGCTAGGATAGAGGCTTGGTGCATGGGTGGGGGCCAGGTGGTTTGCCCTGAAAGGTGTCCCAGATCAGGGTGGGGGCTCCCTTGGGGCATGGGACAGCCTGGGTGAGGGGCCTCTGGTGGTTTGCAGGCTGACCACGCTCCCCAGCGACCCAAGCAGAGGCCCTGGGATCTGGGATTTATTTATCTTCTACAATTGAAACTTTGTAACCTGGAGCAGAGATAAGCCTTCGGCTCGCTCCATGGCGGCAGCCATTTCTGTTGGGATTTATTTATCTTCATTATAATTGAAACTTTGTAGCCTTAAGCGAAGGCCAAAGCAGGCCAGGGCTGCAGAAGCTTGGCTTTCTCCATCACCGGGGGCAACCCTAGCCTCTTGCTCTCTCCAGCTCCGTGGCTGCTGCCATTTTTGTTGGGATTTATTTATCTTCTATAATTGAAACTTTGTAGCCTTAAGCAGAGGCCTGGGCCAGCCAGGGTGTGCAGAAAGCTTGGCTTCCTCCATTGCCGGGGAAACCCAAGCCTCCCTCCTGCTCTCTCTGTGGTTGCAGCCATCTTGGTTGGGTTAATTTGCATACTCACTCCTGATTGGTTGGTGGGCATGGCTTGTGGGCGTGGCTTGTGGGTATAGCTGAGTGATGGTTAATTTGCATATTACTCTTTTATTAGATAGGATGGTTTGAGAAGGACTGACATATTTGCATCAGCTAGATTTAATTGTTTTAAAGAGTGCATAAAAAATTAGCTTTTAAATTATTTCTTTAACTCTTTAACTGGCTTCTCTGTCTGTTAACTTATAATTAAAATAGTGTGACCAGAAAGTAATGGATTCAATTTTCTTTTTTTTTTTTCATTTTTTCTATTTATACCTCCTAATACATGGATTTCCAAAAAATTTCTACTTAAAGATACAAGGGCAATAAATATTATCCTTATTCCTTCTATACTCTTTTCTAATGCAATTCTATGCACTCTGATATTTTTTAACAAGTCCATTCTTTAAAGACACCTTTACTGTACTGAAGTGCCTGATTTAAAATATATTACATCTTTTATATGACAGGTAAAATTCCATTTCTGATGGAAATATTTAAGGTAGTTCTATGCTTTTAAAAAGAACTTTTACCCTTTGCAACAGCATGAATGGACCTGGAGAGTATTATGCTAAGTTAAATAAGCCAGTCAGAGAAATATAAGTATCACATGACCTCACTAATATGTGGAATCTAATGAACAAAATAAACTGATGAATAAGATGTAACCAGAAGCATGGATATATGGGACAGACTGGTCGGTGCCTGGCGGGAGGGGTGGGGTAAATGGATAAAGAAGGTGAAGGGATTTAGCTAAAGAACACATAAGCATACCCTATGGACACAGACAATAGTTTGGTGAAGGCTAAGGGAGGGGGGGACTGGTGGATGGAGGTAGGCAAAGGGAGAGAAAAGGGGGACACCTGCAATTATGTCAACATTAAAACATTTTAATAAAAAACTACATATATGATAGATAAAACTATCATTTTCCTTAAAGCCACCTTGTCCTCACATATTTCTGATGGAAATATTTAAGGTAGTTCTATGCTTTTAAAAGTTTCTGAACATATAAAGTAATGGAAGGAATTTTCCCCTCCTCCATTTAAGACTTTAACTCAGGTTTGTGAAATAGAAGGTAGCATACTTTTTCATTGTGGGCCTTTTCAACTCACAGGAGGAATTTATGTGGAGCAACTTCATTCGGCTGTTATTAACATCAGTTTAAGATTTTGGCAAAGAAGGGGGAAAATAGGAAGTGTCACCCACCCACATCACCAAACTTAAAAAGCTGGAAAACTTTATTCATAGTGACTTTGTATCAATTGCGTCAGCACTTTGGACAAAGAGTCAATTGTGCTTCAGTGAAAATTTTGTTTGCCCATAAATTGTTTGCTAAACCCTTTTAATGTCTAGTTCCCACGGCATCTCTGTCAGGGATTAAGAAATACTGAACACAGTGAGTTCAGAGGCATTCGTTTTCTCTGGCCTTGAAAAAAAAGAAGCCACACATAACAAATTACTGAGCTGCTCTTCCACCTCCCCCTCATGTTACGCATCCAAACATTCTATTATGAAGTTGAAACATTTCAGTTACTGTAATTCTTTCCTAAAGGTTCTGGTTCCCACACTGAAATTCTGCCTCCAAAGTTAAATTCAAAATCCAATTCCCCAAATCCGTTCCAAATCACATTCATGGCCTAACCCTTGAGAAATAGAACTTCAAGATTGAGTCAAGGTATTTTAAAAAGCATCAAAAATGTGAAATCCCTTAATGAAGTGTTTTTGAAGTGTCCTGGCCACATCTGTAGGAACGGTCAAATACTATCTAACTCGGTTAACTTTTTAAAGTGGAAAACAACTAAACTTAGCACAAATATTGGCAAATGGCTTCTTCCAAAAAAAAAAAAAAAAATCAAAGCTCATTATACACAAAGAAACTGGTATTAAATTCCAAGGAATGAGAGTGGGAGAAATTAGGCAAAACCAGGGGGTAGGATCCAGGTGACTTTAGGGGGAAATAATGCATCTGGAAGTAATGTAACTCCCTGGGAACATGACAATTAGACACAAAATATGTGGCTATTAGAATTAGCTCCTTACCCTCTCCACCCACATGGAGAACTCAGGTATCAATACTCTGGTGAGTCAGAGATTTAAAAGAATCACAATAAAAAGCATTCAAATAGGCTACAGATGCATGTACAAGGTTGTGAGCACTTGACCTTCACCTTCAGGAAAGTGCTCTGAGTTCTACTTTATCCGTCCGGAGGCAGGTCCGAGACTGGAATTGACAGTTCTCCTCAGGACTAACCTGCCGGCACAGGTCATGGGCTCTCCTTTTGATGAAGACGTCAGATGAATGCAGTGAGCATCCCTAGTGAGCACAGGAACACAGTGCAGTGGGAGAAAGACCCGGTTAGTCGCAGAGCAGCTGCTGTTGACTCCGGGCTCACTGTGTGCCCTGTACCATGTGTGCCTTTCAGCCGTCCCGGGAGGTGGGCATCACTCCCATTTTACAAACGGGGACTCTGAGGAGCAGGTAATTCTTCTGAAGCCTAAAGAAAAGATCTAAATGCATGTTTGTCAGAATGCAAAGCCTACTAGTAAACTTGTCACCTCCGGGCCAGATTACCTGAAAGTTATCTGATATTTTTTCCATTGATTTTTTTTTTATTTTATAGAGAAAAGAAGGGAGGGAGGTGGGCGGGGGGGGGGGGGGGAGAGAGAAATATCGACGTGAGAAAAACACATCCTCCCGTACGTGCCCCAGGGGATTGAACCTGCAACCCAGGTACGTGCCCTTGACCGGGAATTGAACCCAACACCCTTCAGTGCTTGGGCCAACATTCTAACCACTTAGCCATACTGCCAGGGTATGTAGTTCTATTTTTTAATTTTTTGAGGAACCTCCATACTGGTTTCCTCAGTGGTCGAACCAATTTATAATCCCACTAACAGTGTAGTAGGTTTTCCTTTTCTCCACATTCTCATCAACATTTGTCTGTTGATTGACGATAGCCATTCTGACAGGTGAGAGGTGATATCTCATTGTGGCTTTAATTTGCATTTTCCTGATGATTAGTGTTGTTGAGTATCTTCTCAAATGTCTATTGGCCATCTATAGGTCCTCTTGGGAGATTTACCCTTTTTTTTTATTCATTAAACTTTGTTTCAATGGGTCTCAAAATTCTGTGAAAGATTTTTGGCCAAGTTGTTTCCATTACAAAGTACCGATTTTATTTTATTTTTTAATTTTTCTTTATTGTTGAATGTATTACAGATATCCCCCCTTTTTTTCTCCTATTGACCTCATCAACCCTGATCCCGCCCCTCCCACACCTTCACCGCACAATTAATAACTTAAAACCTGTCACACACACACACACACACACACACACACACACACACACACACACAAAGGGTCCACAGGACATTCTCCCTTCCTTCTAGTTTTACGATGCATTGTTATCATTAACCAGTCTTTTAATATTAAACTTAAATGATTAATTGAGACAGTTCTGAGACTGTTCTTCCATCACTGATTAAGACTGGGAGGGCAGGTACTGGGGATAATACTTACTTAGCCTTCTGAGTTTTCTGGGCAGACGTGGTGACTGTGCAGGCTCCAGCTGCCTTCTTGTCCACTGCTTTGATGACACGGGCAGCAACTCTCTGTCTCATGTCAGGAACAATAAAACGGCCCAGAGGAGGATAGTCGGAGAAGCTCTCTCACAATACATGTCGGCTTCCCATTTTTAAATTGGATTGTCTGTTTTTTTGGGTGTTAAGTTGTACAATTTCTTTATAAATTTTGGATATTAACCCCTTATCAGATATATCATTAGAAAAATGCCAGCAATTGTTGAATGTTAACTTTTATCTCGCTACTTTACTGAATTCATTTATTAGTTTTAATAGATGTTGGTGGATTTTTTTTAGGGTCCTTTCTAAATACTACCATGTCATCTGCAAATGACAGTTCGTTTTACTTCTTTCTTTCCAATGTCGATACCTTTTTTTTCTTTTTGTCTGATTCCTGTGGCTAGGACATCCAATACAATGTTGAATAAAAGTGCTAAAAGTCAACATCCTAGTCTTGTTCCCCATCTTAAAGAAAAGGCTTTCAGCTTTCCGTATGATGTTAGCTGTGGGTCTGTCCTATATAGCCTATATTATGTTGAGGTATATTTCCTCTCCCCACTTTTCTGAGAGTTTTATCATAAATGAATTTTGCCCAATACTTTTTCTACATTTATTGATATGATCGTATGATTTTTATCTTTTATTTTGTTTATGTGGTATATCACATTTATTAATTTGTGGATATTGAACCTGGCTTGTCTCCATTTCATTTAATCCTTTTCCCGGAGTTTTGTCCTGATCTTTCATTTGGGACATGTTTCTTGTCTCATTTTGGCTGACTCCCTGTGTTCACTTCTACATATTGAGTAGATCTGCTCTATCTCCCAGTCTTGCCAGATGGGCCCTATGTAGTAGGTGACCTGATGCAGTCTCCCTTTTCACCTGAACCAGGTACTGCAGAAGTATCCATTTGTGCATTGTGTGCCCTCCTGCTGTAGGTGAGCCTTGACTGCTGTTGGTTGTGAAGGCTGGCCATGACTACAGCAGAGCCCATGGGGCAGGAGTCGCTCTACTGGGGCTCTGGTGCCAGCCCAGTCCACCCTTCAAGTGTGTTCTTTCGGGAGCTGTTTGGGTGGCCCTCTAATGTAGTCTGAAGCTGGCCACCAGGTGTGTGGATTCTGGAGCCTCTTGGGAGGGACTCGGGTGCAGACTAAGGTTAGCTGCTGTTTGTGCTTTGGGCTACCTGGTGAGGGCTACAAAATGGCCTGCAGTTGGTTGTCACTTGTGCTGGGCTTGGAGGAGCTTGGGAGAGGCTGTGTTGTGAACTGAGTCTGGCTGCTACTAGTGCTGGGTCAGGACGCTTTAGAGAGCACCACAGTGTGGACTGAGGTCAACCACCTCTTGTGTCAGTATTATGGCTGCTTAGTTGAAACTATATTCCAAGCCAACACTGACCACTTTTAATTCTAGGCTTGGGGGCCACCTAATGGAAGTTACAATGCAGTCTGCGTTTGGTCACTGCTTATGCCAGGCATGGGACAACTTAGCAAGAGGTACAGGGCATGCCAAGGCCAGCCACTATTTGTTTGGTGTTTGTAGACCTTTGAGATATTTTAGGAAAGTCTACAGCTAGAGCCAAAGAGGCTGCTTGGGTGGAAAAGCCACTGGCAGCATCTCGGGGCCAAGCATGCTGTGGAGTGGGGGTCTCAGGGAGTCAGCAGGGCAAGGCTACTGATGTTATCCAGATTAATGGAGAGCTCAGATTTGGCACCCCTCTGTGCCTGCTCTCTGGATCTGGAGAGGTTCTCAAAGGAGAGGAGCAATGGCACCCACAGCATTTCTGTCCCTGGAGAAAACTACCTGGATCCCGACCCCTCCAGCCTTGCCTTGGAGCTGGTCAATTCAGTGCTTCCCCATACATCCCTGGTGCTTTCCAAGCTGCTTTCCTACACTGCGGCTCAGAGTGAATGAGGTTGTAAGAGATTTCATGCACAGCCCCTCAGGAGGAATGCCTGAGACTCCAGCAGCCCTTTGTCTTACTCAGATGCAATCCCCACTGTTTTCCACAGCCAGATGTTATGGGGACTCCTCTTCCTGGCACTGGTGTCCTAAGCTGGGAAGTTGGGTGTGGGGCTGAGACCCCCTCACTCCTCAAGGGGGACCTCCAGAGCCAAGATCTCTCTCTCCCAATTCTTAGTTGCCACACTGTGGGTGTGCAACCTGCCTGTTCTGTGTCTTCACCCCTCCTACTAGTCTCATAGTGGGTTTTTTATGTCCTTAGTTATAGGTCTTCTAGTCTTCAGGTGGTTCACAATGATGGCTGTTGTATAGTTCAGTCGTAATTTAGATGGAGCCATGGAAGGATGTGAGCACAGCATCTACCTACTCAGCCATCTTGACCAGCTGTAAGTTCCCAACTTTGTGATTCATTTATCCACCAATGGACACTTTGGTTGTCTCCATGTCTTAACTATTATAAATAATGCTGCAATGGACATGGGGATGCTGATGTCATTTTGAGTTAGTGTTTGCATTTCCTTAGGATATACTCCCGAAAGTGGAAATGCTCTAGGATATGGTGGTTTTATTTTTAATTTTTCAGGTCCCTCCAACTGTTTTACATAGTGGCTGTACCAGTTTACAATTCCACCAATAGAGCATAAGGGTTCCCTTTTCTCCATATTCTCAACACATTTGTTATCTCTTGTCATTTTGATGATGGCTGGTGTAACAGGCAAGAGGTGATCTCTCATTGTGATTTTAATTTGTATTTCCCTAATGACAAGTGATGTTGAGCAGCTTTTTAGTATCTGTTGGCTATTCATATACCTTCTTCAGAAAAACAATGGCTATTCAGGTCATTTGTCCCTTTTTAATTGATTATTTATTTATTTATTTATTTTGCCATTGAGTTGTATGAGTTCCTTATATATTTTGGATATTAACCCTCAGATATATGGTTTGCAAACATTTTCCGTTTTTTTAGTATGTCTTTTGCTGTGAATAAGCTTTTTACTCACTTCTTTATTTTTATTTTGTTACTTATTTTTATTGTTACTATTGCTTTCAGAATCATATCCAAAAAAATCACTGCCAAGACCATGTCAAGAAACTTTTTCCTTGTTTTCTTCTAGGAGTTTCATAGCTTTAGATCTTACATTTAAGTCTTTATTCCATTTTGAGTTAATTTTTTAGTGGTGTATTATTATTATAGGGATACTGTTTTATTCTTATACAAGTAAATATCCAATTTTCCCAGCACCATTTATTGAAGAGTATCTTTTCTCCATTGAGATTCTTGACTCGCCTGTCAAATATTAGTTGACTGTATATGCTTGGGTTGGTTTCAAAACTCTCCATTCTGTTCCACTAATAAATTTTCTGTTTTTATGCCGATTTCATACTTTAAAATTATTACTAGAGCTTTATAATTCAGCTAGGAATCATGAAGTGTGATGCCTCCCACTTTGCTTTTTTTTCCTCAGGATTTCTTTGGCTAGTTGGAGTCTTTTGTGGTTCCATATAAATTTGAGGGTTGTTTTTTCTTACTGCAAAAATTACCATTGGTATCTTAATAAGTACTGCATTTAATCTATAGATGACTTTTGATATTATTGACATTTAATAACTAACTCTTCCAGTCCTTGAATATGGGATACCTTTTCATTTATTTGTAACTTCTTTGATTTCTTCATCAGTGTCTTATAGCTTTCAGAGTAAAGATCTTTCACCTCCTTGGTTAAATGTATTCCTAGGTATTTTATTGTTTCTGATGCTATTATAAATAGGGTTTTCTTTATTTCTTTTTAAGATAAATTGTTGTGGGTGTATTGAAAGGCTACTGGTTTTGGTATGTCAATTTTGCTTTATTCAATTTGACTAAATTCATTACTTAAATTTCTGATAGTTCTTTTGCTAGAATTTTTTATACTATAAAATCATGTCATCTGCAAGTAGAGACAGTTTTACTTCTTTCTTTCCAAGTCTCATGCCTTTTATGTCTCTTTCTTAACAAATTGTTCTGGTAAGAACTTAAAATATGTTGAATAGGAGTGGTGCGAGTGGGCACCTTTATCTTGTTCCTTTATATATACAAGAAAAGCTTTCAACCTTTCACCATTTGCGTATGATGTTAAAACTGGGGGATTCTTATATATGGTCTTTATTATATGTTGAGGTAAGGGCCTTATATACTAATTTGTTAAGTGTTTTTTGTCATGAAGAGATGTTAAATTACATCAAATGCGTTTTCTGCTTCAATTGAGATGATCATATTATTTTTCTTTCAGTCTATTAATGTGATATATTACATTGATTTGTGTACGCTGAACATCCTTGCATTCAACATATAAATCCCAGTTGATTATGGTGAATGACCCCTTTTAGTTTAATGCTGAATTTGGTTTGCTAGTATTTTGTTGAAAATTTTTGCCTTTATAGTTGGTCTGTAGTTTTGTGGTCGTGTGTTTTCTGGCTTTAGTATCAGAGTAATGCTGACCTCATAAAATGAGTTTGAGAGTGTTCCCTACTCTTCAATTTCCTGGAAGAGTTTGAGATGGATTGGCACTAATTTTCCTTTAAATGTTTGGTAGAATTCACCATTGAAGCCATCTGATTCTGGTGGCTTTTCTTCATTGGGAGATTTTTGGTTATCAATTAAATCTCCTTAGTCATAACTGGTCTATTCATGCTTTCTATTTTTTCCTGTTTCAGTCTTGGTAGTTTGTATATTTCTATAAAAATGTTTTCCTTCATTCAAAGTTCTCTAGCTTGTAGGCACATAGTAGTTCCTGGTAGCCTCTTATGATGCTTTGTATTTCTGTGATATCAGTTGTAATGTGTCCTTTTTCATACAGAAATTTGTTGATTTGGATCCTCTCTTTTTTTTTTCTTGGTTATTCTACCTAAAAGTTTGTCAATGTTTATCTTTTCAAATAACCAAATCTTAGTTGGGGTAATCTTTGGGTATTGCATTCCTGTTTTCTTTTTCATTTATTTTCTGTATCCTTTATTATTTCCTTCCTTCTGTAAATGTTGGGCTCAGTTTTGCTTTTATTTTCTTGTTCCTTAGTGTATAGAATTAGGTTTGGGAGCTCTTTTGCTTCTTAATGTAGACATTTATTGCTATGAACTTCCCTCTTTGAACTGCTTTGGCTCCATCTCACAAGTTTTGATATGTTGTATTTCCATTTTTGTCTCAAGGTACTTTTTACTAGTATCTCACCTTTAATTTATTCTTTGATCCATTGTTTGTTAAGGAGAAAATTATTTCAGTTTATGTGTTTGTGAATTTTCCAGTTTTCATCTTTTCTAGTTCCATACACTTGTAGTCAGAGAAGATACTTGGTATGATTTCAGTCTTCTTGAATTTGCTAGGATTTGTTTTGTAGTCTAACAAATTGTCTTCCTAGGAAATGTTCCATATGCACTTGAGAATATGTATTCTGCTGTTGTTGAATAGAACGTTATGTATATGTCTGGTAGTTTCATTGTCCCCAACTATTATTCCATTGCTGTTTATTTCTCCTTTTATCTCTGTTAGTTTTTCATATTACAGTACTCTGACTTGAACACATAAATATTTATAATTGTTATATTTTTTATGTATTGACCTCTTTATCATTATACAATGACATTCTTCATCTCTTTTTAACATTTTTTAGTTTAAAGCCCGTTTTGTCTCATATAAGTATAGCTATCCAAGCTTTTTTGGTTACCATTTGCTGAAATATATTTTTTCATCCCTTCATTCTCAGTCTGTGTGTGTCTTTGTGAATAAAGTTAGGCCCAGCCAGTGTGGCTCAGTGGTTGAGCATTGGCTCATGAACCAAGAGACTGCTGGTTCGATTCCTGGTAGGGGCATATGCCTGGGTTGCAAGCTTGATCCCTGGTAGGGGGCATGCAGGAGGCAGCTGATCTATGATGTCTCTCTATAATTGATGTTTCTATCTCTCTACCCCTCTCCCTTCCTCTCTCTCTAAAAATCAATAAAAACATATTAAAAAAAAACAATAAAGTTAGTTTCTCATAAGGAACATATCATTGGATCTTGTTTGCTTTTTAAAGTAATCAATTCAGCTATTCTCTGTCTTTTGATTGAAGAAACTATTCCACTTATATTTAAAGTAATTATTGGTAAGTAATGACTTACTTTTATCATTTTAAAATTTGTGTTCTGGTTTTGTAGATTCATTGTTCCTTGTTTCTTATCCTGCTGTCTTTGTGTTTTGATGTCCTGTGGTATCAATATGCTTTGACTTATCATGTTCTTTTGTGTAATTACTACAGGGTTTTCTCTTGTGGTTATCATGAGGGTTACATAAAATATCCTAATATTATAAAACACCCTATTTTATTTTTTAAACAATCTTTATTGTTGAAAGTATCACTATGTCCCTCTTTCCCCCGTTGACCCCTTCTAGCTCACCCTCCCTCGCACTGCCCCAGGCCATCACTACCCTATTGTCTGTGTCCATGAGTGATGCCTATATGCATACAAGTTCTTTGGTTGATCTCTTTCCACCCACCCACCCACTTCCACGTTCCAAGATTCGACAGTCTGTTCCATTCTTCTACGTCTCTGGATCTATTTTGTTCAGCTTATTTTGTTCATTAGATTCCATACATAAGTGAGATCATGGAATACTTGTCTTTCTCTGACTGGCTTATTTTGCTTAGCATAATACTTTCCAGGTCCATCCATGCTGGCTCAATGGTTAAAAGATCCTGCTTTTTTACTGCTGCAAGGTGTTCCATGGCATAGATGTACCACAGTTTTTGTGTTTTTTTTATCCACTCATCTACTGATGGGCACTTGGGCTGTTTCCAGATCTTAGCTATTACAAATTGTGCTATGAACATAGGGGTGCATACATTCTTTCTGATTGATGTTTTGGGTTTCTTAGGATATATTCCTAGAAGTGGGATCACCAGGTCAAATGGCAGTTCCCTATTTAATTTTTTGAGGAAACTCCATATTGTTTGCCGTAATGGTTGCACCAGTCTGCATTCCCACCAGCAGTATACTAGGGTTCCCTTTTCTCCCCATCCTCGCCAGCACTTATCATTTGTTGATTTGTGGATGGTAGCCATTCTGACAGATGTGAGATGATACCTCATTGTCATTTCAATTTGCATCTCTCTGATGATTAGTGACTTTGAGCATTTTTCCATGTCTCTTGGCAATCTGGATGCCCACTTTGGAGAAGTATCTATTTATATCCTTTGCTCATTTTTAAATTGGATTGTCTTCCTTTTAAGTTGTATGAGTTCCTTATATATTTTGGATATTAATCCTTGATCAGATGTGTCATTACCAAATGTTTTCCTATATAATGGGCTCCCTTTTCATTTTGCTGATGGTTTCTTTTGCTGTGCTGAAGCTTTTTATTTTAATGTAGTCCCATTTATTTTCTCCTTAGTTTCCTTTGCCCTAGGAGATGTGTCTGCAAACATATTGCTATGACAGATGTCTGAGATTTTGCTGCCTATGGTTTCTTCTAGGATTTTTATGTTTTCACGACTTACATTTAAGTCTTTTATACATTTGGAGTTTATTACTGTGTATGGTGTAAGGTGGTAGTCTAGTTTCATTTTTTTGCATGTATCTGTTTAATTTTCCCACCACCACTTATTGAAGAGACTCTCTTAATTCCATTGTATGCTCTTGCCTCCTTTGTCAAATATTGAGTGTAATGGCTTGGGTCAATTTCTGGGGTCTCTGTTCCATTGATCTATGTGCCTGTTTTTGGGCCAGTATCAGGCTGTTTTGATTATAGTGGTTTTGTAGTATAACTTGATATCTGATATTGTGATCCCTCCAACTTTGTTCTTCTTTCTTAAGATTGCTGCAGCTATTCGGGGTCTTTTTTGGTTCCATAAAAATTTTTGGAGTATTTGTTCTTGATCTGTGAAATATGCCATTGGTATTTTAATAGGGATTGCATTTAATCTATAGATTGCTTTGGGTAATAGGGACATTTTAATGATATTAAGTCTACCAATCGATGAACATGAAATATTCTTCCATTTGTTTATATCTTCCTTTATCTGTTTTTTTCAACGTCCTATAATTTCCCAAGTACAGGTGTCTTCTACTTCCTTGATTAAGTTTATTCCTAAGTATCTTAAATTTTTGTTGCAATGGGTTTGTTTAGTTTCTCTTTATGGGAATTCTCTTTATGGGAATTCTTATGTATAAAAATACCATTGATTTCTGGGCATTAATTTTGCATACTGCTACATTGCCAAATTCATTTATTAAATCTAGTAGTTTTTGGTGAAGTCTTTAGGGTTTTCTATGTACAATATCATGTCATCTAAAAAATAATGAGTTATTTCTTCCTCTTGTTTGATCTCTGTGGCTAGCACTTCCAGTACTATGTTGAATAAGAGTGGTGAATGTACATCCTTGTCTTGTTCCTGTTCTTAGAGGAAATGATTTGTTTTTGCCTATTGAGTATGAGGTTGGCTGTGCAGTTGTCATATATGGCCTTTATTATGTTGAGGTATGATCTCTGTTCCCACTTTGCTGAGAGTTTTTATAAAAAATGGTTGTTGGATTTTGTTGAGCACTTTTTCTGCATCTAATGATATGATAATGTGATTTTCTTTCAATTTGTTTCATGTGGTATATCACATTTATTGATTTTTGAATATTGTACCAAAACCTTGTATCCCTAGAATAAATCCCAATTGATCATGGTGTAGATCTTTTTAATATATTGCTAATATTCTGTTGAGGATTTTAGCATCTATGTTCATCAGGGATATTGGCCTGTAATTCTCTTTCTTTGTAGTGCCTTTATCTGGTTTTGGAATTAGGATAATGTTGGCCTCATAAAGAGCTTAGACGTGTTCCTTTCTCTCAAATTTTTTGGAATAGTTTAACGAAGTGGTTTTATTTGTTCTTTGAAGGTTTGGTAAAACTCCCCTATGAAGCCATCTGGACCAGGGCTTTTGCTTGCTGCGAGTTTTTTTGTTTTGTTTTTATTACTGCATCTATTTCCTTAGTTATTACTGGCCTATTTGGGTTTTCTGGTTTCTTCCTGATTCAGTTTTGGAAGCTTGTATTCTTCTAGGAATTTTTCCATTTCATCCACATTGTCCAGCTTGTTGCCATATAGTTGCTCAGAATATCTTCTTAAAATCCTTTGTATTTCTGTGGTGCCAGTTGTTACTTCACTGCTTTTGTTTCTGGTTTTATATTTTTGGGTTCTCTGTTACTTGATGAGTCTGGCTAAAGGTTCATCAATCTTATCTTTTCAAAGAACCAGCTCTTGGCTTCATTGATAATTTGTATTGATTTTTTAGTATCTGTGTCATTTATTTCTGCTCTAATCTTTATTATTTCCTTCCATCTACTTACTCTGGGCTTTTCTAGTTGTTCTAATTCTTTAAGTTGTAGGGTTAAATAGTTTATTATTAATTTTCTTGTTTTTTGAGGTATGCCTATATGCTATGAGCTTCCCTCTCAGGACTGCTTTTGCTGTGTACCAGAGATTTGGGGTTGTTGTGTGTTCATTTTCATTTGTTTCCAGGAAGTTTCTCCCTATTTAAATAACTTAAATAGAATTCCCAAATCAAGCAGACTAATCATGCCACTAGTTTCCTAGGTGAGACTGCACCACCGACTTGATTCTGCAGATAGCAAAGCCACTCGTTAGTGCTTGGTCTCTGCAGGAAGGAGATCTGTCTGCCAAGATCCAAATGCTAGCTTTTGGAAGGCCCACCCCCCATTTTTGGCAGTCAGAGCCCCTAATGATCCCCAAGAGTAAAACCACTGTCTATGGCTTCCACAAAGCTGGAGGTTTGGATGTCATCTGGGCTCTTTTCCCACTGGAGGAGCTGTCAGCTCAGGGGAGCCCTCTCTGCATGGAGCAGTACTGGCCTGGGGGAGAGGCAATGCAGTCAGCATTACGCGATTCCTCTTATCTTTCTACTGCAGCTGCCTCTTCTCTGTGGTGCAGGAGTTTACTTCAGCCTCATTCCCATGTTCTAGGATTGATTCTCTCAGTGGTGTTTTGTCCGTGATTTTGAGGGGGAACAGAGTCAGGAATAACCTATGTCACCATCTTGGTGACATGACTATATTACTGCATTCTTGGAATATCCTCTGTGGTAGAAAACTCATATGATTTCTAAATACTGCAAAGTCACTTGAAGTCAAATCTAAGAAGCGATGGGTCATGCAGAGTATAATTATAAAACTGTGAGTCATAATCCTTTTGGCCACACACTCTTTTTGAGAATGTGATTAAACCCATGAAACCTGGAAAAAGGACTGGGAAGATTTTGCATTTGAAAGCACAGGCCTGTTGCTATGAGGTGGGTACTTCGGAGTTTCTAGGCAGCACTGGAGTTTCCTCAGAATGCTACGTACACATGGAGACTGTGCTGAAGGGTGGGGCAGTCTCTCCTCCAATCCCTCTTCATCAGCCCCACTTTCTCCATTTTGAATGTAAGCTTAGTGAGGGCAAGGGTTTGTATTCATTCACTGCTGTTCTTAGAACAGGTCCTGGTACTTACTAAGCCCAAATGAAGGAAGGAATGGATGGATGATGATTTAATATTGAATTCCCAGGTAAGAGTTCAGTTACTAAAAAGTACTTCTGTGCTAGAAACAATTTTTGAGAACCATTACCACAGGTAATTCAAGTGGAGAGATTTCTGGGTGCGTAAGAGGTGGTCAGGTTTTCTTTGAGATTTAAACAACTCTCAGAATTAGTAATACTATAGTGATTCTGTTTGAGAAGGAGCTCAGACAGAATCTCAGGGCAAAGCACAGAGAGCACACAGTGTGGCCGCACGACGGTCAGTCTCTGAAATGGCAGCTTGGGTCAGGAAGCCCAGCGTCCCTTCAGTCAGGAGCTCCTTGCTGATGAATGAGGCTGTCAGAGTGGTCTTGCAGCTGAGCCTCTATAAAAGGAAGGACAAGAATAAAACCTCTTGCTGCATGTACCTATGGGTGGCCACAGAAACAATGATTGATTACTGGTCCTGGATTCACCGGCTAAAATAAAGTGCCTCAGCTTCTGGGTGAAATGAGAACTGTCAACACAGAACAACAGGACAAAGAGAACATATTCAATTCTGCAGACACATCTTTCAATTATGCTGAACACAGCCACATAAAACCCCCCCAAAAAGTCTTAGAAAACAAAGAGAGGCACAGAATTTGTGTAAAGATTTTTTTTTTTTTAAAAGGCATTTCATCTAGCAAGGGCAATACAAAGGGGTTATATAAATTTATTTTTCATATAACAATTGATTAGAAAATTCCCATTTTCAATGTTTAATTCCATCTCTCATTTTTAAAAATCACTAGAAGGACAAAAACCCACACAAAAAATACAATCTGTATTTGTTCTATATTTACAGATAATTGGTCACTATTAAGGCACAGATTGATTAAAAACTACCATTTATTCAAATAATCCAAATATTTTGTGCATCATATAACACTGACAACACCGTGTACTGTAGTGTCATATTCCCTTCCTTGCATAAGAGAAAGTGAGAAAAGTAATTTCCAGTGTTTTTTAATTTATTTTTAACCACCCTATTTAATCTAGTTTGATTGGGACAGTTTTCCCTTTGGCATAAAGCACTGTTCATGAAACCTCCATCAGCTTAATACTGCACATCCCTCCCGTCCTCCTCGTGTTGCAAATGCATCGTGGAGGGCTGGGAAAAGAGCTCCGAATGCTTTGTATTTGGGAGAGTCTCACTCAAGAAATGATAAAATTTAGAGCACCGAGTTGTTGAACAGGAAACAAATCTGGGATTCTTGTGCTGAATGTGTAGCATGACGTGTTTGTACAGCCAATAAGATAGGGAGGTCCATGTGACCTGTACTTGCCAAGGGAGCAATTTAGTTTAGGAATGAGCATCCCCTTAGAGCTGCGATCCTTGATAACTTTATGACAGGTCCATCATCTATGCCTTCAAAGTAACCAATACAAGTTTTTTAAAGTGAAAATATTTCTGTGTGCAAAATTTCAATTCTTATTCTTTCATGGTAAGACGTAGGCACAGAAAATTGCCAGGCAAGTAAGTATTTGCGATTCTGCATTTGTACGAAAGTCCCCAATTGTTATGTATGTTTTATCTAATGCCTTCTGCTTAACAGCATGCAATAGTGGTTTATGTCCATGTAGAAAATCTTGAATAATGAACATAAATAAGTCATTACAGTACAGGTAATTCACAACATTTCCTATGGGAAAGTTTTTCAACAAATGAATACACTTGGAAATAATATTGCTTTGAAGAAAGGGAGGCACTTAGTGATTTTCTTCATGAATTGAAAACCCTTCATAAATCCACAATAAGATGTCCGAAAAAGACCTAGGAAACAATGTTGCCTGATTTCTTGGACTTTCACAGTATATGATTGTAACAATGAGTCTGGCCACTTAGAAAACAGTCATTTTTGCCCCTCCTTTGGAACTTCACTGTCTTTACAAACTGTCACTGGAGACTTAAATAAAGCCTTTCTGTTCTCAACATACTAAGTCTACTTTAAGCAGACACATGTGGCTTAAGGAAAGTCCTTTGACCACATGGAGCACAGCTAATGCGTACATGGTAAGAACAGTAATCTACCTCACTTCCTAATGGCAACAGTGCTGTCTTGTCAGATGATTATTTGTCTTTTTTAAATAAAGTGACAATCTAGGGCTCCAGTTATTGAATGCCGTCCATTCTCTACCATAAATCTCTAGTAGATATCAATTTCATCAATTATGTACTGTATGCTTATAATATCTAAAAATAAAAAGTTTGATATAAATAAGTATCCTTTAGTGGCAGTATACTAAAAATAGTCCTTTGCCTTTAGACAACCATTAAAATCATTTTAGCAATATAGGCAGCAGCTAAATATGACAACTGCAAAGGGTTAATATTGCAAAGTCCATTTGGTCTTTCTTTGCACCTGTTCCAGTGAACTAGGTTCACTGCTCATGGCTTCTAGGATGCTGACATAAATGAACAGAACTGGTCCAGAACCAAGTGGAGTCACTTACATTTCCCAAAGTCACAGGATACGCTGCACAAAACTAATAATCCAGTACCATTTCGAATAAAAATTTAACAGTCAGAAAATGTGACTAATGTGACTAAATCTGATTTGTACCATTTCATCAGGTGACATAAAAATGAAGAGAGATAATTTCCACAGGACAAGAAATTAGAAAGTGTAAAGTGCTGAAAGACCTCAATGCTTATTTTAGAGCAGTACCAGAAAATTCCACTTTGATTATTATTTTTTTTAAATCCCCAAATACCAAAACAAGCAAACAATAACTTCAATGTTTTCTGGCATCCCAGATGTCAAATCATCCTTCATTTTTTAAAAGTAAAAAATAATAATAATAATAAGTCAGTGCATATGTTATATAGGTAAATAAAAACAGGAAATAAAGCCCTACCCTCATACTGCAAATTCTGTACAGCTACCGGTTTTTAAAAAAGTAATCCGCATGTGGTATTCTGAATGATGACATAAAAACATCAAGAACATGTTCTCTCTTTTCTTCCTTTTTGGCACAAAATTCAGGTGTGAGTAAGATGCTTTGGTCCTGATACCAGTCACCAGAGTGCTAAGGACGGGGGCGGTGATGCCGCTCACAGATCTCCTGTCTCCACGTCGATGAAAGGCGGCGGGTGCCCGGCGGCACTGCTACCAGCGGCCACTGACACTCGCAATGTCCGCGTGGTACTGGCGGGGCAGCCTCCCGCTGGCTCCACCTTCCAGGAAAGAGGTGCGTGCATTTGGCGGTTCGAAAAGCTTTCTTCGGTTTTTATTTAGTTCTAGAGAGAGAAAGAGAGAATTGTTAGGAACTCCATGGAGAACGTCCTATAAGCTACAGGACAAGGCAGTCGAGCTCAGAAAATGGTGTGTTGTAGGTCTGGGGGAGGAGGGAGTCGACGGTCAAGACATTTCTGAAACGCTAGAAAGTCTGATGTTAAAGGCAACATGTTGGTAGCCGAGAGAACCAAGGACAACAAATGTTGTTATTGCCGTTTGACACATCCCCCAGATAGCTGACACTCTCAGAACCCTCTAAACTCTGGATATACAAGTTGAACAGGTTGACCTATCCCAAATGTCATCTCCGAGGCCAAGGGATGGGTGCGGGGAGGGATATCAAAGCTGGTGAAAGGCATAGGAGAGCATATATTACACCACAGATACAGAGCGTTATTCCCGCTATTGAACTCAGCCACGCCAAATACAGCAACCATTAAATTATTACAGTCAGACAGGAAAAGAAGACCCCACATCTACACATGAGACTACTGGAGGAACACTTGGCCGTGTTCGGCCCCAGCCCTGTGGCTCCACCAACTCATGATACCTGTGATCCCTGGGTCAGAGGAGCTATATGAAGAAGCATATCAGCAGGAGGTTTCCTTGAATAAAAATTTAACTTAGTGAAAAATAGCAACCACTTTAGGAAATAAACAACTGAAAACCACCGATACTTTAAATTTTCAGGGGAAATCTAAGATGCTCAATTTTAAAGAAACCGGAGTACGTAGAAAACAGTCTAAAAATTATTAACCAGAAAGGGAAAAAATTAATTGAAGCAGCCTACCTTGTTTATGGCTACGCTAACCACTCTATTCTCATCACCCCACATATATATATAAATCCTCATGTCAGCTGATGGAACTCTTGCTGGTGAATTCATACAAGGAAACAGGATTGTTGGGGTCTGATAGCCAAATATCTTCCAACGTATTCAATTTCAAATAGATTATATAGTTAATGTGCTTAAAGTTGTCTTTTTTTTTTTTGAGGGGGGGGGGCAGGATGGAGCGCCTTATATTGGCACAGTACTCAGTTCTTTTTTAACCACACACAGGTACAACCCCCTTTCGAATCCTGAAGCGATGGCCTGCTACAGTAATGCTGAGACTAAAACCACAGATACACGTTGCAGGGGGTCACTGGTGGCCAAGGACAGCCGTTTGGCCAGAAGTGCTCTGGTCTCCCGAGTTCTGGAAAATGGACCAACAGCCTTAACATCTCACCTCACTGCCTTCCAAAATGTAAGTGTCTGCCCCACAGGGGCAATGTATAAATAGACATGTTTTTTCTTACCTGACAAGCACTTTATATTTGTTTTGTTGTATTTAAGTCCTCCTTAAGTGGTGGCTAATATTACCATTCTCCATTTTATAGATAGTCAAAGTGCCCTAGCTGGTTTGGCTCAGTGGATAGAGTGTTGGCCTCTGGACCAAAGGGTCCTGGGTTCGATTCTGATCGAAAGCACACACATACCTCGGTTGCAGGCTCCTCCCTGGCCAGGGTCCTGGCTGTGGCATGTGCAGGAGGCAACCAATCGATGTGTTTCTCTTACATAGATGTTTCTCTCTCTTGCTCTTAAAATCAATGGAAAAATATCCTCAGGTGAGGATTTAAAAAAACAGTCAAAGTAAGTTGTCTACACAGCAGTTAAGTGACAAGCTGTAACCCTGCCTGATGCAAAGGCCAGGCCCTGGGCTGCAGGGATCCAACCAAAGCATCAGAAACTCAAATTTGAGAAACTGGTAGTTCCACATATGCCAGTCAGCAGAGCTTTCCTTCATAGTTCATACACCAATTTTTTTTTTTAAACAGAAAAATGTAGCTTAAAAACTTTAAAGAAGCAAGGAAGATACCTTTATAAGCAAAAGACACATGCAGGCATGCTTACAGATAGCTATTGTATCAAGTTCCCGCAGAAATTCAGAAATCAAGACAGAATTTAATATATTTAAAGGCAAGTATAGGAGAGTTAAGAATAGATGAATCCTCTTAAGTGCACAACCTGGGAAAGTTCTGTCACCTTCAAGTTAAAACACTCTGGCCTTCATTTCCTCATGGGGGAATAACCCACGCACCAGGACGTACATTCCCATACTATAGAAGAGGAAAGGCGTGAATGAGGTCAATCATTCTACTCCCCTATCCCACAGAACAGGTCCAAGTGACACACGAAAACCATTGGGCCAGTAAAGAAAACAATTTTTTTCATTGAAAACTTTACTCTGAAAAGTCGTATCAACTAGGTTTTGGGGAGAATAAAATGACGTGAAGGAATTCAGCCATTCCCTAAAGAATGTAATTTCTAAGATACAAATCTCCCAGAGAGATTCTCAAGGAGCAAATCCTACTGAATAGACTTTAGTTTTTTAAATTAAAAAGCAAACTCTGTCCTTTTTTTTTTCTTCCCATAAGCCTAAGGGATAATTGGGGAAATACCAACCTTTTTCTCTGAAATTCCAAGGGTCACACAATCCTGGCAGCTCTCAGGATCTTGTTGCGGATCTGAACAGAGTCACAAACTAAAAGAATAGGTCGGGAAATGTTAGATCTACCTGAGGCCTTGGAAGCCTGACAACAGGATGCTAAGCTTCCTTTCACTCAGCCCCTGCATATTTAGTTAGCTACTTATGAAAATACTCTGAGAGAAATAAAAAAATGTTCAAAAACTCATATATATTTGAAAAAAAAATTTTTTTCTCTCATCCATTTCTACTAGAGATAAATCTCATCTCCTAAAACAGAATAATGCATGTCTTGTGGCTCAAAATTAAAAACAGAACCAAACCTTACACTGAAAGAACTGATTATAAGTTTAAAACTACAAAGTTTTTAAAAGGAATTGTGAGCAAACTGCGTAACCACAAGGCCAACGCATGTCCAGGCTGCCCAGCTAGCCTGCACCTACCTGGAAATGGAACGTTCTGAGACGATAAATGGATGTGTGTGTTATCTGAGACGATAAATGGATGTGTGTGTTATCTAATGAGCTGAACTGGAAAAAGAAGCTTTTTGATGAAGGGCTTCTCAATAAAAACTGATTATTTGCAGAGAAAACAATTTTCCAAGTTCAAACAAATGCACTCAACAAAGTAAGGTGAAATCATTCTTAAAATAATCAAGTACTTCCTGCCGTGCAGAGCATTCATAAGGCATCTTACTCAAAGTCCCCTCCCTTTCAAAGAAAGGACCGGAGAGCCCCACTGCGAGAGGCGGGCTGTCGACGCTGTGACCTCAGCAGAACCACACTGAAGATGATTGGATAAAAAAAAAATGTTTTTAAAGAGGACTCCAACCCCTGCTGTTTCCCACTGTACTCCCCCAAACCCACCTGGAATAGATCACAAATGTGTTCCAAGTAAAGATGGTAACAATCCAGCTGGAACCCTTCAAAGTATTTAGAGATATCTGCTTGTTGCTGGAAGCCTTACAGAGTTTGGAAGAGGGGTGGTACACAAAGAAAACTTAACTTTCATTTTGCTGTCACCGACATTCCATGAATCCCTAGAGCAAGATTACGGAGTTCTGGAACACGCTCTTCTCGTCTATAAACGTGCTGGCCCACAGGCACATTTTAACATAAGCGTGGTGACTCTGTGAGTTAATCAAGTTTCAAGGAGTGAAAATATGTAAATTTAGTTCTAGGACTAGCCCTCCGAAGTGGAGCTTTCGGGTAAACAAGTTAGAAAAACAAAAACTACCCTATTTACACAGACAATAAACAACAACAGGGGAGGCACCACGTGGAAGGACAGATGTAGAAACAGAAGGTAACTTCACACGCTCATCTATTCCAATCCACCTTCATGGTTTTGGAAACTCACCCAAGGACTCACGAGTTGGCAGAGGCAAAGCCCAAATCTCCTTGTCTGAATACAGGGTTCTTTGTACTTTACCAAGCTGACCTTATGAGCGAAGAAGAAAAAGCGTGTGCCCTGTGGAGCTCCCTTAATGCGGCCGCTTGGGTACACAGAGGGAGGAAGACGCCCCAGTAACTGATGTGTGCAGAACCGTGGTTACCCACAGAGGGCCTAACAGGCTGCTCAATGGCTGAATTTCCACCCCCGTTTCAAAGCTGCTCTGCTTATGTCTGCTTCAGCTATTAGGTCTACAGATACGATTTCCTGTGGGGAAGTGGGTGGGGGGTGCAATCCGCTGCTAAAACAAAATGGAAAACCACTGAGGTTTAAGTTTTACTTGCTGATCTGATTAGTGGCTGCTGTTTGCAACTGCTCGCCTCAAAAAGGCACAGCCTGCAGCTTCACTGTTCTGAAAAAGCCAAGTCATATTCTCACCCCACCTGACCACTGGCTTCTGCCCTCGGTTGTCTATCTTTTCGAAAGACGGACATTCATCAGAAAGTCTTCAAAAAGTAACCCCAATTTTGACCCCCATTTCTTCCTCATATTTCTCAAAACACCTTTTGGAGGTACACTGTCCTGTATTTGCCAACTCCTGACTCATCAGCTGGCTCAACTCCTTTCAAACAGGAGGTACCCAGTAAGTATGTGTAGAGCATTTTGTAATACATAGAATACGAAACCGCTGCACACAGAAGTCAGTCTGGGAGACAGACAACATTATTTCCCTTCGTTCTGTGACTAATTTCAGGATCCTACACCCTTCTGTGACTCACAAATTCCATGAAAACTTTAGTAAAAAAAAAAAAAGCATTCAGACAAGTAATGCCTGCCAGGTTCCAGCTATACCTCGGAGCATTCACCTCTGCAATGGCCTCTGTTGGTATACAAGCACGCACGCACTTGAAACCCGACAGCCCATCCAGAATCATTATTCACTAACCCCATGCCTGCTGCTGACCACCACAGGAAAGGAGAACTGCGCTGCTCCCCCTGTCTCACGTTCTGCAAAGGGCGATTTTGGTTAGATCTTTCTGAAGGAATCTCGTTTTAAGGAACGACACTGTCACAGCAGGTTTTCAGGCAATGTCTTGATGAAAGAGGGAATGTTCTGAGCATCAGTCATACTGTTAGCGGGAAGCACTCTGAAACCACAACCACCAAGGTGCCCGGGTGGTAAGCAAGTGGTCAATGGGTCGAACCAGCCCCACTGGCTGAGACCACTGGCGGAAGTTATTCAGACTTAAAATATGAGTGTGAGCATTTATATTCACCTGAGATTGCAAGCAGCATTTTCCTCCTGGCACCAAAAGTCGTAATTCCCAGCTCCTTCAGATCCTGATCTGTGAGAGTGAGGAATGTCTGAAGATCGATCTGTGGGTGAAAAGGTAATCGATAACCAATATACTAAGTATTTATTTTCTTCCTCATTGTAGGTTCAAATCCTTGTTACACCTATTTTATTTTATTTTATTTATTATGCTCTGCCTACTTCCAAAAAAGAACAGTGGTGTCACAAACCTAAGGGACAAGAGTACAGTAATTACGGGGATGAAACAAAAGTGATTATTCTAGCAGTAGACTTAGTCTAAGCCAGTGATTTACTGCACTTGAGATTAAAAACTTAGATCTGAGCATCCTGGCAGCCAGGACAAAAAGGGAAATGCAAATTGTCCTTTTTTTTTTTGCGAACTGATAAAAGGAAGAATACATATCTGCCCCGAAGAGAGCAAATATTTCTTAGCTTTGACTTGGTTAGGTATCTCTCTATAAAAAGAAACTGAATTGTAAGTATCATAGATGGTCTCTTCCACTGTGTTTTACGGAAGAATGACAGAGGAATTCCCAGGCTACATCAGACCCATGACCCACTTGGCTGTGCCTGGCAGACAAGGATCTTTCCAGGAACAGCATAACTGTACTCTCTGGCATCAGCAACCACGTGCGGAGGGCAGCCAGCCGAGGATCTCACCCCGCCTTTGCAGACAGAGTGGAAGAACAGGAAGGCCTTGGGCTCTGAAGGCAGAGAGATTTGGGTTCAGATTCCGACTCTGACAAGACATGTGTGCGTACACAGGTTGACAGTAGTGTACCTTGCAGGGCTTTTGTGGGCATTAAATATGATTGTAGACATAAAGCCAAGGGCTCCCCGAGAGGATAAAAGACTGGGCAGCTGTGGCTGGTGATAATGTATACAGAACTACCTGGGAAGGTTGCTCAATAAATCTTCACCCTGTTGAAAATAAATCTCACAGGGTTAGTTAACGGGCGATTCTTATTAAGTTATACCTGAATACTGGAAAATATCCTAAATAAAGGAAGCAGTACCAAATTCCAACACACCTGCAAATAGTAATGCATACTTTTCACGAAATTAATTTGAAATTTTGTTTTGATTTAGAAGCTACACCCAGATCTTGTAAAACTTTTTTGTTTTTCATTTATCATAGATCTAAAGCTATGTTTTTAGAAATTCTATTGAATGAAGACTAGGAATTAGGGGATGCCTGAAATAAAGGGCCAGACAGTAATTATTTTAGGCTTTGTGGGCCATATTGACTCGGTTGCAACCACTCAACTCTCCTGTTTGAGCTCAAAAGCACCCACAGACAACATATAAATGAAGCTGTGTTCCAACCAAAACTCTTATTGACAAAATCAGGCAGCAAGTCTGCAGGCTGTAGCCTGCTCTAACCTAATAAATATGATATAAAGCCAGCTACCTTGATTTTATGTGGTCATATTTTCTTCCTTTTTGAAATAAGTGGATAAGAAGTACCTATAATAAATTTATTTATATGCTTCTTCAAATAAATACTATAGGTTAAAAAGAACCCCCAAATGTTATTGAATAATATCTAATCTTACTTGGAGACCTTCTGTTTCTGCCCTTAAACTTCTCAATCAGCCACCTTCATCCAAGCAGCAGGACTAAATAAGTGCAATTCCTTGATGCACTGATGATGAAAATGTTATTCAACTTACAATATCCTTGGTTAAATTTAGAACACTAATTATCCAATATACATGTAATAACCTTTTTGGTATTATAAAAAAAAAAAAACCAGAAAAGTTCAGCAATCAAACTTAAGTTATTGAGGTATGGGCAATACCTTAAATTTTCATTCACTGATATAGATCTGGGAATTACTGACATAATCAGATGGTCTCTAAGATACTACTGTCAAACTAGTATACATTTTTGGAACTATTCTAACTCGCAGCTGCATATGGTGAGCTGTGCCTGGGTAAAAGGACAGCATTATCGGAGAGAGTCATGTTCTATTCTCTACGCCAGAGCATAATGGCCATGGCTAGCAGTTAGACCAAAATCCATGGTAGAGATGGGTCAGAAAACATCTCAGTTTAGGCAAAAGCCAATCATTAAATTAAAGAATAAATTATACTCTGTGAGAACAGACTTCAGTAACATGAGTAGGATGGGGTCAGAAACAACCACACATTTATTTCAGGTACTGTTATTTAAGTGCCACAAATAAAGATAATAGTTTAAAGTGTGAAATCATATTAAATACAGACTTGTTGCTGCCCTTGAGAGCTATGCACCAAAAGTTCCAATGAATCAATACACTGTTTAGCCAAAACTGTTGAAGGTGTGTTTTTGTGAACACACATCCTGTGTTTACTAGTTGCACTAAATAGGAAATGAGGTCACGTTTTTCTTAGCAGCAAAAACAAGCTATGAGACTTGAATCAATGCTCAGTGAACGTGGTCACAGGTCAGTGAGTGACTTCATTCTAGAAGTCGTCATACACAGAACCCAAGGGGGAGTGGGGGGGAGGGGGCGGGGCGGATGAGTAAATAATGACTGACCTCTTGCTGCTGGAAGACGTCTGTGTATTTGCCCAGACCCAGTTTGCTGAAGAGCTCGGGGAGGTCAGAGCCTTTGAAAGAGCTGTTGAGGTTACAGCCATTGCTTCCTGTCAGCGAGGAAATGCAGTCCATGTAATTGCTGCTGCTGAGATAGTGTTCCGCTGGAGGGCAAACGAGAGAAAGGCTTGAAGTGCAAATGCCCAGAGAGAACCAGGTTTAATTAACAGTGTTAATCCCTCCGATATTTCAGCTTCATTGCGGGGTGAGCAGAACAGTAGCTGCACAAGCAGAGCGATCCTTTACGGAGTGAAACACCGGCTTTTCATTAGCGAAATGCCGGTTATTGCTTTCAGAGAGGCGCTTGCCATTTATAAGGTTACACTTGGGAGGCAGCAATTCAGCAACAGTGCCTCTGCAGTTAATGATCATGAATCACTTTCTCGTGGAGCATTCAGAAGCATTTGCTCTTTATAATTGATTGCGTGTGAATTAAATGAGGAATCGGGAGGAAGGCCCTCAGGACGTCATTAAGGTACGGAAAGGTACTGCAAGTCCAGGCTCCTTCTGGACGGCTCTCTGTCTCCACACCTGTGCTCACCTGCGGTCAGAGGGGCTCTATAACAGTGCACCACATACATCTCCTTGCCTACACAAATATAATCGGGCCGTGAGCTCACAAAATAGAGTACTTCCAACATTAAGAGCACCATGAAGTGAGACAGAAATGATGCTGGAGTTCCCGGATTTCATTTAGGACAGAAACAAATCGCTCTCTTGAGAAAAATCCTAAGACAGCAATGCTGACCTTTGCTTGGCTCCGAAGCTGATTTATGGGTGAAGGTTTCTCCGCATTGTGTATGGTTCTCAGGCCCAGTGACAGGCACAGCTGGGTGATGGCCTAGTGAGCCAGGCCAAGTACTTGACCAAATATTTAAACACACTTCAAGATCTGCTCTGGAGATCCTAGCCGAGCTGTGCAGCCCATATCCCCGGCCAACAACTGGCTCTTGTCCATGTGGGGATTCAGTCCTCTTATACCAAAGATGCAGCCTCACAGGGGATTCCCAGGGAGAGAGGGAAGGAGGACGCTCACCTGGCCAATCGGGTCCCCCTAATCTCTGGGATCAAGGTGTTCACCAAATCTAAGAATCATGTTCTGCACTGTTTTGGGTGCCACTAATTACTTCCTTCAGTTGTTTTTACCTCCCAATGGAGGAGTCCTTTATCTCAAGTGGAAGGAATTTCTTGATAAGAGTTCTTTCTCTTAAAAACAGATGTCTTATCTCTTGTGGAGAGAATGTGACAAAAAAGAATCCAGAACAAGCTCGGGAGGTCTTCGGCCCTGGACCACTCCACCATTTGAAGGTAAGGCCCCAATGTCACCAGAAAAGGTTGAGAGGGAGTGACCAGTGACATACTGGGTCAAGGGTGATGCCAAGCAGGATACGATGGGCACACTGGAGTGACCACATGGTAAGTTTACCATATAATTGTCCAAATGATAAATTTACTTTTTTGAGAGTAAAAGTGGGAGTTATTGAGAATTAACACTGTAACAACTGGTGTTAGCAGGGATGCCTGGGGAAAACCTAGACACTGGTAATGCTGAAGAGGGTGTAAAAAATTTTTTTTAAAACTATGCTGTTCAGTACAGTAGCCATTGGCAATGAAAATGTTCAGTAAGTGTGAAACACACACCAGATTTTAAAGACATAGTATAAAAAAGAATGTAAAATATTATGTAAAAATGTCTTTATGTAGATTACATGGTTAAATAATACTTGGCATATATTGGGATAAGCAAATTCATTAATAAAATGTGAAAAAAAAGATGTGCTAAAATAAAGTATTCTTAGTGATCTCTATTAATGTACATTTGTTTCTTTTTATCGTAACTACTTAGAGAGTCTGTGTTCTCTTTTAAACTCCCTGTTCTCTTAAAACATCTGACAAAAGCAAAATAACTTTTTCTTTAATGACTCCCTTTTATCGAAGAATCCTGATATTTTTATCCCTAATCCTGAACTTCAATGCACCTAAGTTTACAGTCAAATTTAATTACCCAGCATTAAGCGAAGGGAAAGGAGAGGCACAGGACTCATTTATATTGGCTGCAGAACAGAGCTCACTTCCACCTCTAGCCCTGCCTGGCACCAGCCGCCTCAGTCTGTCCTCCTGTCAGTAATGGAGGACCCAGCCCCAGGCTCCCACGGACAGCGCACTAGGGAATGAGCGCGTTGACCGTGCTCTCTTACTGAGACTTGGCCGACCCCACACTGCTCTTCCCAAATCAGAGGCCCTCGACAGCACGGCAACTTGAGTGATGGTAACACCGGACTTACTGAGTGTCTACTGTGCGCATTCAGACGGCCTTTAAGGAGCCTTCAAATACTCCACGCTCAGCGTCTCAGGGCTCCCCATGTGTCCCAAACCCTGAACAAAAGCATGTATTGGGATGACTATTGCCAGTACTTATCTGCTCGCCTTCTCACACAGCCCAGAAGTGGGGGTGCTGCTACAGACAAACCACTGGACGCGTGCTGCGTCTCAACCGTATCTTTTTAAGGCCAGAACCCTTATGCTTTAAACGTAAATTAAATTTACATAAATCCAGCTACATCTTGTCCATTGGAAGTATCAAGTGCTGCTTTTCACCTTAAGGAGCTACCTACGGAGCAGACTTTCCTCTGATGTCCAGGATGCTAACTGGAGCACAGTCTGCTCCACGTCTTCCTGTCCCTGCCTTTTCCTGCTGAGGAAAAGCATTTTCCTGAGCGTTTGCGTACACATTCACTCAACAAGCATTTACTGCGCACCTACTAGGCGTCACACACTGTCAGACGTTTGGGAAGAAGTAACAAGTCAGGCACAGCCTAACAGAATGCCTGGCATGTGGGCATTTAGAAAGTGTTCCCTGGATGAATAACTATGGTCCCTGGCTGTGGAGCTCAAATTCTACAGGAGACCATTTACGTGCACATGTAATTACACTTCAGCATGACAGGGTGCTACAGTAAAAGCAGGTACGAACTGCAGTGACAGCAGAAAACCACCTGGTCTGCTTCACCGGGAAAAAGAAGGAAGGCTTCACAGAGGAGGTGGCATGTGAATTATGGACAAACCCTTGAAGGCACAGAGTGCAGAATCCATACCTGCACATCACCCTGAACCAAATAACAAACTTCACGCTGATTACACCTAACAGTATGATTGGAAGTCAAAGCTCACTTGATTTGTTTTGTTTACGCTTGGGGCTGCCAATAGAAGCTGCAAATTCATTATGGCTGGCGGGTCCCATTCCATTTCGGTCTCTCCAGTTATCCGATTCACTTCCACTTCCCAAGTGCTCACGACTGTTGGACCTCGAGAGGGACATTGATGAGCCCTGTAAGCAATGAAAGCCAGACAAGGAGATGTTTAATGAGGGGGGTGGAGGGGAAAGAATCCCCGATAGACCACTGCAGTCACCCACGGATGCTGCTCCCGGGGAAGAGGCTGTGGCCCCTGTCTCTATCCTGTGTCTTCCAGCCACCAAGAACTTGGTAATACACACAGTGAAATCTCTGCCCTTCCTCTTGAAGGTGCCCAGCAGAGTTCTGAGATTCCTCGGTGTAAAGACTTACCCCTGAAAAGATCTACAAGAGATTCTCTGCCTTGTGTCACACAAAAAGGATACATAATGGGGAAGAGGAATAGTAGACCCAATGCTTTGACAAGAATCCAGCTCCCAGGCTAATAAAGGTAGAGAGCGATCTGGCATGACTCCGGTGCTGGCCTCATCTAAATAAGATCTCTCCAACAAATTACAAATACCTAGAAAAGTCTACCTTATTTCATTCCCCCAAATCAAAATCAAAATAATAATTTAAAAGGTCTCAAAGTCTGCACAAAACTAGCATTTATTCATTCCGTCACCATATTACAGACACCCTATTTTGTACTATATCTAGAAAATGAACGTCAAGATTCCTTGATTTCCAAAGTTTCACGTTCACTGGGGAATTCCAAGAGAATCCTTTACTGTTCACTTCAACACTCTCACCTAATTCGGTCTCACAGCCGGCCACGCCCTCCTTTCACACTTCCTTCTTCAAGGCATCAGGACACCACACTCCCAGGGTTCCTGCCTACGTCACTGGAGCTTTGTGGGATGTTCCTCCCCCTTCCACTCTGAATGTCATGTTACTGGGCTTGATCCTGGCATTCCTTCTCTCTTAAGTGATCTCAATCTCTTTCAAGGCTTAACTCCATCCAGGACTCCAAAATTTTTACCTCCAGATTTAACTCTTCTGTTCAAATCAGTATCATGGAGCTGACATCTGACACCTCCATTAACGGTCTCACAGGCACTTTAAATTTAGAGTACCCGAAATTAAACCGTTGTATATCTGTCCCCACCAACTACACCCAAACCTACTCCTTCCTTAGAATCCCTACATCTCAATAGGCAACTCTACCATTTACCCAGTTGCTCAAGTCATTCTCATGCCCCCTTCCCTCACCACATCCCATCCATCGGCAAATCCTGTCCATGTCATCTCTGAACACACCCACATCTCCCCACTTCGCTCCATTTCCACAGCTGCCACCAACAGACTCCTTAATCAACGTTTTCCAAGCTCTTGGTTTTCCTCAGAGTAAAGTTCTCCAGTGGAAATGACAGGAACCGCTCCCATGCGATCCTCTAAACCACCCAACGCGAAAACAGGCTCGGAGGAGTGCAGCCACTCCCCAAAGCTGTACATCTCTCAGCGGGGGCTGTCCGACCCCCAGCCCCTGCACCTGACTACATGGTCACAATGATCATTTCAAACCGCCACGCTGTTGGTCTTCGAGAACAGAACTGAACTAGCATTTCTGCAGTGACTATTTCATCTCTGAAAGTACAGAAACACAGTCAGCCACCTAGCACCCCACCCTACCAAACGAAGGTGAGTGAAATGGACGAGACTGTAGGTGCATCCGTTGAGAGAATGAACACGGCAGTGTTAAGGCCGCTGCCAACAAGAGTAGTTTGGTTTCTCTCAGAGCTACAATGGCAGCGAGAGGACTGCACCTCCTAGAGCCTCAAAACTCTTACCTCGGTCCCTATATTCCCGCTGCTGACAGCAACCTCCATCTTTACAGACCGCTGTCAGGCTGCTACGGTAGGCCTGACAATGAAATTCAAAATTCATAGGGGACTGATCTCTTTTCAGTATTTCAATAGTATCTGCTTCTTCACTGACGCAGAGAGATGGAGGGAAAAATGCACGTTTGCTTTTACCCTTCACCAACAGTCTAATTTATTGCAAAGAAAACAGGTGGGAAGAAGAAGGTCAATCCACAAATGCCAGTGATTGGACTAACAATTATGAAACCCTTCACCAGTGTTTGTTTTTCAGTCTGCAGTGTTCTGGTTGAACATTGTGATTCTTGGATCAGTCATTTCCATCCGTGTTTGGGTTTGCTCAGTCTCCCCAGCTGGTGCGTGCATGCGTGTGCGCTCTTATTCCGCCCCCACTCGCAAAGGGCTCAGAGCCCAAATCTGGTCCTCGCCAGCTGAAAGGCCGGCTGGTGAGTCATGTGCAGCCTGGCCGGGGAGCTGGGAGTGCTGGATCCCTTCTCCATGTGGCGCAGATGCCAGCTTCCCAGTCTCACTCTGCAGCGCAGCCAACATCTGGGAAACATCAAATTCTGGAGTTCTTGTTTGTGATGCTTCCCGCTGTGTTCCTGGCACAACTGAGCACACTGAGTTTTTAACTCCTATCTGAACACGTGTTTTTATAGAATATTTGCCTTTTCTCCCAATGGTGGGCTTGCTAGTGATGCCCCTGAATAAAAGGACTCTTTACACATTGTATGGACTACTGTTACATCTATCCTTTGCCTAATCTCAGCCTTGTTTTAGCATTTACGACACTCTCCTCCTAAGAAACACCCAGTTATAAATTTACATCTCCACAACAAACAGCCGACCAACAACTCTGAGAGAAGATGCGTAAAAGAGCATGTCAGAGTACATCCATTGTATAGCAATATGTTTATAAGAAGAGAAGTTAAAACAAATCCCCTTAATGACTTTTCCTCCTTAATAAAGAATGGGAGGGGAGAGATGACGGCTGAGAGCAGACGGGAAGGATGGGGAGGGATGACTCTACACACCTCAAACGTGGTTGTCATTGTGGGCTTATAGGACACGTGGTTGGCCCTTCTCAGCTCCTTGATGGTCTCGGCTGGCATGGACTTAGAAAACCCGAGGCCGCTCCAGGTGTTTGTAGGTGTTCTGACCTCCGTCACCACGGGTTTCTTTAACATAGCTTTGGAACACAGAATATAAAACAAAATGCTTGATATTTTTTAATATATTTTTTAAAATATTGATGTGTACTGTTCCTTTGATATATGTAAAGAAATCATACCTGGATATTATTTCTTAATACAAAATGCCTTAAAATATCATCATAAAATAGTTTATTCCAATTTTAAAATCCTACATTATTTCATAATTGACCTAATGCTAACCTACTCAATAAAATACATGTAACCCCAACAAAACGTTTGCAACTTCGAACTTAAACATTTTTTTATGACGGCCCAATTTCCCAATTCAACGTAAATACTGGAGAATCTGTTATGGATCTTTGATGGGAGGGGATTAAAATAATTACTATATCACATACCTTTGGTTGCTAATAGCTTCTTTTGTTCATAATCAAATGCCTGAAAATAAAACAGAGCAAAAATATTTTATTGCCAGTTTATCCAAATGTCATGCTGATACTCCATGATTAGAAAACCAAGGTTTTGACTACAGCCCATGAATCTACTTGCTAAGCTTTGCACTATAATGTGCCATTAATTCAGTGCAAGTCTGATCAACTTAAACATGTTTTCAAATCTAATTAATTGAATTATAAATTACTACTTTTGACTTTAAGTCGAGACAATGACAAGAGCCAGAAATCTTCCTTCAAAAAGGAAAAAAAAAATCCTATTTTCTATGAATATTTAAAACACCAGGATAAGTATATGCTAAAGCACAGTAAATAACTTAATAATAGTTCTGCTAAGTTTCAAAATAATGCATTATGAAAATGCTTTCAGGTTATCTACTGGCCTCATTTGTTTCTAAAAATCCCCTCTTCAAAGGATGGCCTGAGGTGGTGTGATGTCCAGGCAGCTTAAGAAATTATTTAGCCTAATTGGAATGGTCTTTGCTTTTGAATCGAGAAAAATAGCACATGTCGCGCTTTAAGCTATAATCACAGTAAGCAGCCGAAACCGGTTTGGCTCAGTGGATAGAGTGTCGTTCTGCGGACTGAAAGGTCCCAGGTTCGATTCCGGTCAAGGGCATGTACATTGGTTGCGGGCACATCCCCGGTAGGGGGTGTGCAAGAGGCAGCTGGTCGATGTTTCTCTATCATCGATGTTTCTAGCTCTCTGTCCCTCTCCTTTCCTCTCTGTAAAAAATCAATAAAATATATTTAAATATAAATAAATATAATCACAGTAAGCATCACAATAAACTAAACCTCGTGACCTTGTATTGCACAGGAGTAGGATGGCACCACCCACTCTTTCCTTCACACTGAGTGACACGTGACACAGTCAGGTCTACACGGAAACCAAGGTAGGTCGTTCGGAAGAAAGTAGTCTTGTCAGAGCTCCATCTCACATGCTAACCCAGTGTTCTCAACTGCCCAGCTGAGGAACTAAGACTTGATTAACAATGTCTCACAGGCCATCAGGAGGCTGAGAAACAACTGGCAAGAGCTCTCCTGACCCTTTTCCCGGGGGGCCTACACCACCATATACAGGCTGCATGCCCGGGTAATTGACAGTGTGAAAGGGAGACTGAGAGGGAATGTGCCACAAATAATAGTGAGGTCAGGATAACACAAGTCAACGGCTGACCCAGACAAGCCAGGCCGTGTGCTGAACTCTGAGATCGTGGCAGTAAATGGGGAGAGCAGATTTTTAGAGAACACTTTTGACGATGGTTTTGAAACGTTAGATCTGAAATGGCACTGGAAATTAAAATCAACTTTTCACGATCAACGCCTAAGGGCCAGGTGTGGAAAGATCCTACATTCACTTGTTCAATAAATACGTATTGAGTGCCTCAGGCTAAAGAGACTGTGCTGCACTTTGTGGAAGAAAGCCACAATTAATAAAAAAACAACAGCAACCACCTATAGCCTCAAAGCACAGAGAGCCTCAGCAGGGATGGGTAAAGGAAATAACTACAAAATAAATTAGGACGTGAGATAAGTGTGGAGGGAGCTGGGGACGAAGCTCTCCAAGGACGGCCGGAGGCAGCGAGTTCTCAGCGGAGGGAATCGGGGAGTCTTCACTCTTCCTCCCGTCAATGCTAGGTGACTACCGTCATTGATTTCTTAGGGTTTTAAAAGTCAGCTCTTTCGTAACGGCACAAACACATCTATTTAAGTTGAAACTGTATCACCAAGAACATTTCTTATCTGTCCTAAAAGAAAGAAACGTCCAAGTGGTTCACTCTAGTTATAAAGTGGATGGAAAAGGTAAGAACCAGGAGACGGATGAAAACCATAAAGGGGTTACGAAGGGCATTTGATACGTCTTTGAGGAGGGAATTTTAATTTATATTAACTGAAAATAAGCCCACCAGAGAAAACGTATCAGATATCATTTTTTTTAAAACGTTGACACTTGATAAAGGCCATGGCTTTGTGAAAACATCTAAAAACACACGGAAATGTTCAAATGTAAAGGATTAAAAGAATAGATAAGCAAGACTGAATTGTAGTTTTTGCTGGAATTAGGGAAGTATAATTTAGTTCCATGAATTAACTTCTTTGCATATCTGTGACAGTTTGCTTTCTAGGACTTTTTTTGGAGTTGGGGAGTGGGGGTGATATATCTCTTATTATGAAGTAGGTAAGTCCACCCAATAATTCTGATACTGAAATCAAATGGTTATAGGAATCTCTAAATGCACAAAATCCTTATCTTTCATATTGTCATCTATACAGAAATCAGAATTCTGAATTTCATGTTCAATAGTCTATTTTGAATAATTAGCCTACTACAGATATAGAGAAAAATCCCTGAGGAAATTGTTTAAAATAACCAAAAATATTTTGATTACTTGTGAATCAATATAATCATCAATAATATTTATCATCTATTTTCAAAAAACTAAAGCTTCATATTAGCTATTTTTATAACTGTCTAAATGACACCAAATTTATCACCTCCATTTTATAGATAGAAGGATTATTATATCTATTTATCCAAGACTATGTCAAGAGGCAGTAATACTTAGAAATAACAGCTCTGGCATTTATCTAAAATTTTATAAAACAACAGGTGAATAGTGTCATTTACATTATACATAGTGACACAGACCATTCACATCACTTTTCACATTATATTTTAGATAAATCATTTAAGCTAAATCCTGCATTTCAGGTTTAAAGTTTATAGCAAAACCAATTCCTAACTACTGCACATGTACTTAAATTTAATTTGGACTAGAGTGCAGAAAGAAAACCTAGTTTCTGAGTTTGCCATTGTCGATCCCAATCCCCTACATTTGAATGGCCCTCCCGCTCATTTTACCGTTACCTGCATGTTGACATATGACGGCCGGGAGGCCAGGCGGGCCCTTTCCGAGTTCTGCTGGGCTGCTGCGGCCCTCTCTGCAGCACGCTCACTCCCTGGAGCCTTCTTGTCAGCCAGAGGGCTCTCCGCAGGGCTCAGCTCTGGGTCTGAGAGCAGCCGGTCAGTGCTGCTGTGAAACAGAGTCTGGACTTGAACATCCACCACCATACACACAAAGGCACCGAATGTTTCCTCTGCGCCACGCTTACTGTATGCCAGCCACTGCCAACTATTTATACGTATCATCTCACTTAATCCTCACACCACCACTGTGAGACAGGCAGTATTATTCTTCTTCCCATTTTACAGAAGAGGGAAGCCCAAGGTCACACCTCTGGTAAATGGTAGAGCTGGAGTCTAAACTCCGGCATTCTGACTCTAAGAGCCGGAGCTAAAACTATTCCACGATCTATACTCAAACATATTCTGTATGTGGTATATATGTCATATTGTTAATGGGAGATATCAGTGACCCATGGATACATGGTCTAAACAGGACTGAGTTGATCTGAAAGCACGCAGCCCACCATATCCCTGGTCCCACATCCATAGATTTAACAGACTACAGATTGAAGACAGTATTTTTGAGACATGGTGGGGAATCTATAGACGCAGAGGACTGACTGTACGCACTGTCCTATGCTATTTAGTATAAAGACTTGGACATACGTGGATTTTGGAATCAATCCCCCATAGGTACCAAGGAACAAATGTAGTTAAGTTTTGGGGGAGTCAAAGTTAGACACGGATTTTTGACTGCATAGGGGGTCAGTGGCCCCTAACCCACACACTGTTCAAGGGTGAGCTGTATAAGAAAACTCATAAGGTAGTAGGGGAAATTGTGAAAATGGAGACAGATAGAAGCAAAACCTTTCAATACAGAAGCATCCCGTTGTTTTTCTTAAAAAAAAAAAAAAAAACATAGGCTATTTGAAACAAGAAACAAAAAATAAAATAAGGAACACCCATTTGTAACTGTCCTATGGTACAGGAGAGTTATATTTAATAAAATATATGGTTCACATTCACTGTGATTTGTAATAAATGAAATCATGATACTGTCAAGTATTTATTACCAAAGTGAGCAGTTAACTACTTTGGAACAAGGGAGCCATGGTTTCAGTTAGAAATTCAAAGGCAAATGAAAGAGAATTCACACCAGGACAACACCTAAACGCAATCATCGGAGAGTAAAAATCACCCTGCTGATTACAGAAGAGCAGAGATAATGTTAAAAGTTTCAGAGCAACAGAGAAAGTTCAGAGGACCCATATATACACCCAAGGTTTATGAAGAGAAGGACTCTCGATAGGATATAAGGGAGAGAATTACCAGGTATTATTTCTTAATAACATTTTTATCCACAAAAACATCACTAAGATTGAAATGGAATACTACTCTGCCATAAAAAAGATGAAATTCTGCAGTTTGTGACACAGATGAGCCTTGAGGGTATTATGCTAAGTGAAATTAAAAAAAAAAAACTCAACCAAGAAAACATATTCATAGAGGCAGACAACAGACCTCTGGTTACCAGAGGGGAAGTTGAGAGGAAAGGCGCAGCCTGGGTAAGGGGGCCAACTGTGTGGTGACGGATGGAAAATGGACTTTTGGTTGTGAGCACGATGTAGTGGATACAGATGTCAAATTATAATGTTGCATACGTGAAAGTCATATGGTGAAAAAAAAATGTTTTAAAGGAAATTATAAAGAGAAATGAATAAACTCCTGGATAAGACCAACATTGCTGAAACCAAGGAGCACTCACTGCCACACACACCCAGTGTTGTTCCACTAACTAAGGACAGATCCAGCTTGCTCTACTGTTTCTTTCAAAGCACCCGGGGCCTTCCAAGACGGAAATACCTACTGTAAGTGGGAGTTTTTCGTGCCGTGCAAGAGCTCCACTGTCTGCCTCTTGGCACAGGAAACCTTGGAGGGACCCATCATCTGCTTCAGGTCGCCAGCGTTCCCAGAATGGGAAGGACTCCGAGGCATGCCTACTTCCACAAAAGCATCATTACCACCTGCAGAGAAGAGGGAAAACAAAACCCAAAACATCGGTTCACATCAGCAATCACCTGCAATGGAAACAAACCAGAATCCAGCTCTAGGGAGACACAGACATAACAGCTCTCAGCTGCAAAGACGACACCTTAAGTTCAGGCTGCCTCAAAAACTCAGGATGAAATCTGAGGAAATGACCCTCATATTTTTAAAGACTGTTAGGGAAGAAAGGATTAAAAAAGGTATACTCTACTTAGAAAAAATTTACACACACTTAGGAAGTTGATGCTTTCCTGCTACATAATTACATTCCCTTTCATTTAGGAAGTTCCAATGTCATGGGAAGGTGATTCTTTCTGTAAAAAGTCTGTCTGCTTTTCGGTTTATCTTTCACCATGTTCTTTGGAATTTCATTCAAGATGTTGTCTTTCTGCAAACTTCAGGCAGGATGAGTCATAATCGATGAGCAAAACCAATCTGAAATCACCGCGTGGACTTTCTACACGCCCCGCCCCCCCCCCCCCCCCCCCCCCCCCCGCCTCTTTGTCCAAGGAACAGGCCCACAGAAGCCCAGAGGACAGATACCTTCGGCAGGATTTGGTTTGGGAGACACCTGCTCCGATCCGCTTGTCGGTCTGGACGGATCACCGTGATTCGCACTCAGCACTTTTTCTCCAAGCGATGACGTGGCTATTACACCATATTTTATGTTCGGAGGCTGAAATAACAATAGAAAATAGCATGTGGCTATGGTCACCATTCTAAAGTTCACCTCAAATGAAAGTTTTACTAGTGGCTTATCTCTTACAAACAGCACAGATCCCATCATCCTACCTGAGGGACATTACCTGTGCATGTCCATTTAAAGCAGCAGAGATTTTTTTGCCTTCTGTCTGCATACTGCTGATGTGCACGTCGACAGGAGTCAAGCCGGGAGGCGGGGAGGGGGCCGTGTGCCCATAGGCGGGCACTCCAGACAACAGGATATTGGTTAACGTGGCTTGGGCGGTAGATGGAATCATAAGGTGTGGTACGGCAGAAAAGCCTAGAACGACATTTTGTGGAGACAGATATTAGAAAGAACACAGAATCAACAAGCATTATATTATTTCCAGTAACTTCAAAAAACATCATTGTTGTTGCTGCAAATTCAGAAGGGGATTTAACGTTGATATCTCTCTGCAAACAGGTTTAACTTTACTACACAAAAGAATATTAAAATGGAACAACTCTCCAGGGAATATTTAACCCAAGCTCCTCACGGTACAAAGAAACCAGCTGGACTTCGCGTGTGCATATACCTACCGAGCAATTCTAACCTCTCCAGCTAGAACCTACCTTTCCGAGTGATCAGTCAGTGACCTTCATATGACTTTGCCACTGCTCCCTGCACATTATGCTCCTTTTCCCGATCTGCTTGTCACATTTAAAGGTTATGTTTTACTTTTATGGAAAACTCATTGTTTTGTTGTGCATCATGTAACTAATTTACACATTAGGAAATTTCTGTCAGGCTGAAGTATGCTTTGAACCATGATTTCCACCTAAGGACATGGAACCACTAATACATTTTATTTAAAAACTGGTAATACCTACAAAGACATGCCTTTCATTTTACTTAAATGATACTGACCTGTGGCACTTGAAGTATTAGCAAGTGGGGGTGCCCACAATGTGGGGCTGGGGGTGCCAGAACTTGGACTTTGCAAAGGACTGACGGAGCTATTAAGCGCATTCAAGAGTGAGTTCGGGGTTGTCGAAGTGTTCAGAGATAAGGTGGTGGGGCCCAGAAGACCTGCAATAAGTGAATGTAAAGTCAATATGCATAAATTCAAGATTTTAAAATAACAGATGGCAGCAATATTGCCATTTGGAATGCACGCTGATATAACCTGATATTTTCTGAATATAAAACCTGAGTGATAGATTACCTTCTTTCACATATTCCCATGAAATACAGCCCGATACAGTTTCAACACAGGACCCAGCTTATCCACAAACAGATGCTGATCGGAAAATGGGAGACAGGTGTGTGCCCCAACCAGGAAGGCAGTGGGGGTCACTGAGCACCACCAGCTGCTTGGCGTTCACATCTCTAGCCAAGATGAACAACAGTCTGCTCCAGGGGGAACCCATTTTCATTTCCCTGCATAGCTCAGTTGTCATGCGCTTTCAAACAAACGCTTCAAACCACGTACAATTAGCAGCGACTAAGGGGATGGTTTTCCTGCAGCAGAATGGCTGCTGGCCCACTGTGGACAGGCTCAGCTACCTGCAACAGCTTTCCTACTGTGTCTGAACACTGACGTGACTCCTCCGCACTCCATCTCCATGCATGCGAATTCTTCCCCTGTTTTAAAGATTTAATGCCTGATTCAGGTAATGAAATTTCCCTTCTGGCATTTAAAATATGGTAATGAAATTTCCCTTCTGGCATCTAAAATAAAATGTGGATTTTTACACAAGTTTCCAGGAATACTTAAAGCATTAGGTGTTACGGGATAGGTACAGCCATAAAAACATTTTAAAAATTGAGTAACTCTGAATGTCTGCTCACTTTTTTTCTCTCTCTATTGCAGCAAGAACTCAGTGCCTGCTAAGCGATGAGACTGGCATTTCGAGGTGCATTGCTGTGGAAGGGACAGCTCTGGGAGATGATGGGCCCAGGGGGAAAAAACCTGCCTTTACCGTAATGGTGTCCAAGCAAGGCTACTTGGTGTATTAATCATATTATTTAAACGTGTTATATTTATTAAAGCAAGAATAGCTGTTAGAAAAATTTAAAGACTGCTGAGAGTATTTTTTTGGTCTCAAATCAACACTGAATGGGTTTGCTAGGGTTAGTGCTTTAACTTTTCATATAAAGGCTACTGAGGAAATGTACAAGAAAGAAGTGAAACTAGCCTGATTTAATACAGCAACTAACTTCAGCCTGTAAGACGGGAGTCCATAACGAGGCAATAAATATCACCATGGCTATTAAAATGACGGGGTCTATTATCCTAAAACACGGAAGCACTGAGATGACGATGTTCTTTCATCTTCCCATTTGCTGCCTTAGATGTGAACGCAGGTCCATTTGTTGCCCTTGGTGGCCGCAGGCTAGATTTCCTTTGTGTCTGCGCGAAGTAGGCCTAGCCACTGCGGGAAGGGGCGGGGGGATTGGGGGGGGTAGGTTGTGCCTGCTCTCCTCTCCCCACTGCACACCCCTCATACAGATTTGCAATTACTTCTGGAAAGGCAAACTGGATACTCTTTATCTCCAGGGACTGGTGGCAATATTGCAAATACAAGGGAGAGCAAACACATAAATTACAGTCAGCCTGCTGACTTCACTCACAATGGCATTCTTAATTTAGAAGAACAAACACAGCCGAAAATAAACGTCAGACGTTGATTACTGATGCCGAAATAGGAAGAATCCGGGAAACAAATCCATGGAGTCTAACAATAAAAACAACAAAAAGCCAACAACAAAATGGACTGATTCGAGTTCTGCTGCTTGTCACCTGAGCGTCAGGCCTGACGAGGGAGAAACAGACCCTTTACAATGCAGCCCCTACGGCAGAAAGGAAGGGAACTGGATAAGCAACTGAGAAGGGCTTTAGTAATGAACGGTATACCTAGTCCAGTGAGTCCGAGGCCTGCCGAGGCTAAGATATCCAGGCTGGGACAGGCCAGGCCGGCGGGGCACGATGCTGGGGACGGACTGGTTGCTATGGTAACCCCACTGCTTTCAAGTCCGAGGAGACATTTCCTTGCTTCATACATATTTAAGGCATTTCGTTCAACACTTTTCACAATCACAGACTATGAAAACACATAATGGGAAAGAAAAAAGTGACATGCAAGTCGTCTACAATGAATTGGGGAGGTGGGTGAGAAATGAAAACCGTAATAAGAACTCCACTTAGGAAATTCATTAATGCTCCTTTAAAAACCAACTGCACCAACTGCAAATTCTAACCACTTATCACGTTTCCTCCTTTTGGTAGAAACCTACAGTGTTAGTTGCTATTTATTGGGTGTGTCCTGTGTTCCAAGCAGTGTGACGGAAGCCGCACATATACTCCAATTCCCACCAAAACCTTATGATGGCGTGGAAATTATTATTCATACTCAGTGAGGACAGGGACGTACCCAGCGTCACAGCACAGCTGTGCAGGGCAGCCAGAGGACTGGAACTCGGGCCCATCTCTGGAGCCCGTTCCCCTTCACATCCTCTTGTCTCTGTTAAAGCTCCCCTCTGCCCCCACATTTACTCATTTGTACAAAACAAATCAAACTTGTCTCCCTACAGTGTATGTGCTGCTTAATAATAGTCACTTACATTTGACATTTATGGTCTACTAGTTAACTAATAGACCGTGAGGTACCACTACTCCTCACTGATGACATATCTATGGCAAAGCTCATACGAAAACAAACTCCTAAACAATAAATCTTTTTTCTCGATGGACTCATCTAGAAAATTGGAAATGTGAAACCCAGGGGGGAAGCCTCCAACGAACAATAAAGAAAACTGGCGGCCGAGAAAGCAGTTAGAACAGGAGTGAGCAGGGGGCCGGGAGGCATAATTAAATGGCCCTGGGATGCTGCCTCAATGCATGTCCCCCGACTTCCGCTCACGTCCTGGACCCCAGGAATTCTTGTGTCTGTCCATCTTATGTGTACAAGTCCTCAGAAGTCTCATTTCTCTCTCTCTCTCTCTCTCTCTCTCTCAGTCCTGGCATCCACAGGGACTCAATTAGCCAGGCATGCAGGAAGCTTCACAATACATAAAATTCGGGTCCTGCTCTCTCACATTAAACGCAGTATAGCAAGTTCACCAGAATCAATGCTATCTTCCCATTTACAGTTTTCTTTTGAAGAAAGAGAACTGGACACTAAATACCACATCATTTACATATACACACAATTGTATCTAATGTATATTATACATATACCATTATGAGTATATGATAAGACTTATAGTTTAGAAATTTAAAAATAGAAGACATGACTGGTGTTTTACCTGCTATAAAAGATGTACATTAAATGTTACCACTGAGTACATGTCATTATGCAACTTGCTTTCCTTTATTCAACACCATTCCTATCCTTCAATTTCTGGTACTAAGGTTCTTCAGAGTGTATAACTAGAAGCAGAGTGGCTGGGGACAGGGTCTCAGTGCTTTCAGTGTGATCGGATGGTCTCACATTGTTCTTCCAAGTGATTGTGCCTATTTGCACAATATTAACACATTGCAGACGGATCACGAGAATTCTCGCTTCATATTACACAGTGTCTTACAAAGTATCATACTTTAAAAAGATATTAGCTTGTAAGAACATGTAATAAATAACTCCAAAATGCAATGGGTATTTAATTTTAAAGCATGCCTTTAACATTTATGTAAAACGTTTTTTTTACTCGTTCAATTAGAAACTTATCTGGCCACTGGGTAAAGCTAGCAATAAAACTACTGGTCTGCCCTGTGTTAATAGAGAAACATTCCTGTTTCCTGACCTTCTACTAGCATTCAATATCATCGGAGTTATCCCATTAACTTGTAACTGTACATGTAATTATTGAAACTGTGCAACATCTTAAGGGAGAGGTTCCAAGAAGGTGAACTGGGTATAATTCATTCCTAAAAATATTTATTATTAAAGGGAATGGGGCACCTATTCTTTAAATCTCCAGGGCTAGCACAGTGACTCACAAATAGCAAGTAATAGCTAAATATTTTTTTGTGATAGTATTGAGATGTGCAATCTACCTAATAAAGGAGAAACGTGCTAATTGACTGTACCTTTGTGACACCCACCAGCCAATCAGGAGTGAGTATGCAAAATAACCCAACGAAGATGATGGGTTAATTTGCATACAAAGGCGCGGAGCAGCTGGGACGTTCCGCACCACCCCAGCCGCTCCGGGTCTCTGGGCAGCGGGGGAAGGCGGAAAGGCAGCTCTGGGCAGGAGCGAAAAGGCGGTTCCAGCTGGAGCAAAGGCATTGCCAGCAGCCAGGGGAAGGAAGGCCCATTCTTGCACGAATCATGCATCGGGCCTCTAGTTAACATAATGTTTAACTATATCAACTAACTGGAAGCTTAGTAATATTTAAAGTTACCAGCTTGCAAGTTAATTTAAAAAGGTTTTCTCTTTCCTTCTCATATATTTATAGAAAAATAATGGTCACTAAAAATGGACTCCAAAAACCAACACACATATAAAGAAAATGGTGATCAATAATGAATGTTGTTACAAATTTATATTTATATAAAATACCTAAATAAAATATATAATGACATATATAGAATATTTAGTGCTATGAATATGCAAATGCACGCTTATATGCAAATAAAACAGAACGTGATATGACACATGGTTCTCCAGATCCAGACTCTGAACCAACCTTGCTCGGCTGCTTCGGCTTTGGTTTAATACTAACGAAGACATCCAGCTGTTCCATCAACTGAGCAATAAACTGTGGGTCAACTTCAATTTCTTCCTTCATATCAAACATCAACACAAGAGGAAGACAACCCTAGGAGAAGTCACAATAGAAAGTGTAGGAGGTTAAAAAGTTACTCATTTAAACATCTGATAACTTAACATGCCTACAAATAATGCAGTATTTTACAGATCTAATGGGTAAAATGGGAGAAAAAGGTGAAGAGATTAAGAAAAAAACAACAACAAAAACCCTTGTAGACACAGACAACCCTCTGGTGGTTACCAGAGGGACATGGGGGTGGTGGTGGGAGGTAGAAGAGGGTAAAGGGGGGCAAATGGTGATGGACGGAGACTTGATTTGGAGTGGTGAACTCCCAATACAGTATACAGATGATGTATCATACAACTGTACACCTGAAACCTATTATAAAGATAAAATAAAGAGTAAACCAAAGTATTAAAGCTAAATCGGATACCTTCACATAGCTTGGAGGACTGTGTGAAAACAATGTTGAACGGCAGAAACTATTTTCTGGATGACAAAATTGTATGTGTCTTAAGTGTCTGATTTTGGCCCTGAATTTTCATTCATTCGCCACCTGGGAAAATTCCTCTATTCTCTGGATTCAGTGCGTCAGTGATGCCAGAAACTGGACTCTCAACCCTACCAAGGGTACTCGCCTTGTACCCGCGCTCACAGACAGACAGTGCTGGCTCTTCACCGTCTCCTGAGTCAACATTTAAGATCTCCAACTGTGGCCTGGCTGAGTCTGTGCCATCGCAGGTATGTGTCTGCATGCCTGCCCCTTCCTCCAGGCTGGACCAGACCAGCTTTTAAACTGCACGCTGGCGTCTCAGCTCATCAGAAGGCTTCTTCACCATCCCAAGGCCTACTCTTCTTCTGATGCAGCTCAAACCTTTCCCCCTCCCTCAAGTTCACGGCCACTATTGTCCCTTCTTTGAACTACCTCCCTTTTAGCACTGCAGGGTTTGGTACTTGTTCTTCTCTCTGATGCTCTCTTCCTGGCCCCTGGTACCTAGCACAGTAAAAATGTCACACACATTTTCTGATGCACAGGGTACTCAGGGCTAGCCTAATGAATGATGTGTTTTGTACAAAAGTATCAGGAGAAGGTATCATGAAACATACTAGGATTAACATGAAATTACTATGTTTCATTTCTCTTGTGGGTAGAAGTTATTTTTGTAAGGACAGGGCTATAAAGAAAAGGTTATGGTATTTCAAATACAGGTTAAGTCCCTATAATGTATCTCTCCCTCCCTCCCTTCTTTTAATATTGTGCAATAATATGTCTCATTGCATGCCTGTATTTTTGGCAGGTATGGCCAAAGTATAATATAAGTTCATAACTGTGCAGAATGTTTGAAACAGTTTACTGAACTCAAAGTGATACCTAAGGAATTTGAAGAGCAGACAAAAATAAAATATGAATAAGCATAATAATCTTTGTATATGAATATGCTATGTAATTAGTAGTATACCAAAAATAGCCTGATAAACTAAACTGGGCTAAAAATATCATTTGCAACAAAATAAAAGTTCATAAAATTATGTATTCTAATCCTTAATGATTATAATGAATTCTCATCTGTCAGAGAAATAAAGTTAACCAGACAAAATGAGATTTTCTAAAAGTTTCTCACAAATGCAGTCTGCAAGTTAATGAGAGCAAAGGCCATACCTGAAGCTACTGACTCAACTGTCACTAAAGGTCAAGTTCTAACAGAAGAATACAATGGTGTTTTTAATAAAAATATCTGAGTCCACATTATGTCAGTCCATTTAGTAACTATACATCAATCTACACACTGGGTTTTTAAATGAATGTAGGAGGACAGAAATACTGCAAACTATAATTAGAAGCAATACTGAGTTATATAACTGCTATTTTTCTTCAATGCATGACACTCAAATTTATGGCTCAAACAGAATTTTTAAAATTATATCAGAGATTATGAAATGTTCAAATGTTTCATGCTGCCAAAATCTATCTCTTTGAGGGTAATGTTTAAAATGTACTTTTATTCTTCTGTTTAAATGGAAAGCTTTCTTTGTCAGATGAAAACTGCAAACTACTATCTGTGGTATGGAAATAATCACCCTCCACAAAATACAGTTATTTTATTTTGAACCTCTTCTGTGTTTAGTCTAAGTTTTAAAAAAGTCCTGCAACAGAATCGCTCGCTAATGTAATGAAACTCAGCCTGGGAGGCACTATCTACCTTATTCTCTTCCTTTTACCAAGAAGCTTCCTTCCTTGACCTGGCTTCCAAAGTGCTTTCATAAATACCACATAAGGTGTGTCAACAATATACACTGTACCCAAAGAGGTTAAAAAAAAAAAAAAAGTAACATAGATTTCACTAAACCTACCATGAGATATTGCCTTGCAAGACAGACAGACTCAATGGTGCCCTGGAGGTAGACGGTGGATTTCTTTTGTGGATTACTGGGGTCAGGAAAGTGGATCTGAGCACCCGTTCTCTGCATGATATGTTTGATGTTGCTTCCATTTCGACCCATCATAAAGAGATGATGCTGAGCTGCGATATCTAGCTGTGTGCTCACGGGAATAGCAGATGCCAAGCTCCCGGCAAGATGCTCCAACAGCATGGCAGTTCCTTCCTAGGAGAAAAGGGTGGGACAGAAATATTCGTGTAAATAACTGTCCATATACAGGCAGAGTCTAGTGCACTTCTTTCTTTTTTAAATTCTTTTTTTTTTTTTTTTTAAGAGAGAGGGGAAGGGAGATCGATATGAGAGTGAAACCTCCTACACGCCCCCTACCGGGGATCAAGCCCACAACCCGGGCATGTGGCCTGACAAGGAAATGAACTGGCACCTTTCATGCCTGGGACGACACCCAACCGACGGAGCCACACTGGCCAGGGCTCTAGTGCACTTCTAACAGCTATGGAAAAATACAGCACATCACATAGACCAGAATGTAATACAAAGGAAAATTCTAGAAAACAAACCAGTCTAAAATCCTTTAAAAATAAAACTTGAGCCCGGCCGGCATGGCTCAATGGTTGGGTGCCAAACTAAGAACCAGGAGGTCACAGTTGGATTCCCAGTCAGGGCACATGCCCATGTTGTGGGCTCGATTCCCAGAGTGGGGCATGCGGGAGACAGCCAATGAATGATTCTCTCTCATCATCGATGTTTCCCTCTCTCTTTCTCTCTCCCCTTTCCCGTCTGAAATCAATACAAATATATTAAGCAAATAAATAAATAAAACTTGAATAGTTTGTTCACGTATGATGTGCGGAATTCTCTCGGTCACTTACCTTCACAGCGCTAGTGTTATTCTGAGACCCTCGGACTATGACAGTAGCACCATACATTCGGGAGCGCTGTTTAAAGGACACTGAAATGTTGTATGTTTGTGATATGTGCTGGATGGAGGGGGAATTAGGATCGGGAACCGGCTGAAGAATTCCAGCAATCGGCAGCTCAAACATCAGCACCAAAGGAAGCAGCTCCTGCAATGAAATTGTGAGACCCCAAAGCAGATAAATTATCGGATGCATTTAGAAATATGTCTGATTCATTCATCCTTTTCTGAAGATGGAATTTTAGACATCTATTCTTTTATTATAGATGTATACTTGGGTAGGATATATAAAGTTTCTTAAACGGCAGGAGCCTTTTATGAAACCTGAAAGTTTTTTATAACTGCCTGTGGCATGCATTTTCCTCAGGACTGTGATTTCAAAATTATCAGAGAAACTGAGTCAGGTAAAATCCAGAATGTTTCGAAGAAACTTTCTGTAATACATTAAACCAACTTTTTCACTATGTCCCTCAGACTGAGCGCATGACTTCATCATAAATGGATACATGATGATAGTTTTAATCCTCTATAATGAAGACGGTGCTGACAGTGATTTATAGTACGAAAGGAACAGTTACCCGAATTCTAACTCGGGCAGACTCGACTCCTGCCGGTTGTCCTGCTATAGAAACCTGCAAAGATAAGGATATACAGGGTCAGATTTAATTTAATTGCGCCCACGCCTGCTCTTCCAGTTATCGACATCCCTGCTACTCCAAGTGTCCTCCAGGAAACACCCGCTTCGGCGTTATCTGGGAGCTTGCTAAAAATGAAGGAGCTCTGACACCAACCCAGACCTGCTTAATCACAATGTGCATTTTAATGATCTGCTCAGGTAATGGGTGTCAACTGATCTGTATCACCCCCTGCGCTTACCTGACACCTCACAGCCCCCCTGAGGCCTTCCTGCCTCCTTCATAATTCCTCTGTTCCCTGCATTTTCTCCCGTCTCTTTAAACTCCCTGAAGACTAGAGGCGTACCAACACGCAGGGAGGCTGAGGCTGCTGCTCTAGGTTCCCAAGATGCTGAACTACTTACGTGCACGTTGGTAAAAATAAAATAAAATAAATTGTTGCTCTAACACCCACCTCCGGCCCTCTCCTGGGATCCCCTAGACGCTCCCAGGATCCACCCACTAAAGAATTAATCTTGTTATTAGGGTCAGGGTGGGGGACCCAGGACACTGCTCTCAGGATGCACGCTTATGCCATACCAGCTTCAAATATTTTGAAAACTGCCCTTGCTTTTTATCATGGCTTTCGATCCAGTTCCTTATGAATGTGGCTGTCACATTAGTCTCCATTTATTCATCTTTGTGGCCGACACAGCCTCTAGTGTTGTGATTAGCAGAGAAGAGAGAAAACTTCTACATAACACACATAATATTATCTGTTCTTCAAGTACTTAAAATGCTTCCATGTGGATAGGTGAGTTCCATTTGTTTCCAAACACAATAACTAGGAAATATGTGTATGAACTAAAGAGGGATATTGATTTAGAAGTACAATCTGATAGCTACAGAATAGTCACGGGATGTAAAGTACAGCATGGGGAATATAGTCACTAATCCTATCTAATAAAAGGGTAATATGCAAATTAACCATCACTCCATCACAAAGATGGTGGTGCCATAGCCACAAGATGGTGGCGCCCAGTCCTCTCAGCCCCGCCGGAGTCCCCCAGTCCCGGGGGGAGGGGGGCGGCCTCTGAGAGTGAGCAGCATGAGCAGCCTGGTGGAATGCTTGCTTCGTCACCATGGCGACGAAGCAAGCGTTCCACCCGGGCCGTGGAGGGCCTCTGGGAAGCGGAGAGCCTCTGGGCAGTGGGCACAGGGCGGCCAGGCCCCCCAGAGAGCTACTGGTGCACGGATTCATGCCCAGGGCTACTAGTGTTGTAATAACTGTGTATGATGTCAGACGGGTACTAGATTTATCGGGGTGATCACTTTCTAAGTTATATAAATGTCTAATCACAGGCTTGTACTTCTGAAACTAATATAATAGTGAATGTCAACTGTAATTTAAAAAAAAATTTTTTTAAAGAGAAAGGCATAATTATATCTGTAGCCTAGAGGACCATGGGAGGGATGCTGCAGGCAGAATGCCAGCACGGATGGGTGCCTGGGTGGGGCATGCCTTAGGTCCTTTCCTAACTCACATGCTCTCTGAGCCCTTCCTTGGGGACTTTATTGTACATTGCCATCACTCCCTCCCCTCTCTCTTCTACCAACCATTCTGAGACCAAGAGTTTAAGGCCTACCTATAACTCATCCCTTCCAAAAAAACAAAGCCCTTTCCATCTCCTTGCACAGGGTCAAACAATCTACACTGCATGCCATCTCCATGATTGTTTTTTTTGCTCTCATCTCCCAGAAAAGATATGCACATGGAAAACGGAGGCTGTAAAATTCGTTACATAAAAATTCATGAGAAAGACAAAGCACCTGGTTGCTTTTTTCTGCTTGGTTATTCCTGTTGGAATCTGGGAAGTGGATGTGGCATCCTGTTTCTTCCATCACCTTTTTGATGTTGTTGCCACCTTTGCCGATTACATGAGAATGTTCTGTATGCGAAACGTCCATCTTCAAGGTGACCCGATTGCTCTATGTGGAAATAACGCATTATTTCTTGATGCATGAAAAAGGGACAACTCCCTAAAATATTCCTCCTCTCACGGGAATAATTTTAACAAAAAGTGAGCCATAGCAGAGCGTACAGATTTATTAACAAAATCACCTTAATCTGTAAAGGTTTACTTTCTATCTATTTTTCTTGGGCTATAAAAAAGAAATTCTTATTTTAAGACAAATGTGTCAGAAGAAATAGAAAGATATACTCTTTACCAAGAAAATCTTTTGGAAAGCAGCCTTTAAATAAAATTAGCTACAATTACAAATAACTCATTTTTTCTTTAATAGACATTATTCATGAAACATTTAATTCAAAAAACTAAAACCAGATGAAAACACAATTACAACACTGACTATATATACACACATATATATTAATAGGACTGTATTTATGTGCACATATGTATATGTTAGGACTGTAGAACTAAGGCAATAGGAAACTAGAGATTAAAAATAAAAGTGATTTAAACTAAGTAAACAAGTATTTATAAGCATTTTCACGACTTCTATATTACTGTGTCAAACTTGACAAAGCAGACTTATTATTCCCTGGTGGGAACAAGAGTGAGGAAGAGACCACAAAGCTGCAAAATGATCTCTAATAGCAAAATGGCTTAAGTAAACAATACAAAGTATGAGATTAGTTATATTAAAGCAACATGTAAAATTCTAAGACATAATAATTATGGTCTAGTTGGTATTCATGTATTGAATTTTGGGAAATTTAGTGTTATAAAATTATAAAGACGGACATGAATTCTTTTCTCATTTACAAGAATTTCCCTGAAATTCTTCAGTCCTTAGGAAGCAAAATTTAAAAGTCAAAAGACAACTAGATGTTAAAAATTTCAACAATTTTACATCTTCTCAATTCTTAAATTTTAAACATATCCATTCAATACTTTGGTTAGTTCTTTTGGTTTAACCTTTGAAATATAGGAAGATATTCTTCTTTGGTGAAAATTCTGAAATCGTTAATAATTACAAGGTAAAAATTCTTTAAAATAACAACAACAACAAAAGAACAAGAAAAGAAAGAAAGAAAAGAGATCAGAAACCATTTCAATAAAACAACAGGTGGTAAAATAGTGAATGGTTAAGAACCAGAGAGCCTGGATTTAAATCCCATCTCCTTCCTCACTTATCAGCTATTGGACCCTGGTTAAATTCCCTAATAGCTCTTTGCTAAGTTATGGGAATTAAAAAATTAATATCTTTAAAGTGCTTATCAAGGTAAGTGATTTGAAGTGTTTATTAAAATTAAATACACATGAGTGTACATTTTTAAATACTTAAATTTCCCTATTATCTGCATACATATACTTTCAGAGAAAGAATGGACAAGACAAAGTGTCAATTTTATGCCATCATACACAGAGCTATACAGAAGATTATTTTGGTTTTCTACTGGCATCATAAGGGCAAACATTCTAATTCTTACAACCTTCATTACTTGTCCTATGAAAATCATATTTCTGAAGATGGCATATACATACTACATACATATATATATATACATTTGCACACATATATATACATGTGTGTACCTATACACACATGTGAATATATTTCATTACTCAGCCAGCAAGAGACTCTATTCAGATTTTAAACAGAACTTTACATCCACTGTAGAATCACACGTGCTTATTTTAAAACCCACCATTACTTTCTCCTGGTTTTTCTTCTCCAAATGGTTCTTTCATAACAGCATGAAGCAGCCCTTGCAGAGACAAGGTTCTGACATCTGAGTGTCCTTAACATTCACTTACTTTTGTGTCTAAGACAGACATGATCATTTCCTTGGCTTCCTTAACATCTTCTTTCTTTCCAGAAACCTTAATATGGGGATCTATAAGAAATAAAAAGACAAAAAACAAAAGGTTCATGTGAAACCCCCAAACTGTTTTAAAACTGATGTTACATTATAAGAGATTCCATAATAAATTCAATATTTGTCAATCTAAGTGTGTTGTCACTGTAATAAAAACAAGAATGTAAAAAAAAAAAAAAATACCCAAATTGTACATTCATCTATGGTTCATTTCCTTCTTAAAACTGGTTAAACCATTTAACTTTAGACTTAACTGAAAAAGAAGTATACCATATAATTATATTTTAAACAAATGAGTCTACCAATTCCATTTATTAACTGACCCCTTGCTACATTCCAGGCCGTTCTAATGCTTTAAGTGCATTAACTCATTATTTCATCTACATCAGAGCTTTGTGAGGTTGTTTACAGAGGAAACTACTGTTAAATTGGGGGGGGGGGATTTAATTTCCATTCAGGAATATTTAATATTTATTCAGAATATGTAGTGACTAATATATGTTACACCTATTGTTTACTACTGCCATGGAATGTTATATTGGAAAGCATTCATTCATTCGGCATATATTTTCTGAACCTCTGTTCTGTACTAGGGCTTTATTTTAGGGTTGGGGATTTATCAAGCAAGAAAAACAACCTCTGTCCACATGAAGTTTATAGTCTTGTGAAGGAGACAAAAATGAATCAAATGAATAAATTATCTAGTACATTAGAATATAACTGTTATGAGGGGGGAAGACAAGAGGATCAGGAGTACAGCTGTGGGACAGGGCGGGGGGTGGAGGCGGGGAGAAGGGCATCAGCCTCTGAGAAAGTGAGGTCTGAATAAAGGCTGGATAAACTCAGAGCAAAGCCCAGGTCGGGACATGCCTCTGCAGTTCTCCCTTTAATCAGGTTCTTGTCTCCCCAGCAACCTAGGTGCTTTCGTACCTCACAGGTTAGTCTGACAGAGACCAAGACCATTCTGGGATAAGCCGAAGTTCTACACCACTAGTTTAGTGACAAAGCTGAATAACAGATGATTTACCGTCATCATCACAATCATTAATGATGCCAATCTTACTGACTGCCAAGTCCTTCATATACTGTACTTCACCTCAGTTTGGGGCAGCAGCAGAAAATGTTGGCTGAGCATCCTTCACAACCAACAAGCAATTCTGCCCGACTCCTTCTAAACCATCCATTCTCTAGGTCAGTGGTCGGCAAACTCATTAGTCAACAGAGCCAAATATCAACAGTACAACGATTGAAGTTTCTTTTGAGAGCCAAATTTTTTAAACTTAAACTTCTTAACGCCATTTCTTCAAAATAGACTCGCCCAGCCACACTCAAGGGGCCAAAGAGCTGCATGTGGCTCGCAAGCCGCAGTTTGCCGACCACGGCTCTAGGAGAAGAAGTTGGATTGACCAGGTGGGAATTTAAATCAAATTACACACATTGCCCTCATACTGTGAGTCACCCATCCCCATCCCCCAGTCCATTTGAAAAGCAATGGCATTATCAGCGCATCATATTTACAAGGTGCAGCTGAGCTATTGGAGAGCGAGAGAGCAAGAGAGTGAGAAGAATGGGAGGAGAAACTATTTTCTAAGGCTGCCCGCTCTTAGGACCAGGACAGAGCAATAGCTTCCGTGTTCAGGAATGCATCTAGCTTCCTGCGGAGGCATCCCAGCAGCTGTGCTTCAGTTAAAGTCAGTGCCATCAACTCCACTCCCCACCATCTATCTCCCCAGACTGAGTCCCCTGGTGGCTGCTCTTGGCCTTGGGCACTTCTCCTTATCCTTCCTTGAATCCCACCTCTGACACTTGCCCTGTCAAAGGGACACTGTAAATATCGAAGACCTTCAGACTGGTTATAACTCTCTAAACTGTTGAAGTGTTAGGTATTACAAGGCCGGGGCTTAAAAGCCGGACAGGATGAATGTCCAGCCACCACACGCTGGGAGAGCCTCCACAGAAAGGCATCCCTGTGTCCATCCTGAATGCACCCTAACAGGGAGGTTTTCTCTATGAAGACCCTCCAAAAATTCTACCTATAAATGTATGCTTCAAAAACCATCATGAATGTATACAGTCTTAAAAGTGATGTTGATATTAAAGGACAAAGCATTAATATGTAAAAATAAGACAATTATGTACAGTATGATTCCATGTAAAAATATATTTATGCATTAAATACTGGAAATAAATAATCTTAAAGTGAAAAAAAAAAAAAAAAAAAGAACCAGCGGCTTCTCAAAACATGCTTGCTCGTCAGACGTGTAGCCCTTGCTAAAATAGAGGTTCCTGGGTCTCCAGGACCCAGCAATCAGCATTGTGTTGGTTTCCCAAGTGATGTTTACAGCAAGAAAGGACACAGCAGATTAAGCCATATAAAAAATGTAACCGAAGTCTCTTATATATGGGCCAAATATATATATATGGTATGATAACTTGAAAACCCATTTCTTCACAGGCTGAATAATCACATTAAAATTCCTAGGCATCTGTAGAGGGAAAAGAAACTCAGATTCAATTTAAGAATTTGATTTCCCACCATCTCTGCATCAACAGAAAAGCCTCAGTAGAAAATACATTTTAGAGGTCCAAGATAGCGACGGAGTAGGTGGAAGTTACACTCACCTATACCCAGGACCGAACTAGAATTACGACTAAAATACAGAGCAATCAACCTGACTAACCAACTGAAAGCTGGCTGAACAGAAGTACTATAACCAAGGATCTACAGAAGAAGCCACATCATACTGGTAGGAAAGGCAGAGCCATGAAAAGAGCTGGCCCTGCTCTCACGGGCGATGGCTGAGACTCTGAAGGGATATCTCAGCTGCAAAGGTTCTACCTAAGGAGCATGGGATCTCAACCCCAAGCCAGGCTCTGCAGCCCTGAGCAATAAGGCAGACAGGATGAATGTCCAGAGCTGGGAAGACGTGTCCACATAACATATGGCTGTGAAAATCAGCAGGGAGTCTGTCTGCCAGGGAGAGATGGGAGTCTGTTAGAGACACAGACTGAAAAAAAACACACAAAAAAACAATATAAGAAATCAATAAAATTAAGAGCTGGTTCTTTGAAAATATAGACAAGATTGATAAACCTTCAACCAAGCTCATAAAGAGAGGGAGAGAACCCAAATAAGTAAAATCAGAAATGAAAGAAGAAAATTAACAACTGACAGCAAAGAAACACAAAGGATTCTGAGAAAATATTACAACTATATGCCAACAAATAGGACAACCTGCATGAAATAATAAATTCCTAGAAACATAACAATTTTCCAAATCTGAATCAGGAAGAACCAGAGAATCTGAATAGACAGACTACAACTAGTGAAATTGAAGCAGTAATCAAATACTCCCAACAAACAAAAGTCCTGGACTGGATGGCTTTACAGGTAAATTTTACCAAACATTCAAAGAGGAAATAACACCTATCCTTCTCAAACTATTCCAAAAATTCAAGAGGAGGAAAGATTCCCAAGCTCATTTTACAAGGCCAACATTATCCTAATTCCAAAACCAGATAAAGACACAACAAAGAAAGAAAATTACAGTCCAATATATGGTAAAATTCTCAACAAAATATTAGCAAACCAGTTCCAGCAATACATTAAAAAGATCATACAGCATGATCAAGTGGGATTCATTCCAGGAATGTAAGGTGGGTACAATATCCACAAATCAATAAATGTTATACACCACATAAACAAAATAAAGGATAAATACCACATGATCATGTCAACATATGCACAAAAAGCATTCGATAAAATCCAGTACCCATTTATGATAAAGTGCAAATAGAGGGAACATTCCTCAACATAACAAAGGCCATATATGACAAAACCAGAGCCAACATCATACTCAATGGGCAAAAACTACAAGCATTTCCCTTAAGATCAGGAAGAAGACAGGGATGTCCACTTTCACCACTCTTATTCCACATAGAACTGGAAGTCCTAGCCACAGCAATCAGACAAGAAAAAGAAATAGAAGACATCCAAATTGGAAAGGAAGAAGCAAAACTGTCATTATTTGCAGATGACATGATACAATATATAGAGAACCCTAAAGTTTCCACACAAAAAATCTATTAGAACTGATAAATTCTGTAAAGTAGCAGGACACAAAATAAATATCCAGAAATCAGTTGCATTTTTATGCACCAATAATGAACTATCAAAAAGGGAAACTAAGAAAATAATCCCATTTACAACTGCATTTAAGAAAAAAACCACAAAAAAACAAACAAACAAAAAAAAAAAAAACCAAACTAGGAATAACTGTAACCAAGGATGTAAAAGACCTGATTTGGAAAATTACAAAATGCTGAAGAAAGAAACTGAAGAAGATACAAATAAGTAGAAGCATATACTGTGTTAACAGATAGTAAGAATTAACATCATTAAAAGGTGTATTCTACCCAAACCAAACTACAGATTCAACGCAATTCCTACAAAGATGTCAATGGCATATTTCACAGAACTAGAACAAATATTCCAAAAATTTATATGGAGCTACAAAAGACTCCAAATAGCCACAGCCATCTTGAGAAAGAAGAACAAAGTTGGAGGAATCATGCTACCTGATATCGAACTATACTACAAGGCCATAGTAATCAAAACATCATGGTACTGGCATGAAAACAGACATACAGATAAATGAAATAGTATAGAGAACCCAAAATAAGCCCCACCTTTATGGTCAATTAATATTTGACAAAGGAGGCAAAAACATACAATGGAGTAAAGAGTATATTCAATAAGTGTTGTTGGGAAAATAGGACAGATATGTGCAAAAAAATGAAACTAGAACACCTTTTTACATCATACATAAGAATAAACTCAAAATGGATTAAAAACTTAAATGTTAGAACTGAAACGATAAAAATCCTAGAAGAAAACATGGGCAGTAAAATCTCAGACATCTCTCTTAGCAATATTTTTTTGTGATATATTTCCTTAGGCAAGGGAAACAAAAGAAAAATTAAATAATGGGATTTCATCAAACTAAAAAGTTTTTGTACAGCAAAGAAAACCATCAACAAAATGAAAAGACAACTCATTGGATGAGAGAACATATTTGCCAATGACACATTTGATAAGGGATTAATATTCAAAATTTACAAAGAACTCATATAACTCAACACCAAGAAAACAAACAATCCAATTAAAAATGGGCAACGGGCCTGAATAGACACTTCTCCATAGAGGACATACAGATGGCCAACAGACATATGAAAAGATGCTCAACATCATTAATAATCAGAGAAATACAAATTAAAACCACAAAAAATGAGATATCACCTCATACCTGTCAGAATGGCTATCATCAATAAATCAACAAACAAGTGTTGGTGAGGATGTGGAGAAAAGGGAACCCTCATTCACTGTTTCTGGAAATGCAGATTGGTGTAACCACAGTGGAAAGCAGTATGGAGTTACCTCAAAAAATTTAAAATGGAACTTCCTTGTGACCCAGTGATTCCACTTCTGAGAATTTATCCGATGAAACTCAAAACACGAATTCGAAAGAATATATGCAACCCTATGCTTACTGAAGTGTTATTTCCAAAAGCCAAGATTTGGAAGCAGCCCAAGTGTCCATCAGTAGATGAGTGGATAAAAAAGCTGTAGTACGTTTATACAGTGGAATACTACTCAGCCATAAAAAAGAAGGAAGTCTTACCTTTTATCTAGAATTAATCGAATGAACAAAATAAACTAACAGACAAAACAAAAACATAGATACAGAGAACAGACGGCAGCTGACAGAGCGGAGGGGTTTGGGGGCCTGGGTGAAAACGGTGAAGGACTTAAGCAAAGGGAAAAAAACCCTCAGACACAGACAACAAACAGTATGGTGATTACCAGAGTGAAAGGGGAGGTGAGGGATGTAGCAGAGGGTCAAGGGGGGATAAATGGAGATGAAAGGACACTTGATTTGGGATGGTGAACACCCAATACAACATACAGATGATGTATTATAGAATTGTACACCTGAAACCTATGTAATTTTATTAACCACCACCTCAATAAATTCAATTAAAAAAAATTTTTTTAAATGCCATTTTATTTCAAAGTGAAAGAGCACCATCTAGTGACCAAAATTTTAAATCATTCAGGGTTACAAATAGAGACAAGAACAACACATAGTTACCGACATGTAACTTCAAACTGTCTCCAGAACCCAAAGCAGCACTTGTTGGGAAAATAATGAAGTCTCTCTCACAAGTACAGCGAAAAACAAACCTGACAAAATCCTTAGTTAGGTTGCAAAGTGTATTTTTCACCCCACCTTTTGCCCTTGCTTAAAAAATATCTACAGGATGTGAGCTCTTATTCCACGCTGACCCTAATGGCTCATCTCAAATCCTGAAACACAGTTCCCTGCTTTCTGAGTGTTACAGCTTCCAGTTCAAGCATGCCCACGTGATACCACAGGGGACTAAGGTTTCATTCAGACTCATTCTGGAAATACCTGATGGAGAAAAGAATAGTCAAAGTATCTACCATATGAATAATCATAAAAACAAGGAAAATGTCAGCTATGAAGATTGTTGGAAGATGACAGAAAAATAGGCAATAAGTGTCTAGTCTCCCCCTCCCCCAAGTTAATTGCTTTGAAAGACAACTCCAATTTGGGCATGAGAGTTTTGAGACATTTGCTCTAAAAATAAGCCTGGCCAGTGTGGCTCAGTGGTTGAGCATCTACCTATGTACCAATAGGTCACCTGTTCTATTCCCAGTCAGGACACATGCCTGGGTTGCAGGCTCGATCCCCAGTAGGAGGTATGCAGGAGGCAGCTGATAGATGTTTCTCTCACATCGAGGTTTCTTGCTCTCTATTCTTCCTTCCTCTCTCTCTAAAAAATCAATGAAAACATATTAACCTTTTGAACTCGGATGTCGAGTGTGACTCGACACGGTTAGCATTAGAATAAAGGAATCGAGAAAAAAGCAAGCGAGTGCAAAGGGTTAAAAAATAATATTCATTGCTTTATGATCAACCCTCACACTCCCTGAATACAAGACTGTCTTGATTAGTTTTGTAACTCCCACAGTGCCAAACAAATAGCAGATACTCAGTAAGCTGTTGCTGAATGGACGGCCAGCTCCCCTATTTCGGGATATAGCTAGTATAGAGGGAGATGGAAATCAGTGGGCACTTCCCAAGAGTTCTGACTATAAATACTTTGATCTGATTACTTCTATAAAAAATACAGAGAACTTTCAAATAGCCATCTAGATTTTTACAGTTCTGACCCATCCATCTTACATCTCCGTGAAAGAGAGGAACACCAGACACGATCCAGCCTTCACTGAGTATGAGAAGCTGTGTGGACCGGGGTATGGAGAAGGGTATGAAATGGGTGTTTTATATGTATACACCGAAAAAGAGCTGAACCTCTGAGCAAAAAGGTTTTTAATCCCTTTTATATATTCATAAGGACTTGCTAAGCCACCAACTGTTTTCATAAGAACACACGCTAAAAACCCTATTTTCAGTAAAAATAGTTGGGATGTTTACAAGAACGTAAGTGAAATTTTAGTATGAAAGATTATCTCTTGGTACCCCGGTTTCTACTCTCTACTTTCCCATCCTTAGAAACAGCCCATTCCTGGAAATGTTGGTAAATATTTTGTTGCCTTTCCTCCTCTCCTCAAGCTTAAACCTCCTTCCCAGTTCATGCCTTTCCCGCAGCAAATTGTAAGGAAAATGCTGTTGTCAACCATTTCCTTGCATTTATCACGCTACAGAAAGTAATGCCCTATGGCCACGCGATGAATTCAAGCCTTCAGTATTTCACCGATCATCTGTTTGTAGCTACATTCCTGTCTCCATGATTGAGTGCTGCTGAGCGAAAGAGTCAATCCCCCAAATTCTAAGTAATGCTTTCATTCTCAGCACGTTCTCCTGGAGAGAGGAAAAACAACAGCCAAGTCTTTGTTGGACCAACCCAGCTCCTCCCACCCGTAAAGCCCACAAATAAACGACATCATATTAGAGTTGCACTTTGGTTCCTGGGGAGAAGTTCCATGTCATGACCTGAAACTGGGGATGGCTTTATTCACATAAACAAACCTGTCAAACTGGCCTTAAATTCCTAAGAAGGGACCGGTGGACAGAATTCACTTTCTCCTGGCTCGGAGCTCTTCTCACTTTTAGTTCACGTTCTTCTTAACGAGTCTTAGACTTAAAAACTGTCTAACCAAGGAGGACATGGCTGGGTCCGTCAACGCTGTTGGGAGTGGTCGGTGTTCACCCCCAACCTCCACCGAAACCCCTGTGAATACGTCCGCAGCTGGCAAGCAGTTCCAGAGTGCAAATGACCATTTTCTTATGAGTAAGAAAGACTGTGGCTCTGGGGTAAGGATTCTGTCAAGCAGCCAATATACTGGTACATCAAGTCTCGGCAAAAGCCCCAGGCATCTCAAAGGCACTGACCAGTTTGGATCACATAGGGAAATGCTACCGAATCCACAGACTACATTAAGTGCATGACTCTGACTCTGCAATAGGCTAGCTTCCCTTCATGTTATAGGGAAAATGCGTAGATCCCACAGCTGTGATACTAAGATGTGAATCCCAATTAAGCCATAAAGAAGCTCTGTTCCTACAGAAAAGTCGTTGGATCTTTAGAATATAGAGGAAGGAAGGAAGGAAGGAAGGAAGGAAGGAAGGAAGGAAGGAAGGAAGGAGGGAGGGAGGGAGGGAGGGAGGGAGGGAGGGAGGGAGGGAGGGAGGAAGGAAGGAAGGAAGGAAGGAAGGAAGGAAGGAAGGAAGGAAGGAAGGAAGGAAGGAAGGAAGGAAGGGCAATCTGCTGATGAGCGGAGGAGGATTCGCTTCTGAACCTTGTGCGGGACCCACGGCGGCTGCAGAGATGGCAGCTCGGGCCTTCCTTCTGCTTGGCACACTCCAGGAATGGGCGATTCTGTTTCAGGATGGATGAAATCCAGTGCTCAGCCCACTGGCATTTCCCAAATAATGTGCTTGCGGACCCAAAACAAATGCAGCGACAACCCCGTGCAGAGATGGGATCTACTTCAAACCCTGTCTGAGCCACGTCCCAGTTCAACACTGATACCATCCGATACGTCTGCTACTTTGATCACTTTTTCTTTACGTTGGCAGGTCACTATGCTGATCAGCAAAATGAATTCAACTCACAGTCAACTGGCCACAGCCCATATTTTCCTGTGAAACAAAAGCATTTCCCTCTGACCTCTTGAGAAATAGGCTGTCCTTTATAAACAAACCCCCCCCCAAAAAAAAAAAAAGTTACACAGGCATACAGGTCAAACAACAGACCAATATCACATTCTGTAAGGGAAGATATACACTTTATTAAGAGATAGAGAAAACCTGAACTGACTCATTAAACCTGACTGGGAATGATTTTTAAAGAACAGAACAGAATGACAGGAAGTCAATGTACTTTCAGCTTATTTTATAGCCAGTAATCTAGAATCCAGATTCTTTCAAAGAATGCTGTTTGCCAACAAGAACTCCAATACACTGAGTGAGAATAAAAGGGCAAAGACTGTATTGGGAGAGGTGGCAGAAGCGCCCAAGCTACACGTCGTCACGGCAAACTGTTGGTGAGCAGCCACACACAGGTGATATAGAACAACTGGGACCGAGAAAAAGCAGGTCTACCTGCCGTGGTTCCCTACACAGACTACACTGCTTTCGGATAAGGCAAAGTCACCCTTATCTTAAAACAGAAAAGGTTAATCTCCTCACTAGTTAGTAGGAAGATAAGGGGCACGAACAGTGACGTGCAAAAGCATTTTAAACTCAAAAACCTCGTTTTCACGAGAAAAACGATTTCCATAGGTACCCGCAATCAGCTTACCTACCACAATGCCTGAGATAAACTTCCCATCAGAATTCCACTGGGCAGAACGAAACTCGGTACCCAACGGAGCGCATGCTTGACATGAGAGGGGCCTGAGTGCCGGGAGCAAATCTGAAGCTAACGTACAGCAAGCTCCTCAAGACGTGCTTCAGCTCGACTCTTTGGCAATGATTGGAGATGAGCGGCCCGCACCCCTCCGGCAATCCACCCTTCGGCAAGTTCTTGCTGAATGAAAGGAAAGGGTGCGTCACACACGGAGAAGGAGCCTGTGGACACCTTTGTCGAGGAGCTGTCAGCTTGGGAAAGTTCGAAGCTAGCTAGAAGATATACAAGAGCTTTCTGCTGATGGAATACCAGCATTTCCAACATAATCGCCAATAAAGGAGTTCAAATAGAATGATAATAAGCTGTTCTAACAGTTCTCCACAGATGTTTCCACTTCAGGAGACAATGAGGGTACGGGAGGGGAGTGGGAAGTGTGAACCAGGCACATGCCTCTTGTCTGGCAAGATTCCGTACGCGCCTTATCAGAGCTGCTTATTTCATCAGAAACAGAGTTACAGGGACTCAGCAAAAACCGAGAAACAATCTCAGAGAAGAACAACGAAATGCAAACAGAGCAATAAGCAAACGCAAGGCCGAGCAGATGAAATAATCAGGAACAGATGTATTTAGGGAGTGAGAGAACTGGAAAAGGGTAGGCGACCTGATCTTATAAACCACCTTATCTCAAGCCATGTAAACTAAACCCCAAGCATAACCGCTGAGTTGCTATTCAGGTAGAAGGAGGGCAGAAAAAAAAAAATCCACAGCACAAGAGAAATGGGACACAGAGGGTGGAAAAACAAAGCTAAAAAACACAAAGCCTAACACCCATCTGTTTCTCCAAGCCTTCTGGCATCCAAGCTCCATACTCCAGAGATAAGGAAGAGGATTCTGGGAAGGGGGAGGAGAGGAAGCAAAATGCCAGGCGGAGAGCTGGACTCTTCTGCGTGGTTTGTTTACAGCAGGTCTACATACAGCAGGGGCCGTGAGAGATGACTGTAAGGGAGGGTGTTCACACATGCATGAGCTGCAGATGGCCATGCCTGTCACAATGGGAACAAGGCCCACGCACAAAGGCACGGCAGAAGCAATAACGCAAGGGCCCAGGATGAGAAAGGCGCACGTGCAAGCGAGCTGACCTGCACACAGTCCCAAACCTTCAGGGAGCACTGACGCGGGGATGCAGGCGTGTGCCAGGATAAAGCATCCCCGGGGAACTGCGCTGAGGTAACAGCACGTTATGCAAGAATTTCTTAGGAGCCAGAACGGACTCGTCTTCCTCCCCTCTCCAAGGAATACTGATGTTCACAGCGCACAGGGCAGCTCCCAGCCGTGCCCCTGTGCTCTAAGCTCACGGCCCCGGAATCTGTGGCCAGGGCAGGCGGTCCCTTTTCACAACAGCTGGGGCCGTTCGGGAGACAGCCTAACACACCACTGCGGCTGCCACCACGGAAACGCTGCCATGCGTGTCAGGGTTCCCACGTTAGACAAGGAAAGTCCTGTGAATGAAGACTTGACCACATCATGCCACATACGTGATCTCTCTGCTTCATTCCCGGCCCACTTAAGAGGAGACATTTAAAAGCCAGAAGTTCTGTCGTTTGAAGGCACAATGAAGGGTGTACGTAAGAAACAGGCAAACACTTAGGAAATGAGTTCTAAAAAATAACTTAGCGGCTTGAGAGCGGCATTGAAATTCTCCACCTTTCTCTCCCTTCTCGTAAGATCTAGTGAGAAAGCATTACAGGTTGCACTGAAAGCGGTTAATGAAGGGTTTCATACAACTCCAGGGGTTCAAGAGTGTTTATAATCTCAAGAAGGTAGTGATTTTCACAAAAATTGAAAGTGCCTAGTATTCGGTAAATGAGCCTTAAAGAAATTCCTTAGAAAATGCTTATCTGGCCCTCGCTGGTTTGGCTCAGTGGACAGAGCATCGGCCTATGCACTGAAGGGTTCCAGGTTCGACTCCAGCCAAGGGCACATGCCCGGGTTGCGGGCTCGATCCCCAGTAGGGGGTGTGCAGGAGGCAGCCAATCAGTGATTCCCTCTCATCATTGATGTTTCTATCTCTCTTTCCCGCTCCCTTCCTCTCTGAAATCAATAAAAATATATTTTTTAAAAAAAGAAAATGCTTATCTGCCAAGCCTTTCTTCTGACTCCCACTTTCTCGCTGAAAGCTGTTAGCCGTTTTATGCAGCCGCGTATACTGAAAACAGTCATAGCCCTGTCTAATAAAACTGTGTATTATTTGTTTCTCTCATACTTTTTGGTCTCAGTTTGGAGTAAGTAGGGAGCAAAGACTTAATCTCTCAATTCTAAGAATTTTACATATTTTGGGGGGAAATATAATTTAAGTGATCAAATACCTTCAAAATGGTTCTTTATTTTTCTTAAGAAAAATATCTAAATTTACCTTAAAGCCTAACAATTTCTAAATCAGGATCCACCAAATACTTCCCCAAAGGAATTACTCCTGCTTAAATATCCTACCTAATAATAGACAAATATGCAAATTGACCACACGTTTGCTACGCCCAAGCCACGACCATCAGCCTAACCATGCCCACCAACCAATCAGGACAAGTATGCAAATTACCCCAACAAAGATGGCGGCTAATTTGCATATCAAGACAGCTTAGAAAGAAGCCGAGAGATGCTGAAGGGAGCAAAGCTGCAGAGAAGCAAGCAAGCTGGAGGGAGGAGAAGGGAGGAGCGGAGGCGGGGCTTGGGGAGAAGAAAGGAGAGCGGGGCGGGCTGGCGGAGAAGGCGGGCCGGGGGACAAGGGAGGAGAGCAGGCGGGGTGGGGTAGAGTGCAGCAGGAAACCCTATTGCAGGATTTCTCCTGCAACGGGAACGCTAGTCTTAAATAATAAAAAAATTGAGAGGTCAGTATTGAAAACAGGTTTTTCTTCTGAGAGTGTGAAAACAGGGTCTTCTCCCCAAAGATCACAAAAATAAACATCGCCTGATAAGGGTGACCAATCAGTCCTATACTTTCTAACAAGAAATTTCATCTTAAATAAATTTGTTTCTATACAAAGAACTCCTATAAACCAAAAACAAACAAACAAAAGAAACAAAAACCACCAAAACTTAATTAACCCATAAAAATAGGCAAAGGGATGGATAAATAATTCAACAGGAAAATGGTCAATAAACAAATAAAGTTCAACCTTACTAATCATTACTTATTTATAAAACTAGTGGCCCAGTGCACAAAATTTGCACATGGGGAGTGGGGGGTTGTCCCTCAGCCCGGCCTGCAACCTCTCCAATCTGGGATCCCTCTCGCAATCTGGGACCACTGGCTCCTAACTGCTCACCTGCCTGCCTGATCACCCATAACCACTCTGCCTGCCAGCCTGCTTGCCCTCAACTGCCACCCCCAACCCCGCTGGCCTGCTTGCCCCCAACTGCCCCCCACTGCCAGCCTGCTCACTCCCAACTGCTCCACTCTGCTGGCCTGCTCGCCCCCAACTGCCTCACCCCCCCCCCGCTGGCCTGATCACCCCCAACTGCCCTCTCCTCCTGGCCTGATAGCCCCTAACCACCTCTGCCTGGGCCCCACCACATAGCTTTCTCCGGAAGGACGTCCAGAAGGTCTCCCAGTCTAATTAGCGTATTACCCTTTTATTAGTATAGATTGGGAAATTAATTACCCTTAAGGCTAACAAGGATATAATGAGACAAACTAACATATTCCTGATGGAAATAAAAATTGGTACGAAATGTCTGGGAAGCAATTTGGAAATATTATTGAAGAATCACAAAGTCATAATTTCATTTTAAGAATATACATACATTCAACAGAATAAAAAAAAACACAACCAAATTAATAGTGATTACTTCTAAGTAATAGGGTCATAGATAACTTTTTATTTTATACTTCATGCTTTTCTGTATTTTCCACCACGAAAAGTATACATTTACAATATGGAAAAATACTCATACCTGCCCTGGCTGGGTGGCTCAGTTGGTTGGAGCATCATCCAATATGCCAAAAGGTTTCAGGTTCGATACCCATTTGGGGTGTGTATGGGAGGCAACTGATCAATGTTTCTCTCTCTCCCTTCCTCTTTCTAAAATCAATAAACATATATTTAAAAGTAAAGAAAAATACTCATACCCTAAAACAGCGGTTACCAACCTTTTCGGACCTCACAGACCACCAGTGGTCCACGGACCACCAGTTGGCAACCGCTGCCCTAAAAGATTATCTGTATCACTCAAGTCTCAGATCAACTTGCATAAATTACAAATTGCATCCTTGTACTTTAAAACTAAAATGTACAAAGACAAACAGTGTGGTGATTGCCAGAGGGAAGGGGAAGAGGGGCTGGGTGGAGGTGGGCAAAGGGGGGTAAGTGTGGAATTCTGTAATAGTGTCAACAATAAACATAAAGTTATTTTTTTTTAAAAGAGAATGCATTTAAATCAGCATGCCTTGTTTTCCAAGCGCAATGTTTCAAGAATCCCCTTAAACATCGAGACCTTTAAGAATGTTAATGACAATGAAGCAATGCTTTCTCGATTAGAAATTCCTTCTTTCTCATCTACAAGTCTGGAACAGGCTTTTTGCAGTCTTTGAACTTTAGTTCTTTTTATTTGTTGTGCCATCACTCAATATTTTATCAACATACTTTGGCTCTGAACACAGACTTCCCAGTGAAACTGGAGCAGCAAATACATAACGATGGGGTTTAGCTGCAGTGGGAAGACCCGGCTGGAGCCGGGTCCAAATAGCTGGGAAGGCCATATGTTCATGGCCACCCCTGGCCACTCATGAAATTCTTTCAAACGTCTATGGCCACGTCTCTCTTTTTCTCCAGCAATGGTTTCCAAAATAAATGGACACAGGGGCCATCCTGGCAGTGGGGTACAGTGCTCTTTCTTAAAAGAATTCTCTAAGTCGCTCCCTCCCCCCCGCCCCACGCCCAAGCCCGAACATCTAGAAAAAAATCCCATTCTCCGGGTGTGATTAAACCCCCTGTGAATAGAAGTACAGAATGACCTTCAAGGCCTCGGAACGAGGAGTTTCACCAGGACGGCAGTAACACTGTCCTTGTCTTCTGGCGGAGAAGTCTAAGAGTTGAAAACAGTCCCTGGATAGGCTCCTTTGGGCCCTGCCGGGGCCAGTCTGCCCTGCTGTGCCCAGGAAGCTGAGTCAGCATCTCTGAGTCAGCATCTTTTTTATGAGCTTCCAGGGCTCCCATGATGCTCAGTCCTCCCCTTACTCCTTCAGCCTTTGGGTGATAATGGCTTCCAGCTATTGCCAGCTTCTCTGCCTTATCACCTATTAGTAACTACTTGCTCATCCCTTTCCCCTACCTACTGTAAGTAGCTCCTCCACTGGCGTGCATTTAACTCTTTTGGAGGTAATTCTGTTTCCTGTCCGTCTAAGACCCATGTTAACACCTTTCCCTCCAATTCCTTTTCTTCTCTTGATGACAAAGTGCATGTGGTGCTGTCTCTCTTCTCCACACAAGCACTAACAGTTAGGGGGTGGGCTCCATGCCTTATGTAGGTTGATAATAATATTCCTCAGGTCTTCCCAGACATTTTTTTTTTTTTGGGGGGGAGGCAATTTCACAACTACAGAAGAGAAGGGTAGTATCCTTTTCTCTTTTATTTTTTCTCCTCTTTCCCTTCTTCCCTCACTCCCCTCCTCTCCTTCCTCTCTCCCTCCACCTCCCTCTCCCCGACCCTACAGACTATGCAAATGCATTTTCATCCAATTCTGGTTCGTTCCTGAAAGTAACTTGGCACCTTCAGACATTCCCTGATTAATGTGTTGCAATGTTTACAGGACCTTTGAGAAATATGTGTGCATTCAGCAGCATTTTAAAATTTCTTTAATATTTTCTTGGCTTTCATACAACTTTTACCTCTAAAGGCATTTGTTTGTATGTTCCATTCCTCCCCCCCCCCGCCCCCGCAAACCCCCACTGTTTTAAATATATGCAAACATCTGTTTTATACCAACTTCAAATCCTTTACCCAGTGTGGTTTCTGAAAACCACTGCATCATTCTAAAGTCAGTTTCTTACTGGGATGCAGGGGAGTTGATGGATTTTCTTTGTGGGGCCCATGAACCTGCCTATGATTGCATTCCAAGGTTGTGGACATGTGCACTGGTTCTGAATGGATCTACAGAGTCTCAAAATGGCTGACAAGTTTACGAAGTCTTTGTCTAAGCAGTATGGAAATTTTTTAAAAAATATTTTTTATTGTTCAAAGTATTACATATGTCCCTTTCCCCCCTCCCCCCCATTGTCCCGCTCCAGCCTGCACCACCCCCGCCCCAGGTCTTTGGCGCCCTATTGTCTGTGTCCATGGGTTATGCATACATGCACACAAGGTCTTTGGTTGATTACCTCCCACCCACCCACCCTCCCCCGCCTTCCCTCTGAGGTTCCACACTCTGTTCCATGCTTCGAGACTATGGATCCACTCCGTTCGTCAGTTTATTTTGTTACTATGAATAGGATAATGTGATACTTGTCTTTCTCTGACTGACTTATTTCACTTAGCATGATACTCCCCAAGTCCCTCCATGCTGTCTCAAAGGTGAAAAGATTCTTTTTCACTGCTGCATAGTATTTCGTGGTATAAATGTACCCCAGCTTTTTTATCCACTCATTTACTGATGGGCACTTGGGCTGTTTCCAGATCTTAGCGATTGTAAATTGTGCTAAGCAGTATGGAATTTTATAAAGACATTAAGAGAGCATATTTTAAAATACTTCAAGGATTCCATTTTGGCTTGGTATTACCGCAGGCTGATATTTACTCCTATTCAGGAGTTTTCAACAACTGCTTTTAAAATATGACTTCAGCGATTACATTTCAACATAAATGTTAACCAGTAAGATGATGCCAAATTTCTGTGCATCAGTTTTTTTCAGTTAATCATAAGAGACACAGGAGAAAACAGTAATAAATGAGAAAGACTGGAAGGTCTATGAGAAAAATCACAAATGAATCAAGTTGTTTAACTTCCATTAAAAAATCCTACATATGGCCGAGACCGGTTTGGCTCAGTGGATAGAGCGTCGGCCTGTGGACTCAAGGGTCCCGGGTTCGATTCCGGTCAAGGGCATGTACCTTGGTTGCGGGCACATCCCCAGTGGGGGGTGTGCAGGAGGCAGCTGATCGATGTTTCTCTCTCATCGATGTTTCTAACTCTCTATCCCTCTCTCTTCCTCTCTGTAAAAAAAAAAAAAAAAAAAAAAAATCCTACATATGTTTTTATTAGAGTAAAATGCTATAACTTTATCATCCTGCTACAGAAGTGGATCGTGATTCAACAGATGATAGGAAATCTTGTTTCAGAATAACTTCTAAAATTTATCAACGAACTTCGGGCCTGGAAGGGGACAGAGTTCTTCCTTCTCTCTTCCTTCATCCAGGTTCACGGAGGGCTCGTGCTGGGCCAGGAGGATCCCACAAAGCTCAGCGATCGCAAACATGACGCCACGTGACGCTCGAGCCATGCGAGTGACCGCACCCTGACACTCCCCACTCCTAGGGAGCTTTTTCCTATATAACACGCCTCCCAGGTGACAGAAAGTGAACCACCTTTGTCCACCATCCAGAACTGTAATGTCAGTGCCATGTACACATAAGGAACTGTTGGACATTGTAACTGGGTCTCAAAAGAACTGTTGGCCCAGAAAAAAACTCACTACAGACTGATTCATTTCCTGTCACCATAACCATTATTGATTGTCTCATTTTCGGTTCTTATAAGTGTATTTCTAGTAGCACATGATCTCACTCATCTAGTGGAAATAATAAACCTTCAAGGACTGCCGACCTTATGGAAATTAAAAGCTCAAACTGTTAGCTGTGGTTTCCTAAGCCTCGTGGTCAGGACCGTGCCCAGCCATCCAGCTTTCACTTCCTAGTTCCTTTTTATCCCCACACTGCAGCCCAACCTGCACACGGACCACGGCACCAAAATGTCCCTCCGTTTCCCGCCCGCCGCCATGCCTCCCGCCTGAAGCCATCGGACACTGCCCTTTTCCTCCTCCCAGCGCCATCTGTCCAAGCCCCGTCACCTCAAGGCCAACCGAAATGTCAGTGGGTCCCTCCAAGCAGCAGGTAAATCTCTGCTGGCTCCTCCGATTGCTGCTCAGTCCTATCACCTGCCCCCCATTAGCTACATGCCTCCCATCCTCCCGAAGTCTGCAGGCTCCTGGCTCTCCTGGGAGACACTGTGTCCGACTTCTGTATCTGCCACAGGACACACTGCATCTTAGAATCCAGGCCTGAGAGAACTCTGGATTTCACGACAGTGGCCCATGCCTGCTTTCTTAGGCATTCCTCCTCCCTTCCTCCACAGCACAAAGCCCACCCCCCTTGGCACGTCCCGGGCAGCCCTTCAGACGCTGGCACGGCTACCAGCTACGCTCCTGATGGTTGTGTCCTCGGGCGACGACTCCCGCCTGCCTCAGTTGTTCTATGAACTGACTTGGAGTGAAGCAACTCTAATGTTTGGAATCCCCAGTCCCTGGCACAGGTTATGGAATGAAGTAGGAGTCCCCATACACACAGGGAGTTGTGAGGATTAAGGAACAGTAGGTGGGGCAGTATCGTGGGCTAGCAGTGTCCCTGGCATAGGACGTGCTCCACAGATGCTAGTTATTATTACTGAACGAAGGGTCGCACGACAGTTGCCACTCTAGCTCTTCTCTAGGCATGTTATCTGCTCTTGTCTCTTGCAGAGGTGAGCTCTGATGAGCAGGGTCCGGCAGGTCTACACACCCTCCTGGTCCCTCGCTCACCGCTGCGTAAGGCGCCATCTGTCAGAGCACTGCAGCCACACGGCAGCTGGTGCAGTGACTCAGGACAACGAAGGCCCAGAGCTTTCTCGCACCAGCCGGTGGGGAGCCCCGCGTCTCCCTCCCTGACGGTCCCGTTCCATAAGTGCAAACTGCTTCTCTTCTTCTTCACTCCGGCGTTGGTATAAGTTATACTAACATGTGCCAGGTGAGCTTTACTATGGGTGTGCTTGTGTTTTTTGTGTGGTTTGGGAAACTCCTATTGGACTGTAAGTATCATCCTCATCAAGATAGGATAAACAATAACTTAAAAAACACGTTTAACCCCGGCTCCTTAGAGAATTGTTTATATGTTATTTGACATTTGACGTGTTTATTTTCCCTCACTTTTAAGGAGTATTAGGAATGTACGACGCAGCAGGCGGCAACTCCTTAGTGAAGAGCAGTTCTCTGCAGCTTGTGAGAGGGAGCCGTGAAGAGAGAAAGGCAAGAATAAAATGGGATGTATTCACTCTGCCATCACCTCACTATTCCTCTCAAAAAGAAAAAAAAATCAGAAACACTAAGCAAAATATCAGATTAGAGCATTTAATACCACGGCAGGAGTTCTAAAACCTGAAGATCACTAGACTTACTCAGCATAAATCCGTAACATCTCTACAATACATATTTTCCACAGCAGAGCTCTGTGATACTTATAGGTCAGAAAATACAAAAATGGAGTTTTAATTAGGACTTCTAAAAAATTATGCTGCTAAATATTATACTAGACTACTCAGAAAGATTTATAGAGTTTGCATTTTGTGATCCTTAAAAACCCAAGAGCCGATTTAGATTGCTTTGAGTAAACATACAAAGACAGGTAAACTTGAAACCCTTTGCAGTTCTCCTTTCAAACTTTTCCAATGTTCATCCTATTCGGAACAGAAGTCCCCCAACTGCACCACTTCAATACTTCTTACTTTACTGCCCTCTTTTAGGAACGGAGGCCCCCAAATCGTAACTATTTTGGGATCTTCTCAGCTCCATAGCTGATAAACACAAGCATGGTATAGCTAGTGAAGTACAGTATATGATGGAGGTGAAACTTCTAAAAAAAAAAAAAATCAATATTCACAAAAACCAAAAAATATTTCCCAAAGAATAATTATTAAATCATCACGTTCAGAATTGTTCACTAAACACGTTTGGGCCAACAGTGTTCGGAGAATACGAGGTAAGAGGTAGAGACAAATAGGAAATTTAAAATCAAAGAAAATGCGAGACGTATTTCCCTAATGAAATATAGGCATGCAAAGTATTTTCAATACTTGGAAAATGATGATCTCTTATGAAAAGGTATCTTACTAGCTCCTTCAGTTAATAACTGAGATGATCCAAATTTTATGATGTATGTTACTAAATAAAAATGTAAAACACTGTCATGCACCCACACCCAATTACTTTCCCTGCTGCACTTCAAGGGGAACAATAAAACAAAAAACACATACACATGGGTCATTCTTCTACTGTGTTACTCCACCTAACTCCAGCGTTTCGGCTAGCCAGTGCCCACGCCAGCCCTCACCCCCGCCCCAATGGTGCTACACCCACGACTAGAGTTGGCCTTAATCTGGTTCACAGACTGGTTTCTCTTGGCACATAAAGCAGCATGAGCCACCTCTGCAACCATATCATCAGAGAGCAGTACTACTGTCCTCCCTGAGACTGTCAAGCTGTTTTGGGGGTGCTGAGGGGGGAGGTGGTGGTGGTGGGATGACTAGGAGCATCACGGATCCAAAGGGGAGTATTTCTGTGCTGCATCCAACAGCGCGCTGCATATACAAAAGTTACTGTGGAGTGGGAAGAGTGCATATGCCCTGTGGACCAGCTTTATTGCGTGCCTGGAAAAGAAAGGATCGCTGGAGTCGCCGGCAGCTTCGGCGGACCTACCCTTCTCCGTAACACCAGCATTTGGGGACTGAATTTCAACAGGACTTTTTCTCTAAAAAGAGTCCAGGGAGAGAAATGGATTTGCCATCCACTTGTCTGACATGCTTATTACTAGTTATAAGCACAGAAGCATTAGAAGTAACCTTTTAAAGCAGAAAAGTCTTTCTCCTCTCCGGGGTCCTTATCTCAGACTCCAAACTCTAGTTGGAGGAAGGTCAGATGGCCTGCTTTGCGCTCGGCCTTTCTGGAACTGTTGCTCAGGTGAGTTTTCAGATCTTAGATATTAATGGGATTCCCCGGTCCCTGATGGGGAACATGTCTCATGATCACACTAGGGGGGGGTTATTATGTGCAACCTCATTAATATGAATGTCATTAACTCGATAAGTAAATGAAAGTTAAAAATGTACGGGCAAGAAAATGCTCTTCGAACACCATCAATTCCTTTATAAGCCAAATGTATACATTTTAAACCACAAACTACCTATAAGAGCATAATAACGAATCATTAAACTGGTCTCCCAGGAATATTAAGACATAATTTGGTTATGTAATCCAACGGAAGGAAAGAAAACTTACTTCTAGTCACAGCTTTGGATTCAAAATTTCCCCTAATTAACACAGGTAACACCTTGTAATTACTGCCGATTAGTAACGATGGAGTGAAAAGTTTGTCCTCACATAATCTACTGGCTATTCCTGGGCTGGCTGATGAAGTTGCCCAGGTTTATTCTTCCCTTTTCATTTCCTCGGTGCCTCTGAACTTCAGCCCACTGATTCTATGCTTTCATCTCCATCAGAGGGGATAAAGAAAATTAAAGGCATTACATGTCAAACCAACCCCTTTGCCTGTGTTAGGAGGAAGAAAGTGGGAAATGCCTGACCTGCAACAACAACAACAAAAAAGGGAATTATTTTACTGATCAATCCCAAGGCTCTGTGTTTCTCTTCCGGAATGGGAGGCGGGTTTTATGCTCCCTCGGATTCTCGCCCTTCTGCCATGTCAGCACAGGCACAAGTACCACCTTCTGTACTTCCTACAGACTTTCACTGCCTTAAACACTTATTTCTTTCACTTTGTCATCCACAAGTGAATTTCAGGTCCCTTCCAAGATCTCTCTGCTGGTAAGGTGTCCAGAACAGGACACAGCATTCCAAGTCCTACAGCATTTTCTCCATAGTCATATAAACCAGACTGTTTCCACTTCTGCTGCTCAGTGTCAGGTCTCTGGGTATGTACGCTGAATTATTATAGATCCTCGATGGAACTGTGTTTCTGGCAATTTGTAGTCATTTCTAGTTCTCTTTGTCTGATCATCTGTTTAATTAAACATTCATAAACCTAACGGAGGCAGCTGGTTATTATCAAAGTAAAACAGGTACACCCAGCCGGCGTGGCTCAGTGGTTGAGCGTTGACCTATGAACCAGGAGGTCACAGTTCGATTCCTGGTCAGGGCACATGCCTGGATTTTGGGCTGGATCCCCAGTGTGGGGTGTGCAAAAGGCAGCCAATCAATGATTCTCTTTTATCATTGATGTTTCTCTCTCTCTGCCTTCCTCTCTGAAATCAATTATATATATTCTATTGATGTGAACTTGGGTTCCTCACTTATTACGGTGGTTTTCATAATACTATTTCATAATAAGTGCTTACTCAATATTAGTATGTGTTATAGCACCTGTACCTTATGGGGGCCCCAAACAGCACTAAATTTATAGCAATTTCATGACACTGAGTCTTTACTTGGAATCTTCCTCAATCTCTTTTCCTGCTTTCTCTGTCCCTGCTCCCAAGGTAACCCTTTGGCATTCTTCTCCGTCATTTACCTGGATAATCCATCTACTCACGTAGCTTTACATCCCATCCAATACCCCGAGGCTCTCCAATTCTACTTTCTCCGTTCGGGCCTCTTGATAGTTCCAGACACCTGGTAGACAGCTTCGCGCTGTCCTCATGCTCTTCCATTTCATCATGATGTCAGACCCAAAATTCATTACTGTGGTCTCTACTTCGGGGAGGAAGGAAGGAAAATGCTTGTGCAAAAAGCAATTCAAAGACCACAATCAGATCACAATCAGCATGTGATCTGGTACTATAATCCACACACTGGTCTGAGCTCAGAACTAAAGGCCTGCGGAATCTTTCCCCATGTGCGTAATCCAGCGCCAGCAATACAGGCCAGCATGGCGCTGCCCATTACCAGGAATCATGGTGCTTATTTTTTTCTTTGAACGATTCCAAAATTTATTTAATTTACTTTATTTGAAGACGTTTTCTTCCTCCATCTAAACCAGATTTAACTTTCACTTGGGATGCTGTCTTAGGAAAAGTTCAGGGTGATACAAGCATAGTTTTTAATCATCTTTGAAGTTTGACTAACCTGTGTTATCAGCTACAGTGGCTGTTGCCCAAACAACATTTAAACACACACACACACACACACACACACACACACACACACACACACACATTTTAAGCAATAATTTTTCCCAAAGTCTCCAACATATCCTATATAACAAAGAGGTAATATGCAAATTGTCCATCACACCCTCACAAGATGGCTGCCTATGACCAGGCTGGCAGGGGGGTTAGTGAGGGATGACCAAATGACTGAACAAGCAGGCTGCATGGGGCGACCAGGCCGGCAGCAGGGTTAGTGAGGGACGACCAAAGGACTGAACAGCAGGCTGCATGGGGTGACCAGGCCAGTGAGGGGGCCGTGAAGGGCAACCAGGCCGGCAGGGGGGGCAGTTAGGGGTGACCAGGCCGGCAGGGGGGGCAGTTAGGGGTGACCAGACCAGCAGAGGGGTGCAGTTGGGGGCAACCTGGACGGTGTGGGGGGGGGGGGCAACCAGGCTGGCGGGGGGAGGGCAGTTAGGGGCGACCAGGCCAGCAGAAGGGGGCAGTTGGGGGCGAATAGGCCAGCAGGGGGGGCAGTAAGGGGCGATCAGGCCGGCACGTAGAGGCAGGGAGGGGCAATCCAGCCAGCAAGGGGGGGGGGGGGAGTTAGGGGCAGGCAGGCAGGTAAGCAATTAGGAGCCAGTGGTCCAGGATTGTGAGAGGGATGTCCAACTGCTGGTTTAGGCCCGATCCCCGGGGTCAGACATCCCCCAAGGGGTCCCAGATTGGAGAGGGTGCAGGTTGGTACACCCCCAACCCCCGTGCACAAATTTCATGTACCGGGCCTCTAAAATAAATAAAAATATCCTATATAATAAAATAGTAATATGCAAATTACCGCACCTTCGCTATGCACAAGCCACGCCCGCCAGCCAAGCCACACCCACCAGCCAATCAGGGCGAGTATGCAAATTACCCAACAAAGACAGTGTGGTTAATTTGCATACGCTGAGGGAGGGAGGAGTGAAGACTGAAGACAACTTAGAAGGAAGAGGGAGGAAAAGCGGAAAGCAAGGTGGCTGCCAGAGGGAAAGCCCGGGCGGGGCGGAGCGGGGGCGGAACGGGGCGGGCGACAGTGGCGAGCAGGTGCAGGCGCGGCGGCCGCAAAGGCAGCGGCAGCGCATGCGGCCGCAATGGCTGCTTGCAGTATTCTTCCTGCAAATGGGCTACTAATATATATATACATATATATATATATATTTTTTTTTTAATCCTCACCCAAGGATATTTTTCCATTGATCTTTAGAGATAGTGGAAGCGAGAGGGAAAGACAGAGAGAAACATCGATGTGAAAAAAAAACACATCAATTGGTTGCCTCTTGCACAAGCCCAACCAGGGCCCGGGCCAGGTAGGAGCCTGCAACCAAGGTACGTGCCCTTGACCGGAATCGAACCCTAGACCCTTTGGTCTGCAGGCCGATGCTCTATCCGCTGAGCCAAACCAGCTAGGGCTCCAATATTTTTAAACTATCATATCTTTTCAAGGCTTTTACATTATTGGAAGACTCTATTATTTTTATCCCTAGAGATAGTCAAGATAGGAGAGATGAGGATTTGACAGAATTATATCTGAGGATTAGGAGGACATGTCATGTTAATAATTTAAAATCCAGTGGCTTCCCTGGCCCTTCCTCATTCACAAAGGTCAGAGATCGCATCATCCAGTGGGACCCATCACATATTTAGAAAGTATGAAATTCTAATAGAAAGACTTTCTATTCCTTGGAGTCTGACCATTATATGGGGATTCGCTGTCGCAATGAAAAACGTGCTCAACATCCTTTGTTTAAAGAAGAAATCACTCAACTACTGTACTTACAAAACTAACCTGAAAAGAAATTAAGACGCCTTGTTTTTTAAGGTTTCCAAAGTACACTTTGGCCAACGCCTATTAACTTCCATCTCACAATAAAAACTCACGTCAATTGCCATGTAAAGAAAATGTTGACAAGAGAACGTCCAGAAGCGTAATGTCATGTCTATTACCCGGCACATTAAAATGGCCCATCACACAACAAAGCATCCCCTCATTTAACCAGACAGCTGGCCCTTCCCTGCCTGCTGCAGAGCTGCCTCAGACCCCAGAGCCTGTAAGGATGAACGTGGCCACTCTATAACCTAGTCCTCTTTCTTTCACCATTTAGTGGAGAAACAAAAGGAAACCAGGTCGACGACATTTTTGGCCAGAAACTACTGTATACTATGTCACAGAAAACCTTGCGGATCTTGATTCTAGCACTTCTGCTGTGTGCTTGGACATATTTTGCTGTATTCAGCAAACCTGAGAGCTACAGTACCTCAATATTTCATAGATATTCCCATCTAGCTTGGCTGCAAGTCAGATCTCAACATCTGACCGTTTTTCCTCACTTCAGGGGCACCTTTACATTCTCTTGTTTTGTTCTCTTCAAGTCTCCATGACTTTTCTTTTTCTCCGATTGTATATTCTTCAGCTTTCACTTACTTGGTCTTGGATTTGATCGGCTCTGTGAGTCCCCTGGCCACAAAGGTCTATTAGAGTAAGAAGGAACTGGCCCACGCCAGGTTGGGTGTGCAGCATTGCGGGCTCTTTCCGACATAAATTAACAACAAAGACGTGCGGGGAAACGAGTGTCATGAGGGAAACCAATGCCAAGTTAAAACAAACATTTGAAAATGAGTGTGCTTTCAAAATGAATCCTGGACTCCCACCTACAAAACAAAGTTAACCTCTACGGTTTGACCGATTTTCATCTGACTTTTAGGCTCCCAGTTCTTTCCTGGTAGAAATGATATGTGAGAATCCCCTCCCCCGCAAAACAAAAAAAAAGTCATTAAGGAAGTGGTTGCATTTATTCATGACTGACAGGAACCTCAAACCCTTTAGTTCTCGTGATGAGTTCATGAAAAGGATTTAACAGGCCCTTACTCTAGACTCCTGGAAGATGAGGACACAGTCCCAAGAATCAAAGATCCCCACGCCAGTGTTTGCTTTGCAGTCTGTGTCCAAATCACCTTCTCCCGTTATTATTATTTTTTTTTCTTACACATAACTCAAGGAATTGGTGGCCTGAACTGCTGGTCGTTCATTCTCAACAACCCGTATCTACAAAAGCATCACTCATTTTCCTGCTGTACTATAACATTTAAGCACAGATACCTGCACATTTTTCTAAGCAACTAAAGGGAGACAGATGAGACTACCTAGTACACCAGGGAAATCCCAATAAGCTATCTCTATAACTCTGTATCGATGAGTATCTCTGCCAGTTCCTTTCAACCGAAATTGATTTAGGCCCCAAGGAACTCAAAGCCTTCCACAGACTCATGTTTCGTGTTTTTCTCATGTAGATTTTAAACCTTCTCACTGACCTGTCCCCTAAGATTTGCACACCTCCTCTTTCAATGACAAAGAAATCAACTTTCTCCCAGCCCCATCCTTCTCCTCCTATAGACAGCTGGTACCACTAGTGCTCTCCACTGCTTCTCACCATCGTCTAGTTCACACAGACCATCGTTCTATTCATTAATTCTTAGTCTCTTACATTAGAAAAACCTTAAATCACCCCCTTAAAAATGAACTTTACATCTTTTATAACAGCGAATGAAGAAGTCTTTGTCTACAAAGGGATTAAAATAACCTTTGACCTTTCAGGAAATAACCAAAGGGACGCTTTGTGTTCCTTTTCAACTAGTTCCTCTCGTACCATCATTGAGATCACTCATAATCAATGTAAGAAAATGCTAAGCAAAACAGATTACTCTCCTAGAAAACTACCCATCATTTAGACCAGTTTGCCGACCACTGGACTAGACTAAATGTTACAGTGTAGTTGGAAGCTGTGAGGATTAGGCAATTGTGGCATATTGTGTGCAAAGAGATAAAGGTTAGTATATGACAGTGGTCGGCAAACTCATTAGTCAACAGAGTGGCAAACTGCAGCTCGCGAGCAGCGGTTTGCCGACCACTGATTTAGACCACGTCCTTCCAGTTCTCTGATTCTAGCCTTCCGCTGCCTTTAAACTATCTTATAACTCTCTATGTTTTAGGTAAGTGAGAGCCAAACAAAATAAGTGCTGTCTACAGACATGCAAATAAATTCTGTCCCCTGGCACTCCAGCTTGCATCCCTTCCCTTCCCATCAGAAAAGGCCAACTTCAGGTCCACTTGTACATTCATTTGACATTTCTCTATTCCATATAAATTTGTGCTTCTCCTTTGAATAATTATAATACCTGCCTGGTTCTCTCATTAAAAATGACATAAAATCTTTAACACGTGTTCGTATAGCTATAGGAGACTCATAATTTTCCCTTTTTTGGGGAAAATTATCCTTTAACACTAAAATAATTCCCAAAGCCATTACTAAGGACAATTTAAATCTCATTACAGTAAGTTCCAAAAAGCATGTGTTATTTCTTATTTTTTTATTTTTTCGCTGCTCACAGCAATGTCTCTGCATATTAGTTTAAATAAATGGCTTCGAAAATCTGTTCTGTGGTGTTTGGTGGGGATGTATTTATTGTGCCATTTACCTAAAATGCACATGTGGGCTTCTCTGTGCAAGAGAACATAATATATGAGTTCTACGGTTTAAGAAGAGGCAAAACTATGAGGTACAGATACACTAAGGAGCTGGAAGATAGTGGAAACTGTCATTTGGGGACTCGCCAACCTGCTGCATGAATTCGATTTACAGTGATTTTACAGCCTTGATGGATAAGGGTTCCTTGAGAAAACCATTCCCATTCTCAGACCTGGCAACAACCAGACTTTTTTATGACACCATTCATTCTTTCCACAATACACACGTTCACAGAGGACTTGCTATTAAAACCTAAAACAGAGCTAAGAACACATTTGCTTAAAATGTGTTTGTGGAAAACAGCTGATATTACGTCATATTTCAAATAACCACAAACTCTCTCAAAAGTGAACACTCTTTCTCACTCCTTTGTCCTTCTTAATACAATTCTATTTTTAGGTTTCACACAGAAAGTCAACAGTCTCTTTCACACCACAGTAAAAGAGTAAACAGAAGGTATTGTCTTCACAATAAAAGGACCATTTCATTTTCCCTCCTTTCTTATTTGTAACTTCGTGAAGAATGTCTGAAGGCACTATATACAAATACAAATACACTGTGAGTACCCAACCCCAATCCTGTTCCGATCAATTCACCTTTTCCATGGGCCAGCAAAAGGGCTTCAAGTGCCCATTCCCCAGATAGTTAGCCTAATGTTCTTTCTCTGGAAAAGTTTATAAATATTTTAGGTTTTACAGAGTTTTTAAATTTATATTAAAATATTTTTACAGTTCTCTAAACATTTTAATTACTTAAGCGATTGTCATTGGAATCTATAATTGGGCTTTCAGCAAATGGCTAGATTTACCCCCCATCCCCAAAACAACAACAACAAAATACTTCATTGGAACCCTTGCTCAGTTTTTTATTTTAATGTCAGTTTCCTTTCTTTGATCAATGCTTTTAATCCCAAGAACAACGGACATTGTTAACGAGTAATAAATAAAAGAACCTAGTCCCATTTATTTACCTTGAACCTACGAATGATGAAAAGAAATGGCCGATAAAATATTTCTGATGCTTGACAGCATTGGGCAATGACCTACAGGGTCGAAAAGGAATTACTACCTCGTCTGGCAGTTTGGATATTAGGACTAACCTTGTCTTTGCCAGATGGGGGACAAGAGAAATAATGGGCACACCCTTCACCACAGACCCCCGTAGGAAGGGGGAGAAAAACTAGATGAACTACGTGACAGGAATGGCTTTACTGATGTTACTGAATATCATGCTCACGGTAGCAATTTAACTGCCTCTACCAGGATCCACCACAAATACCACTTCTTAATTCAGTAGAATACGATTGCCATTTTGGTCCGAGAGGAGGGCATCAGAGATCATCCTTCAACCACCTCCCGGGAGGGCTCCCACCTAATCTCCTCTCTGGAAGCACACGTGGTGCTTCCTCACGACCAAGCCCATGCCGCGCCGAAATCCTACTGCAGGTGACATCGTGTGACCTAAATCTGTTACATCCCGAGTCCCAGACAGTGGGAGTTCCATATGCATGATTTGCACAGCACGGTACAAAGTCTGGAAAGTTATTTCTTTCCTTTTGTTTGTGAGACGGACCCATTTTAAAAGGCATCTCACTGTTGTCGAAGCATTAGGTCAGAAATATTTGCTAAAGTATAATTTTGTCTGTTAAAATCTGCTTTTCCTCACAAAAGCATTAACTGCTGACTGAATATGTCATTACTGTTACTATGGAGAACATTCTGGCAAAAACACCCGTAGGTGCTAAAGAGGCCTAGACACCAAGAACCTCTGTGAGAAGGGGTGTGATCGTATGGAAAATGTTCCGAGTGGGACCAGGGCTGGAGGAAGAAAACAAATCGTCCCCTTGGGTGTCCTGCTAGGAAGGGAATAAGAGGTCAACCCAGCCAACCAGCCCTAAATATAGGAAACAGCTTGAAGTCAACAAATGTTAACAAAAATCCGTGAGAGGTAAAGGCCAGGCCGATGACTGTGAACATCCCCAGGCCCGGCTCCCACCTGCACACGGTCTCAAAACGGCGCGCTGACTCCGCGCAGGGACGCCGTGGTTTCTCACCCAGTCCCTCGGGAAAGGCCAGAGGCAGGACGGCAAAAGGCAGCCTTCCCCTGGCTCTCAGTGAGAACAGCGACTGCTTCTAAGACACGCAAGGGAATGGGTGATGTCGGAACAGGTCACATAGAACCAATAGACGTTTACCCAAGGAAAAGACGCAAAATGTCAAGAAACAAGTGGAAACGGAACAAGCAGAGGTGTGACGTTCGAAGGGTGAGAAGGAGCAAAGGTGTAAAGAAATGCGAGGGGACAAATCGAGAGGAAAATGGAAAAAGCAAGGACACGGAGGGCTTGCTCACAAGCACGGAAGGGGAAAGCGAAATTATGTCACGGGGAAACAGCAGAATGGAGAGGGGACCCGTCCCCCTGCCGGGGAGAGTGTCCAGGGCCGCTCAGGAGAGCAGGTGCGGCCGCCGACCCAGAAGAGGGGCCACGGCTGCGGGGAACCGTTCCCAAACCCAGTGTAAGTCCACCGTCCAGAGTATCATTGAACACAACAAAAAGGGGGGGTGGGGGGGAATGAAAAAATGTCTACATTTATATAATCCAGGAATGTAATTGGAAAACACATGTCAAGCCCCAGGTGTTTCTTCATTGGTCCGTGAAAATGTCAGGTTTCCACGGAGGAAGCAGTACAGCGTTGCCCAAGCCCAAGAAATAATTCGCCCAATGTCCTGTCATGAGAAACCCAACCAAATGTAAACCAAAATCACCCAAAGAGCCTTAGCTGTCCCCCAGGGAACCAGCTTTTCTCAGCTGGTATACAGTCTTATAGGGGTGACACTAGTTTTCAGGGGTACAATGTAGTGATGTGACATTTTTATATCTTACGAAGGGATCACCCATCTGTCGCCGTGTAATCTTACCACAGTATGACTGACTACAGTGTATCCCTCCTCCCCTTTTAACTTGACAGCCCACTGCCTTGGGGACCCAGGTGTGTGGAACTGCGAGAGTGGGTATAATTTGGGGGTAAACGCTCTCACCTCCATCCTTCTCCACAATGACCAAAAGCAAAGCAGTAGAGGAGGAGACAGAAGGCAGGGGAGACAGGAAGATGTGTACCATGAGAGTTTGTTTAAAAACAAAACAAAAACAAAAAACCAAGTTCCTAAGGCTAAAATAATGGTGTCTATTTAGCTCCCTGCATTTGTACTCGGTTTAAATAAAAGAGTCACCAAGCTCAGAACAACTCCTCCATGAAAACAACAACAACAAAAAACAAAGAAAAATCTTGTGATCTGCACACAGTTGCTTTTAAATTTTTTCAGAGTCAGGATTCTCCTCACTCACAGGTTCGGTTTACCAAGGAGCTGTAAGAGAAAGCAGATGTAACCTAAAACACAATGACGCCAATACACCCTGTAATTCTTGTGGTATTGCAAGCAATAAACCTCAGGTCTGTAGGGGACCCACTTGCAATTTTGATCTGCTACAAGCAAGCTTTTCACATTCAAAGTCCCTGTTCAGGCTCCCGCTTTCATTCCCTCTTGTTGATTGGGAGGTAAACTTTTTCAGCTTGGAAACTGGAGCTCAAGTAGAGGGTCTCAGTCTCTCTCTCTCTTCCCTCCTCTCTCTTTCTCTCTCTCTCTCTCTCTCTCTCTCTCTCTCTCTCTCTCTCTCTCTCTCTCTTCCCTCCCCCTCCCTCTGTCTCACACACACACACACACACACACACACACACACACACACGGCTCTAAGGCCTTTACAGTACAGATGGCCACAGAAGGAAAATTTCCCAGCCACGCCTGAGGCGTCCCTGGGCTCCCCTGGGGGGGACCACCCACTCCAGACACGAATGAGACATTCCTTCTGCTCCCTGCAGTGTGGGACATCAACTGCGTAGAGGTTGCCAACCTCTGGCAAGTTAGGAAGAAATTATGATAGAACTCCCAGAGACTTGGGACTTCTCTCCAAGAGGAAACGCCCACTTTCAAACAGCTGCAGGTTTGGGGTTTGTTTTTTTCCTGTTTTTGGTGGTTGGTTTTTTTTTAACAACGTGTAGCCGAAGGTGCTTTAATCCTCTGTGACTGATGTTTGCAGACCCTCACATTTCCAGCTTCCGCATTATCCAGTTTGCTGATGGAATTCACTGGGTTTATTCAGTCTTTCAAGAACTATGCAGCCAAATCGAAAAGCCTCTTTCTGCATGGAATAAAAGAACTAAATGCTTCCCCTCGAAGTTATTCACTCTAAATTCCCAATACACTAATTATTGTAATCAGATAAGTAATGTGAGGAAACAACAGTCACAAACAGCAATATTGTACAGAGCTATTTATAGCTTTAGGTGACTGATGCTCCAGTTGGCATTAAAAAACAAAGCAAGCCCGGCCAGCAAGGCTCTGTGGCTGTGTCGACCTATGAACCAGAGGTCACGGTTCAATTCCCAGTCAGGGCACATGCCTGGTTTTGGGCTTGATCCCCAGTAGGGGGTGTGCAGCAGGCAGCCGATCAGTGGTTCTCTTTTCTCTCTCTCTCTCTCTCTCCCTTCCTCTCTTAATTTTCTTTTTAAAAAGTGTTACCAGTCTGATGATGATGGCAGTTAGGACCTACTCAATCCAGGTCATGGGCAGAAGCATAATACCCAGATGCAGAATGCTTCCCCTGTTCCACTTCACTGATGGTAGGACACACACACACACACACCAATGAAGTGATGCATCTCAGAACTGACAGCTACCCTAGACAGGACACTGTCCCACTTGCCTGTGCACACACCAACAGGGACACAAAGGCTTGTATTTCCACATTTCTTGTGTCAAAATATATCTAAACGAGTTATTTTAGTTAAGTTTAAAACGATAATTCCACATTGGGTCACTGTTCAAATGATAGTATTGTTTCCTTCCTTGCTGCTACACATTTCTAACATTCAATGACATTGTGGAGTCAATGGCACAGGGCCTATATGGTCCGGATACACAGTACTTGTCCAGGACTGGCGATTCCCGGTGCCTAACAAGCCGACTACAAAGCTTTCCCATCAGCCATCACGGCCCCACACAACAGAATCCCTCCCCCACTTACCAGGTCTGTCCTCGCTAGTGACTATTCTTGCGGTCCTGCTGTTAGAACAAGCTGTTCATGACACCCTGGACACGCGCTCCGTCTACCTGCTGGAAGCACTTCCTCGTGCTAGGACTCACTATCGTCACATTGTTCTAGAAGCTGAACCTTCGTTCAGCCTTCCAAGCCCATGTCAAATACCACTTCCTCTAAACAGCCTTTTCTAATCACTTCATCTGGAGTTCTCACCCCAGCCCTGTGAAACACCCCAAATACCGCATCTGCATAGTCCATATTTAAGAATTACAAGCTGAAGGCCTGATGTCAGAATTCAGCTGAACCTAGCTTTTGTTGTCCCATGTGTTTTACTTTTGTTTCTTTTTAACTTGAGCCAGTAAAAAGCAAACAAAACAAACAAAACAATCTCGCAAAAATCCAAACTTTCAAACGTGGAGGCCTAGGCTCCTTGGACATTTGAGTTTGCAATCCTTGCCTTATCCAACTAAGGGTCTGGAAGACTCTCAGTGTTTAAATCTTACACATCTTTATAAACCTACAGGAGGTATTTTATTAATAGAGGTTGAAAGGAATATTTTTTTAAATCCATTCCAGTAACATTATAGCTTTGGGGGATGCTCTGTAAAAGCCATGTTTTTTTTAAATAAATGTCTTGAATTACACTGAATTAAGTGGAAAAGTTACTGTATGTAACGGAAAATGTGGTGAACTTTTGTACATTATGCTGGTTGTTTTACATGTGCTTGCTTGTTTTGCTGTGCTTTCAAATTCAAGGGAGGAAACAGATTGAATATAAAGGTTTGGGTACATGCTATAGAAAAAGCAACACTAGAATTTGCAGAAATAGAATACATATTACAAACAGTTACAGATTTTTGGCAGCCAGGGGAATTGATGCTCCTTAATTCTAAATGAAATTTAACAGAAAACCAATAGCAACTCTGGAAGATGACCTAAAGAAGCATTCTGTCCATCTCTAAGTTTAGGGCAATTAAACAGATCGATATTGAGCACCTGCTGCATACTGTGGACTCAGGACATAAAGGGGAAAAATCATGAACAACTATGGCCTCCATCCTTGGAATTTAATGCTTATTAATCTTCCCAAAGAAACCATATAAGATCCATTAAATGATAGCAATCCATGTGACCATAACAAGTGTTAAAAAATTCTAATTTCTTTGGAAGCTCTTCCTCAGAAAACAGCCCTAAATATTAAGTAGTTACCTTGGCCAAACTATTATTTAGTGGGCTCTTCCTAGTCTAGTTCAAAGAACTATAAGGTTTTTTCAGGGGGTTTATGGAGAACCTGGAAGAACCTCCACAATTATGCAGGGCAATGGTTCTCTAAGAGTGGCTCACAGACCAGCAGCAGAACTGATCTCCTCTAGGAACTTGTTAGAAATGAAAATTCTCAGGCCCCACCCCAGACCCACTGAATTAGAAAGTCAAGAGGTAAGGGCAGCAACCTGTGTTTTAAGAAACCCTGAAGATGCCCAGCCGACGTGGCTCAGTGGTTGAGTATCGATCTATGCACCAAGAAGTCACAGTTGGATTCCCAGTCAGGATATATGTATGTGTTGTGGGCTCAATCCCAAGTAGGGAGCGTGCAGGAGGCAGCTGATCAATGATTCTCTCTCATCGTTGATGTTTCTATCTTTCTTTCCCTTTCTCTGAAATCAATAAAAATCTATTTTTAGAAAAGAAGAAAAAAAAACTCTGCAAGTGATTCTTTAATACAATGAGTGGCCAGATTATTATGATCTCTGAACGCATAATAATCTGGCCACTCAGTGTATATCCTATATAATCCTATATAATAAAAGGCTAATATGCAAATTGTCCCCTCAACCAGGAGTTCGACCAGCAGGAAGGCCAGCCAACCGCCCATGTCCCCTCCCCCTGGCCAAGCTGGCCAGACCCCACCCATGCACGAATTCATGCACCGGGCCTCTAATATATATATATACTGAGTGGCCAGATTATTATATATTCAGAGATCATAATAATCTGGCCACTCAGTGTACATATACTAGAGGCCCGATGCACGAATTCGTGCAAGGGGCTTGGCCCCCGCCGCTGCCTCCTCTGCCTCGGCCTCTGCCCTGTCCTCGCAGCCCCGGCTTCATCCAGAAGGTTGTCCAGAAGGTGGTCTGGTCTAATTAGCATATTACACTTTTATTATTATAGATATATTTTTATTGATTTCAGAGAGGAGGGAGACAGAGAGAGATAGAAACTTTAATGATGAGAGAGAATCATTGATTGGCTGCCTCCTGCATGCCCCACACTGGGGATCAAACCTGCAACCCAGGCATGTGCCCTGACTGGGAATCAAACCATGATCTTCTCGTTCATAGGTCAATATTCAACCACTAAGCCATGCCAGTTGGGCCTGAAGGTGATTCTGATACACACTCAAGTTTGAGAAGCACTGACTGAGTACAACCCCCTATATGTTGCAGAGAAGTTAAGAAGTTTTACAAGGCCATCCAGCTCAAAAGAGACTAAACAGGGACGAATGCCTAGGTCTCCTTTTGCCCAATGAAATATCCTTCTACCATTACAGAACATGTGTGTATTATCTGCCACTCTATCTCAACGTATAACTATAATTTTGAACAATGTGTAAAGCTCAAAGAAAGAACTACTAGTTTGGCATATTTTCATTCTCCATCCCCTCCCCTTTTTTAAAATCCGAATCTCATTGTAGATTAAGATATTTAGGAAAATTAACTAAAATTGATTGCTGACCTGAGCTTGAGTCTCAATATAATATCAAAAGACAGCACATACGAGACCTTATACAATATGTTCCTTTCTTAAATCGGCCTGCTCTTTGAGGGCAGACATTTGTTTTGTTTACTTCCAAATCCCCGCATGCTGAGAACAATGCCTGGAACACAAAAGGCACTCAAAGGTCACTCAATTGGGGTCAATGAATGAATTAATTTAAACTTGACTTGTGCTATCACTTAAACTTTGTGATGTCTTTTATCCAATTATACCGTAAATTATTAGAGACTCAGCCTTAAGCAACTTCTGAACCCACATCACCTATTACGGTGTGAGGTTCCTTACCTGTCTAGTAGCTAACACTTTTTTTCTGTAAAGGGACAGGTCATAAATATCTATGCTTTGTAGGACATGTGATCTCTGTTTCAACTACTCAACTCTAGCTCCATAGCACAAAAGCAGCCACAGACAATATGTGAATGATGGATATGGCTGTATTACAATAAAACTTTATTTACAAAAGCAGACAGTGAGCCAGGATGTGGCCTGTGGAACATAGTTTGCTAATCCCTGAACAGAGCGACAGAGCTAACGACTACCACTAGTTTTATATTTTAAAATCTAGTTAGGTTGACAGATACAAACAAAAGGCTATAAGCAGCATTCAAGTACAGATTTATAGAGAGCGCACATTAATATATGTTATTTAAAATTGATACGCCCTATGAAAATGAAAAAAAACAACACTGTAGATTTATATCAATTATTTAAATATTTTTACTTGTTTTAAGTTGGTCAACATAAATGTCATCCCTATAACTTTATTTATTTGTGTTTTAATACAGAGATATAAGCAAGGTGGACATTAAGGAAAGACTGCCTTCTTCATTTCCCTGATCTTACAAGATTTAGGGGCAGTGGAGACAGTAGTAGAAATGACGGTGACTTGATTAAATGCAAGTTTACTCTGGCACCTTGCGGCTAATGTTAATCTTTTCCGCAGCAAGCAAAAAGTCTTTAATAACAAATAAATATATCACTTTATATTTCTTTTTTTAAAAAAACAATACTTCCTTTGTGATTATAGCCACAGGAAGACGAATCTGGCCCACCAACCACACTGTGTGGTCCCATGAACCTCGGCAGCTGACATGAGCAAGGATAAATCACTTGTTTCTGTAGTTGGGGAGAGTGTCCTTTGGAAATGGGAGAGAAGAGGGAGCCAAGAGCTGAAAGTCACCCTTCTTAAGCACCACTCCGTTGCCAGAATCCTGGCTATTGTTATTGGCATTCGTTTTTCCAAGAGAGAATGAATTATTGTGCCGCTGTTGACATATCAGCGGACTTAAAATTTTTTCTTTAGTGAGTTTTATGAACTGAGAACAGATTTTTCCCTCCACCCCCTTTTTATTAAAAATAATCACTGAGAGGGTTGGTAAACGTACCCTGAACTAGAAAACAATGGCTTAAAATATTCATGTCCTGGTTTAGGAAAGGGAAAGAATGCCACTCTCTCCCATTCCACCCCTGCAAATGAATTCACACCAAGGAACAAAGAGAACCAGACTGAGATAAAACAGCCACAACCACCGGGACGCAGCCACAACCACCGGGACGCAGCCACAACCACCGGGACACAGCCACAACCAGCGGGACACAGCCACAACCAGCGGGACACAGCCACAACCAACGGGACACAGTCACAACCAGCGGGACACAGCCACAACCACCGGGACACAGCCACAACCAATGGGACACAGCCACAACCAACGGGACACAGCCACAACCAGCGGAACACAGCCACAACCAGCGGGACGCAGCCACAACCAACAGGACACAGCCACAACCAGCGGGACACAGCCACAACCAGCGGGACACAGCCACAACCAATGGGACACAGCCACAACCAGCGGAACGCAGCCACAACCACCGGGACACAGCCACAACCAACGGGACACAGCCACAACCAATGGGACACAGCCACAACCAGCGGGACACAGCCACAACCACCGGGACACAGCCACAACCACCGGGACGCAGCCACAACCAACGGGACACAGCCACAACCAACGGAACACAGCCACAACCAGCGGGACACAGCCACAACCAGCGGGACACAGCCACATCCAGCGGGACACAGCCACAACCAACGGGACACAGCCACAACCAACAGGACACAGCCACAACCAGCGGAACACAGCCACAACCAGCGGGACACAGCCACAACCAGCGGTACACAGCCACAACCAGCGGGACACAGCCACAACCAACGGGACACAGCCACAACCAGCGGGACACAGCCACAACCAACGGGACACAGCCACAAACGGACACAGCCACAACCAGCGGGACGCAGCCACAACCAGCGGGACGCAGCCACAACCAGCGGGACGCAGCCACAACCAACGGGACGAAGCCACAACCAGCAGGACGCAGCCACAACCAATGGGACACAGCCACAACCAGCGGGACACAGTCACAACCAGCGGGACACAGCCACAACCAGCGGGACACAGTCACAACCAGCGGGACACAGCCACAACCAGCGGGACACAGCCACAACCAGAGGGACACAGCCACAATCAGCGGGACACAGCCACAACCAGAGGGACACAGCCACAACCAACGGGACACAGTCACAACCAGCGGGACACAGCCACAACCAGCGGGACACAGTCACAACCAATGGGACACAGCCACAACCAACGGGACACAGCCACAACCAGCGGGACACAGCCACAACCAGCGGGACACAGCCACAACCAACGGGACACAGCCACAACCAGCGGGACACAGCCACAACCAGCGGGACACAGCCACAACCAACGGGACACAGCCACAACCAGCGGGACACAGTCACAACCAATGGGACACAGCCACAACCAACGGGACACAGCCACAACCAGCGGGACACAGCCACAACCAACAGGGCACAGCCACAACTAGCGGGACACAGCCACAACCAGCGGGACACAGCCACAACCAACAGGGCACAGCCACAACCAGCGGGACACAGCCACAACCAGCGGGACACAGCCACAGAGGGACACAGCCACAACCAGCGGGACACAGCCACAACCAGCGGGACACAGCCACAGACGGACACAGCCACAACCAGCGGGACACAGCCACAACCAGCGGGACACAGCCACAACCAACAGGGCACAGCCACAACTAGCGGGACACAGCCACAACCAGCGGGACACAGCCACAACCAACAGGGCACAGCCACAACCAGCGGGACACAGCCAGAACCAGCGGGACACAGCCACAGAGGGACACAGCCACAACCAGCGGGACACAGCCACAGAGGGACGCAGCCACAACCAGCGGGACACAGCCACAACCAGCGGGACGCAGCCACAACCTACGGGACGCAGCCACAACCAGCGGGACGCAGCCACAACCACCGGGACGCAGCCACAACCAGCGGGACACAGCCACAACCAACGGGACACAGTCACAACCAGCGGGACACAGCCACAACCAGCGGGACACAGTCACAACCAATGGGACACAGCCACAACCAACGGGACACAGCCACAACTAATGGGACACAGCCACAACCAGCGGGACACAGTCACAACCAACGGAACACAGTCACAACCAGCGGGACACAGCCACAACCAGCGGGACACAGCCACAACCAGCGGGACACAGCCACAACCAATGGGACACAGCCACAACCAGCGGGACACAGCCACAACCAGCGGGACACAGCCACAACCAACGGGACACAGCCACAACCAGCGGGACACAGCCACAACCAGCGGGACACAGCCACAACCAACGGAACACAGCCACAACCAGCGGGACACAGCCACAACCAATGGGACACAGCCACTACCAATGGGACGCAGCCACAACCAGCGGGACACAGCCACAACCAATGGGACACAGCCACTACCAATGGGACACAGCCACAACCAGCGGAACACAGCCACAACCAGCGGGACACAGCCACAACCAATGGGACACAGCCACAACCAGCGGGACACAGCCACAACCAACGGGACACAGCCACAAAGGGACACAGCCACAACCACCGGGACACAGCCACAACCAACGGGACGCAGCCACAACCAACGGGACGCGGCCACAACCAACGGGACGCAGCCATAACCAGCGGGACACAGCCACAACCAACGGGACACAGTCACAACCAATGGGACACAGCCACAACCAACGGGACACAGCCACAGAGGGACACAGCCACAACCAGAGGGACACAGCCACAACCAATGGGACGCAGCCACAACCAACGGGACACAGCCACAACCAGCGGAACACAGCCACAACCAGCGGGACACAGCCACAACCAGCGGGACACAGCCACAACCAGCGGGACACAGCCACAACCAGCGGGACACAGCCACAACCACAGGGACACAGCCACAACCAGCGGGACACAGCCACAACCAGCGGGACACAGCCACAACCAGCGGGACACAGCCACAACCAACAGGGCACAGCCACAACTAGCGGGACACAGCCACAACCAGCGGGACACAGCCACAACCAACAGGGCACAGCCACAACCAGCGGGACACAGCCACAACCAGCGGGACACAGCCACAGAGGGACACAGCCACAACCAGCGGGACACAGCCACAACCAGCGGGACACAGCCACAGAGGGACACAGCCACAACCAGCGGGACACAGCCACAACCAGCGGGACACAGCCACAACCAACAGGGCACAGCCACAACTAGCGGGACACAGCCACAACCAGCGGGACACAGCCACAACCAACAGGGCACAGCCACAACCAGCGGGACACAGCCAGAACCAGCGGGACACAGCCACAGAGGGACACAGCCACAACCAGCGGGACACAGCCACAACCAGCGGGACACAGCCACAACCAGAGGGACACAGCCACAACCAGAGGGACACAGCCACAACCAGCGGGACACAGCCACAACCAGCGGGACACAGCCACAACCAGCGGGACACAGCCACAACCAACAGGGCACAGCCACAACTAGCGGGACACAGCCACAACCAGCGGGACACAGCCACAACCAACAGGGCACAGCCACAACCAGCGGGACACAGCCACAACCAGCGGGACACAGCCACAGAGGGACACAGCCACAACCAGCGGGACACAGCCACAACCAGCGGGACACAGCCACAGAGGGACACAGCCACAACCAGCGGGACACAGCCACAACCAGCGGGACACAGCCACAACCAACAGGGCACAGCCACAACTAGCGGGACACAGCCACAACCAGCGGGACACAGCCACAACCAACAGGGCACAGCCACAACCAGCGGGACACAGCCAGAACCAGCGGGACACAGCCACAGAGGGACACAGCCACAACCAGCGGGACACAGCCAGAACCAGCGGGACACAGCCACAGAGGGACACAGCCACAACCAGCGGGACACAGCCACAGAGGGACGCAGCCACAACCAGCGGGACACAGCCACAACCAGCGGGACGCAGCCACAACCTACGGGACGCAGCCACAACCAGCAGGACGCAGCCACAACCACCGGGACGCAGCCACAACCAGCGGGACACAGCCACAACCAACAGGGCACAGCCACAACCAGCGTGACACAGCCACAACCAGCGGGACACAGCCACAACCAGAGGGACACAGCCACAACCAATGGGACGCAGCCACAACCAATGGGACACAGCCACAACCAGCGGGACACAGCCACAACCAATGGGACACAGCCACAACCAGCGGGACACAGCCACAACCAATGGGACACAGCCACAACCAATGGGACACAGCCACAAGCAGCGGGACACAGCCACAACCAGCGGGACACAGCCACAACCAGCGGGACACAGCCACAACCAACAAGCAGCCATACCTTTGTCCTCTGCGTCTCCTCAGCTATAAAAATGGAAACTCAACTAGTCATTCATTCTTACCTCTTCCCACCAATCACAGCTCTGCCAAATTTTAATTAATTTTTCTTGCCTCTGTCTTCTTTGGCAGAAGCAACAAGCAAGCTAATCTCTAGAGATGACTGTTGTCTAAAAGATTTGAGCTGCTTAACTTCTCAAAATGCTGACAGGCTACATAAAACCATTTTTATGAAACATTTGTAAACTGTTAAGGCACCTCACAAATATTAATAAATTTGATTTCACTGTTTGGAGTCTTTTGCTTCCTCTAAATTGTAATAGTTGAGATAGGTCGTATTTTTTAGATATAAGTTTTAAAAAAGGAAAGTTTCAGTAGGAAAACAACCTCTTACGGATAAGTGGATTAAATGGTGTCCACATCATCTTAGCTGCTGTTAGCAAACCTTCAGAGGCACTAGCCAAAGGCCAAGCCAATTTGGACAGCTACAAAAATATGACAAAGGAATTATCTCTCGTCTGTGTGGCTGCAAAAAAATAATACCAACGCATAATTCTTCCCACTTTTCCCTCTCTTTGGCCCTTCTTATCTGCCTGTCGTAACATGTCTGCTCTAAAATAGAACAGGCTTATCAGAAAAATATAAACATCTAGCCGATAACACTAGGATAGCACGAAGTAAAAATGGGGAAGGGGACAGAACAACGACCCCCTCGTCCCGAAGATTTCCACATCATCACCCCTGGGTCCCGGGAATGCCAGGTTACGTGGCGAAGGACATTTAAGCTTGTGGGTGGAATTAAAGTTGCTGGTCAGCTGGTCTTAAAATAGATTATTCTGGATCATCTACGTGGACTCCACATAATCACGAGGGTCCTTACAAGCTACACGAGGAGAGCCAGAGGGAGATTCGACCACAGAAAAAAAAAGGCTGTGAGGGTGGAGGAATGGGGCCAGAGCCATTCCTCTTGAAGCTGCAAAAGGCAAGAAAATGAATTCTCTCCTCAAGCCTCCAGAAGGAAACACAGCCCAGCCCACACTTTGCTTTAACCCCCGAGACCTGTGTTGGAATTCTGACCTACAAAACTCTAAGGTAATACATTTGTGTTGTTTTCAGCCACTAAATTTGTGTTCATTTGTTATAACAGCACGAGAAAACTAACACATTAGATATTTCTGATATATTAATTCTTATATAATCCCGTAAGAATGGTACCATCACTATTCCCATTTCACAGATGAAAACACTGTGTGACAAGAGAAGTTAATCACTTGCCCAAGGTCACAGATCTGCTAAGTTATAGAGCCAGGATTCAAACCCAGATAAGCAGGCTCCTGTGCCCCCACCCTTAGTCAGTCCTCTACACTGAGAAAGATGCAATGCTCCAGAGAATACCTTCTGGACAACCATATCCTGTGGTTAAAATGTGAAGTTTTGTGATGGGGAGTCAGTCAGAGATGAAAGTCATCATGTGGTCAAAGGAAGTGAAGCGGTTGTTACATTTCATCAAGAAGAGGATTCAGCAGAATAGGGTCATACCAGGAGATAAGAAAAAAATCTAATTTAAGGCCCCACAAAATCTGTGGAAATGAATCAAATAAAAACACCCTTGTAAGGTCTGTCCAGATGAGTCAAGCTTTCTCATGTCTTCCAGACTATCAACCCCATCCTATAAAGTTACCACAGCCCCGCACGCCCCAGGGTCTTTTCCAGGACCTCCTGCATCAGTCCTTCTCTCCAAACTGTGGCTCAGAAGTGGACACCACACTGACCACCAGACAGACATCTGGATTTGATAAAGGGGGGCTTATCAGCAAATGATTTCTCCCCGAGATCAGGATAAAGATGCCGACTCATAAAAAGCTCATCATAGAATTTAAGATTTTATGCTTTTCCCTCAATAGTCCATTAAATAGAATATTTAGTAATAAGCAAGTACAAGAATAACAACTGTCACTTTTAGAGAAAATGATCCTATTAGAATTCAAGTGACATTGGTTAATGATTAAACAGCTTACTCCCTGGATGGCACCTCATTCGTTTTATTTGAGTACCAGTTGAGTCCTTTACAAAGTGGTAAGAAGCACACACTACAAAGCCCATTGTACTAAAACGCTGAAATTACTTTTTTAAATTACACATCCTAACAGATATATTGGCTTCATCAGTTGTTGGCTTGAAAATGAAATTTTTCTTTGGCAGAAAAATTGGGGGGAGAGGGTGCATGCCAGAACATTGAGAGAAGTTATCTATTACACTACAAAATAAGCAATATTAAAACAGCAATTGTCTGCAGTGCTTAAGAAATTTACATTTTTTAACACAAAGCAGTATTATTTTTTTTCCAACTGGCAACTGGAATATTTACTTGTTCTTAAGTGAATAAAACATCAATTTAAGAATATAATACAGGATGATATCATCAACAGTTCATTTATAATTGCCATTTTATTAAGCTCTTAAAAAAAGAATTTTGAAATGTTTGTCTATGTAACACTTTGAAAAAAGCTAAGTTCTCCTGCCTTTGGGTATGAGGGTAGCATTAAGGCTGAAAGGCATTTTTGTGGCATGAATGTTTCACAGCAAAGATGATAATACCTGCACTGAGTTTTGTTGTCATGGGGACCATCTAGGAGAAACCATTTAAAAGCCAGAATTTCAAAATCCTTAAAACACTGCCTTCAAGTCTGGCTCCACTTACAGCTGAAAAATCAACACTGCAGTAACCAATTTTGTTTTTTAAAAGGTATAACCCATGTACTTAAAAAAATTTTTTTTTTACTTCACTCTTTGTAAAGTCTTGATTTCCTTTCCATGAAAAATCCTGATGCCAAAGCACATACTAACCTGAGGGATTCTGCTGCCTCGCCAGTAGCCATGGAAACAGAAGTACACATTGTGAGCCTGCCCTAAAGCTTGTATGATAAGACCCTAACTGAGAAGTCTGGCATATGTTTCTACAGCTGCCATCTCCCGGTCGTACTTCTATTGGTATTTTACCGGTAAAAGAAATTCAGCTAACTTTATCTTTTCCTTGAAGCTTACCTGAAAATTACCATTCAAAGAACATCAGAAAATTTGCCCAAATGATGAAATTAATGGTATCAGAATAATAAAAATTCAAAATGGGGAGAAGGGAAGAGACCCTGATTCCCAATTAGTTGGGAGCATATGTCCGTCACATTATCGGCGAAAGTGCTGTTGGCCTCGCAGACGAAAACTAATCCACAGAAGAGTGACAGCCAGACTAGTACTGAGAGCCCTTTTCCTAAGAAATCAGATATCACCAAGTCCTCCACAGTTTGGCCCCAAGCCACATTATTTACACCTGTCTCCAACTGCACTACTCTGTGAATTCTGCATTCCAGCCAAATCAGCCTGCTTGTCACTGCATAAATATGCTGTGTGCCCTTGCGACTCCCTCGCCATACCCACCACCTGCAGGCCCTTTGAGCCACCAGCCGACAAGGAATAAATCACCTATGAAACCATGACCAATTCCACCCAGCAAACGTACCTTCTTAATAGACACAACTAGGTTATCCACATTGCTTATTTGACATTTACTTTATGCTTCCTGGAGTATTCAGGTGTCTACCTCACCTCTTCATAATATTGGCCATTTAAGGAGGGGGAATAACTCTTGATCTAATAGTTCTCCAGTAACTTGGACAACAATAATGACCATAGAAGAAATGGCAGAAAATTAAGGAATATCAATTTCAATATCTACTAATATTAAAGTATAAACCTTTAAATAGATCAAGCCAAGCTGTATGAGACACAGTATTAGAACAATAATTTTTTAAAAATCATACAGATACTGAGGGTCAAGGTGAACAACTCTTGAGAAAACCACTTTGACATAATAATTCATTCACATGGGCACTTAATGGTGTCAAGAAACCCTTAAAACACTCCACAAGAACTAGAGGGTATAATTTTCTCTAAAGAACACTAAAGATATTTTTCCCCTAAAGTTTTCTCCAGACAGACAGCTTTCTAACAAAACACACACACACACACACACACACACACACACAGAGAGAGAGAGAGAGAGAGAGAGAGAGAGAGAGAGAGAGAGAGAGAGAGAGAAATATGATACTTAGGCATGAAGTAATAACTGCATCTAGAAAAAAAAACAAACTTTTTCAAAGTGACTACACTTTGGCAATTTTGGACATCTACTTAGAAACTTGTATCTAAAGCCATAAGAAAATTGAATATACAAACTTTAATGGCCCATTTTACAACAGAAAAAGTTACAGTTCTGTCAAGTCCAAAAATTTATCTTCATTTTTTGGTATTTCAACTGCTTACTACACATCTTTTCCAAGAATCTCAAATGCATCAAGTCCAAATTTTAAATGATTATGCATCCCATCCCCACATGTATGAAACCAAACCAAAACGGTCCCTTTGCTCATATTTCCTATTTCAGTTAAAAATGCCAACTGTGGTCACTCAAACCAAAAGCCTTTAAGTCAGCCTTGACTTGTTTCCTAGCCTTAAAATCTAAGTCCAATAGTTTCAACATGGAGATAGTACCATGTAAATAGCACTGATTTAAATATAAAGGGATTATTATCCTAAATAATAAGAGCCTAATATGCTAAGTGTCCATCCATTCATCCGTTCAACCAATCCACGTGTAATATGCTAATGATATGCTAAGGCCGCTCAACTGCTCACTATGACATGCACTGACCACCAGGTGGCAAACTGTTGACAGTTTGACCAGTCTATGACGTGCACTGACCACCAGGGGGGCAGACACTCAATGCAAGAGCTGCCCCCTGGTGGTCAGTGCACTCCCACAGGGGGAGCATAGCTCAGCAAAAAGCCAGGCTCACACCTGGTGAGTGCAGCCGTGGTGGTGGGAACCTCTCCTGCCTTCGCAGCAGCACTAAGGATGTCTGACTGATGTCCCAGGGAGAGCTGGCCTAAGCCATCAGTTGGACATCCCCCGAAAGGGCACATGCCGGGCTGAGGAAACACCCGCCCCCCAGTCTATAAAATTCGTGCACCTCGCCTCTAGTTAACTATAAAATCCTTAAACAATATATTAATCTCATTAAGTCTCAGTTTCTCTGTTTGTAAAAAGAGGATATCAAAGCTCACTCAATTAGTCCTATAATAAACTTTTTTAAAAATAAAACAAATAGGTTTTAAGATATACTAGTAGATGTGAGAGAAACAAGGATCTGTTGCCTCTCGTATGCACCCAGACTGGGATGGAACCCGCAACCCAGGGAGGTATATGCTCTGACTGGGAATCGAACCCAAAAGTTTTTGGTGTATGAGAAAACACTCCAAACCAACTAAGCCACCGGCCAGGGTAGAAATAACATAATTAGAGCAAAACTATTTCACTTTGTTAAATCTACTATTTCCCTTATTCTTTTTTAAGAAATATGTTAACATTTCTTCTTTTAAAAAAATCAGCTGCAAAAAACCACCCTATTTCATGGGCTGTTATGAAGTTAAAGCTCATGTTATATCATGTACATCCCTCAAACAAATTCATTAAAATCCTTTCTCCTTCTGGATTATGGTCAATACCGTCCAACAATTCATCTACTCTCTCACCTCTCCGGCTCATTCTCCACCCAGAAACCTTTCATAATACGAAGGTGAGCACTACCTTTTTTAGGACACACACTTCTCAGTGTGGCCTCAAATCCTTTTCCAGGATCTTGACACACCCTTCCCACTTGAGGCCACTTGCAGTTGTGGAGGCAGCACCCACACTGCAATTGCTCACAGTCCCAGCAGCCAATTTCTCATGCCAATGAAACGTGTGTGCTTTCATGGCTCTGCCTTTGCACATATCACTCCCTAGGTCTGTAAAAGCCCCTCCACACCGTCCCCTTCTCCATCTGGCAAGTGATTCTCCTTCAAAGCCGACCCAAATGTCACGTCTCCTGTGAGGCCTTCCAGAATGAGTGTTAGTCACTCCTTCTGTGGATCCCGAGGCATTCTGTTCTCCAATCTGCCTGGGGAGCTGCTACAACTCGGGAACAAAAGGGAAAATATGTAAATAGTGATTTATAAATTATTAACTCCTAAGAGGTTTTCCTCCAAATCCCAGCTACTCCATACTTTCTCTTCATTATACATGCACGCGAGCACAATCCAAGGAAATTCTGGGAACAAAAAGCCTCAACATAATCAAATAAATTCAGAAACTATCAGATTCATCCAAATGAATCAGACCTGACCTCATTCTGAAATACCTGATGGTGTCTTGACAACTTTTAAATGTCAAAGTAGTTTCAGGGGAACAGCCAAAACTTTTAAGACTCTAATAAGTTTCCAAAATATAATTTTTAAAATTGTAACAGCCGTTTTTTATACATGTGCAAAACTTTTAGAATTCAATGGGGAAATAAACCTTCATTTAAAAATTAACTTTGAAATTTGGAAATAAAAACATACGCTATTTCCAGGCACTGGTCATAAGAATAATAGCTACCATTTGCTGGGGGCCTCGTGCCAGGGCTCCTCAGGGCACTCCGAAGATTCCTGCATTTAAATCCTGCAGCTACCCGAGGAAGTAGGAGGCATTATTCCTATTTACAGATAAGGAAGTGGGTAAAAGAGACTGAGTGAATGCAGCTAGATATCGTCTGGGAAGGACACAAATCCAGATCCTCTGACTCCCTGGCCCGTGCACACATTCTGTAAACGAGGCGATTAGACACCTTCTCTATGGAGCAAATAACCAAAGACTTGCTCAGACTGTCAGCTTCAAAGGGGCAGCCTTCTTTAACCAGGGATAGTTAACATGAGCCATTCACCTAAGATTTATACGCTAATCTCACAGATCCTATCTAATAAAAAAGAGTAATATGCAACTTGACCATTACTCCAATACACAAGATGGCCGCCCTCATGTGGTCAAAGATGGCTGCACCCATGTGGACAAAAGATGGCTGCCACAAGATGGCCGGCAGGGGAGGGCAGTTGCAGGCGATAAGGCATGCAAGGGAGGGCAGTTAGGTGTGACCAGGACAGCAGGGGAGGGCAGTTGGGGGTGACCAGGCCTGCAGGGGAGGGAAGTTAGGGGTGACTGGGCCTGCAGGGGAGGGCAGTTAGGAGTGACCAGGCCAGCAGGGGAGGGCAGTTGGGGGTGACCAGGCCAGCAGGGGAGGGCAGTTGGAGGTGAACAGGCCAGCAGGGGAGGGCAGTTTGGGGTGACCAGCCTGCAGGGGAGGGCAGTTAGGCGTTGATCAGGCTGGCAGGGGAGTGGTTAGGGGTGATCAGGCTGGCAGGCAGAAGCGGTTAGGGATAATCAGGTAGTCAGGAAGGCAGGCAGGCGAGCAGTTGAGAGCCAGCAGTCCTGGATTGTGAGATGGATGTCCGACTGCCCGATCCCAGGGGGATCGGGCCTAAATGGGCAGTCGGACATCAGATTGGAGAGGGTGCAGGCTGGGCTGAGGGACACACACACACACACACCCGTGCACAAATTTTGTGTACCGGGCCTCTAGTTAGTATATAAAAGAAGCTATGAAGAGTACTTTCTTGTCCTCATACAGGTAGAAACTATAAAATTCCTTTAGAAAGATAGACATATCTTTTTTTTTTTAACTTGACAGAACTGTAAACTCAATTTAAGGAGCATCAATCTAAGAACAAAGGAGTCTTTTAAGCTGACGATTATGTATAATATCTCAAAAATGAACAAGAGTGGGGAAACCTTGCGGTTCATGTAAGAATTTTTGGAACAACTGAATTTGGAAATAAAGTATATAAAACACTAAACCAAGGTTGGTTAAATCCATTTCTATTTTCTTCACGTCAATAAAATGAATGATTCTCATCCTGGATGAATATGACAAATAATTTAAATTTACATTTTCCTCAAACTACTTGACACCCTTGTCAAGTGCTGGGCAATTTTAAATCAAGAGCACTGTGCTTTAGTAAGTCTTCTGGTAACCCGAGAATTCTACACCGTAGCAGTGACCTTGAATTTAACTGCTTTGTAAATACATATTTATTTTAATATATTGTCTTTAATAATAGGGGAGATAATTTTAAGGTATCTTTGCTTGTTTATACTCTCTAAAACTGCATCACTGAATCACAGAAATATGCAATGGAAAGATGGTGTTATAGTGTTTTTCAAATTTATGGAAACTTAGTCATAAATACTGCACACTTACCAAAATTTTCACCCTGTGATGACTCACCTGAGCTTTTTGGTACTTAATTTTTCACAATAAAAAGTTCAACAAAAGCCCTAGCTGGTATGGCTCAGTGCATAGAGTGTCAGCTTGTGGACTGAAGGACCTCCGGTTCGATTCCAGTTAAGGGCACAAGCCCGGGTTGCCGGCTCGATCCCCAGTAGGGGGAGTGCAGGAGGCAGCCGATCAATGATTCTCTCTCATCAATGTTGTTTCTTTCTCTCCCTCTCCCTTCCTCTCTGAAGTCAATAATATATATATATATATATATATATATATATATATATACACATATACACATATATACATATATACATATGTATATATATTTATATTTAAAAAGCTCAAGAAAAAAACAGCATGCTACATATGATGAATTACCAAATAAAGCAAGTATCAAACAGAATAGCAGAATTCTGCATATTGTTTAAATTTAAATATTAAAAAAATTTTTTATTTTACTTTTAAAGTTTTTTCAATTACTTGACATTGAAAAAATGTTGACATTCAATATTATATTAGTTTCAGGAATGCAGCATAGTAGTTAGACATTTAAATAACTTATGAAGTGATCCTTCCAATAAATCTAGTACCCACATGGCACCACTAAACTATCTATAGTTTTTTAAAAATGTTAAAGAAATGTTAATACTCTGTGGGTTTTTAGCAAGTCCACATCTATTTGTTGAATGACTTTTATACCACATACTATCCTTTAGGAATGCAGTGGGCTATGCTTCACACAGGGGACTGTCCTAGGGCACAGAGACAGTAACCAAATAATCATTAAGAGTGATGAGCACTGCCCTAGCTGGTTTGGCTCAATGGATAGAGTGTCGGCCTGAGAACTGAAAGGTCCCAGGTTCGATTCCGGTCAGGGCACATGCCTGGGTTGTGGGCTCAATCCCCAGTGGGGGACTTGCAGGAGGCAGCCGATCCATGATTCTTTCTCATCATGGATGTTTCTATCTCTCTCTGCCTCTTCCTTCCTCTCTGAAATCAATAAATATATATTTTTTTAAAAAAGAGTAATGAACACTACAGAGGAGGAGAAATATAGGAATATAGGGCACTTTCGATTTGCATAACAAACAATTTGGTCTGGTAAAAGCTTTTCTGTTGAAGAGACCTATGAGATAAGACCAAGAGTGAATGGGAGGTAAGTAGGCAAAGTAGGCGGGAAATAGCAATCATGAAATTTCCAGATGAAAGCAACAGACAAAAGGCCCAGAGGCTGCAGGGAAAAGGAAGGGGGTTGGCGAAGTGCTCACCTGGCTGTGCAGTGAGCCAACCAGAGCTACCTGCAGGGTGGAAGGACTCGTTCATTCTCCCAGGATGCTGCGAGTGCTGCTGGCCAACAGCCTTCAGCGGTTCGCCTCCTCCGGGAGGCGGGGGTCGGCGGGGGGGGGGGGGGGGGGTTCTCTGCTGAAGACCAGCACCCTGCCTGCAACCCTTCCAGTGGCAAACTGGGACTCTTCAACTCGGGTATAAAAGCCTGGTCCCTTAACCCAACCTGAGCAGCTCGGAAAGGCTTCCCAACTCCAAAGTTTCCCTTGGGGAAAGGGGAGAGATTCTTGGGACCTCATTGCAGCTCCATTTCTTCCCTACCCAATCCTGCTTTCTTCTTCACCCTCCCTTCCCACAGGTGTTGATCTGAAGGGCATTCTTGCCCATGAAACACCCTCTCAGAATCTGTTTTCCAACCACAGGATCGTGTGTGTGTGTGTGTGTGTGTGTGTGTGTGTGTGTGTGTGTGTTGGAATGAGAGGCTAAAAGGTGGACAAAGGACAGCTCATTCAGGACCCCATGCAACCTAAGGGTTTCCAATAAAGGTGTGATGAGATCACTAATTATTACAAGGCAAGTGCTAGGGAATATAAAGAGGGAACACCGGGGGAGTGGGGGTAAATAATCACCCACTACGGAATTTGTCCCCAAGCCTTGAGGCCTGGTCATCATCAAGGTAGACCTACCTGAAACGCTTTATGGAAAGGAAGTTACCTTGACATCCTAATACAATAGGGCTATCCCTCAGTTTATGTACTGGTGGTCATCCAACTGCTGTGATGCTCAAAAGCCTTAGGTTGAAAATACTAGAGGCCTAAGATAATATCCATTTTTTAAAAATCTTATATGCAACCTCAGACCCTGAATAAAATACATCCCGTTCCATGTGTTACAGGAGCTATTTTCTGGTGGAAACACTGTAACAAAAAGAAGAGAAAAAGAGGAAAGAAGAACAAAGTCACAATCCTTTCATGTTACAGTAAGACTGCAATTTTAATATCTCACGCAATGTGCAAGTCACACCAGAGAAAACGTACTGGGAATTTCCCTCGGTGGCCGTCATTTGTCATTTGGTATTTTTGTACGTAACTCCTCTGGGGGCTCCACGTCTCGGTTGACAAGTTACCTAAAGCATGTTAGCAAATAAGCCTGAGTTCTGCCAAAGGTAATGTGTTCAATGTGACGTGCACGAATCCACTTTCAATACAGTCACGCCTTCTAGATGCATCCTATCAAGAAAAGCCAACCTTTTAATTTATTTGCATTTGTTGAATAAAGCCAACTACTCCTTAAAAAGCAAAACAAAACAGCAGTAGGAGTGCAGATGTGTCGAAGTGGGGGCCGGAATGCAGAGCCACCGGTGGGACTGCTGTAGGGCGAAGGGAAGGCAGCTGGCAGAGGTGTGGGAAGAAGCAGGTGGGGTGGGGAGTGGACAGACTGGAGCCACAGCGGTGGCCCCTGACCGTGCGGCTGGGGTCGCCCTTTAAGGAAGAACGTGCAGTACAGCGGCAAGAAGGTGATGACAGTCTGTCTCCAGCTGCAGCACCTTCAGAATTCACCTCCACTTTCTCCCGGGCCCCCTTCTCCCCGGCAGCCCCAGCCTGTAGCTGAGCACAATGGCATATTAGGATGTCATCGTTTCTGCTCCAGATGGGATTTCTCGGACAATTTCTGCTCCAGAGCTCCTGCTGGAGCAGCTGAGGCATTTCACATAGCATCATAGTCAGAGGCTCTCCTGGCCCAATCGTGTCTCCTCATGGCTCCCCCCACCCGCTCCCATTTCCATTCACAGGTGTCAATCTGAAGAATGGGCGGAGTTGAGCAGGCAGGCTCCATGGTACCTTGTACCTGATGAAATGTGGAATGTGAGAGAGGAAGGGGGGCTAAGGGTTAATGCCTGGGGTTCTGGCTTGACCCCCTGAAACAGGAACCCTGACAGGGGAAACCACCTTAGGAGGGAGAACCAGGAGTTCAGTTTGGGTGAGGCTAGGAAAGGGGCGCGCATGAGAAATCCATTTCCATCCAGCCACTGAACAGGACAAAGGACACACACAGTCTGGGACACAGACTGGAATTTTGTGAAACTTCCTTCCAGCTTGACAATCTTCACTGATGACCTGGACCATTGTGCTTCACCATGACACTCAGTGAAGTGGCATGTGGGCTTTAGATTCTAAAAGATACAGGTCTGAAAACCAGCGCCTATGAGTTGCGAAGTTTCCCGAAGGTGGCACAAGTGTCAGCCTCCCATCATCCACGGGGGTGGCAGCCCCTCCCCGGCAGGGTGGCCGCGATGGAGCGCAGGGACTGAAACACGGCACGCACTTTAAAGAACGCTCATTTTGCATTCTTTTTCCTATCTCCGTGAACATACTTGTGAAGCACAAGCAGTACGAGCCCCTTCATTGGCCGGCTGCACACACACAGGGAAGGGTCTGATGAAAAGCACTCGAGGAGGCACTGTGCCCTGTACACCTTGGCTGGCATCAAAGACTCTACCAGTGTGTGGCATGTCACAGAGGAAGCTGCCTCCCCTTGCCCGGCAGCTCATGCAGGGAGAGGGACTATTTCCAGTAACACGGAGCAGGAAGAAGAGAACAACCCCCGACTCTGGCATCCGAACAGGAGACGACACAGTCCACGTAGAAGCTGCTACAGTCAGAAATACAGAAAACGGCCAAGAAGAGGACATAGTCTATCACATCAGAGGTAACACATGTTTGGGAGAAACTGCTTCACGAATCTTTCTCTTCTTTATAGTATAAAAGAAACGGAAAAAGCAATTTACTTTTGCGTAAAGAGTGGATGCACCATATCGCCATACCGTTTCTCCCTGTCCACCGTTGTCAGAAAGGCCACTGCGATTTATTTCCCCGAGAACTGAAATCTGTATGGCAGCTAGGGAGGGAGTGGAAATGCCTCCCATAAGCTCCACTTGACAGCTACAGAAACCCAATCTGCTTACAGATGTGGAAACACACAGGGCTGGCTGTTTTTGCGCTCTTGCACGATATACCACATAGTGCCCAGCCTTCCCCCAATATTAGTTTAATATTTGCACAAAGAAAACAATTCCTTGATGTGCAAAAGGTCAAGTGATGCCCGAAGCCAATGCTGACAGCCGGCAGCAAATTCCCTTGATAAAGAAGTTTTTCCTATGAAAAGGGGATCATTTGCCTCTTCGCTGAGAATTTTAAAATTCACTTTTCTCAGCTAATATAAAGTTACCGCCCATTTCCTGAAAATCCAAACACAACTTTGAAACCCCCAAATTATGATGACAAAGAAATATTTCCAATTCACTTCAGCATCAAGCTAAATGAAGAAAAACGTTCCGGATTCCCCAAATCATAATCGTTCCTCTTCATCCAGTTCACATGTACAGTAAGCAGAGGCAAAGTATTTATCGAGTCCATATGGACACTTGAAAACGTTAGCAATTGTGTTTAAGACAAAAATAAATTCAACTAGGTCAGCATTTCAGGAATTTATAGCTGAAGACCACAGCGAAAACATGCCAAAAATCTCATTCTAGCCAAAAAGCATTTTAAAAGTTTTCCAGAATGAACATTTATATCCTAATGATCACAGACTCTGGAGAGTTTAATTAAAACACTGGCATCTGGGTAGAAACAGTGGCCTAAAGTCCTTGCCAAGCTGGCACGTCAGAGAGAGGAGGTGTTCGCTCCCCAGTAATTGCAGATGAGCAGAGGCAGAGGGTGGCCAGTCAGTACAGCCCTGGCTACATGTTAAAACTCTTCCTCGCTTTCATCCAGACCGCTGTGCAGGTTAGCTCCAATCCTCTAAGGCAGAGACCAATACAAACCCCCTAAGAGGTAGCAGCTACCTGTGATCCCATTTTACAGATGAGGAATCCAGAAGTTTACAGTGAGCCCACTGCCCACTGTTTCACAGCTTGTAAGTAGCCAAGCCAGGAGTCCAACGAACGCAGTTCTGGATCAAGACATCATGCTCCTAAACATTACCCTGTACTAGTGGTCACAGCAGAAAAGAAAGGCCTGCCAAGATAATCAAGGCCAGCCAGACTCACATTCACAACACCAGGCTGACAGACCCTGCATCCACTACAGGGGTCAAGTAGCCCTTTGACTTTGGCTTTAGAAGAGTCTGGGAAGTGGGTAAGCAGGTGACCAGGAGAATAGCACCCACAGCTCCATCATCAGCAAGTCACGGGATGCCCTGGCATCAGGGGCTGAGAAGATCCGCAGGGCTGAAGCTCTTCCAGGTGAGACCTGGCTCTTCCCAACACCACCCCCGTAACATAAATATCCACCAAAATATATGTGGACTTTGTGTCTGGGATTATTATTCTAGTTTAAAGCCAGCATGTTCTCTGAGCATGAATCTAAGGATACCAGAGTAAGGAGACAGAAGAGGAATAATGCACTGTAGAATAGAATCATAAGAAACTGCACTGGCAGCAAAAGAAGGTGTTAGCTCATGTATTCACACATCAACTTGTTGATCTAGGCATCCATCATGCCTGCTCCTAATCACTCAGACACACACATAACTCAACACACACACACACACACTCACACACACACACACACACACACACACACTCACACACACACAATGTTTTGAACACCTTCCATGCATTAGACACTGCCTCAAAGACTGGTGACTGGTCCTATTCTCAGTGGTTAACAAAATTAGAAGAATTACAGATGTTTACAGTTATGCTTATATTTGCTACATCATGATTGTCTAATCTCCCTATACGTTAATGATTTATTACTTTAAGAAGCTAACTGGTATTATTCAGGTTGCTGCAAAATGAATCTAAATTGTTTCAAAAGATTCTATTTTCACAAAAAGAGATCCACTTTTTAACAGAATTTTTCTATAAATCCTTTTTCAATTACAAAGTATGAAAACCCTTTTTTAACTACCTGATTAAGAGACTTTGGACACATCCATTATACGTTCTCAAAAAAAAAAAAAAAGCATAAAATATAGCCAAAAATTAGCATTTTAACCATGTATATATTATTTTGCTACTGTCCCATGGATCATTCCATTTTTCTCACAGTAAAATTTGGGTTTTGAAAGGGAAAGAACAATGCTAAATTCTATTATTTTTTAAAAGCATTCGTCAACCTCCCACCCACACACACATTCTTCCTCCTGGACTCTAAAGGCTGCCAAGTTCTGGGGGGAAAAGTCTCATTTTACATAACAAAAATCTGAAGATGTGATTTTCTCTGGGGAAAACTTGCTCCTTTGTACACAAGATTAACAGATATTTACCATCAGTTGAGTAATCAACCCTAAGAAGCAACTGAGAACATTTTGTGGTAATAGGTGTATATTTTTAAGATGATGACACAAAAAGGAGGGGGGTGGGAGGCCAATTCCAATTGTTCCAAAAGAAAATGCAACCAGTTAATTTATTCTCAATGTGTAATACACACAGGATGGATAGGTGTTGCACAGCCATCTCCTGATGGTGCACATGACATGTAATAAAGACGTCACCTGCTGAAATAGGAAAGATTTAACTATTAAAATACTCAAAAACGTGTTATCTGAGTATCCAATGTCATGTGCAGGTTTCTGTTCTAGAAGCTTTAGCACTGTGAAGATGTCCATGAACTAGAGGCGCAAACCACAGTCGGGGCACCTGGAAGGTGTCTGACTATACAGGTGTGGCAAAAGTAGGTTGACAGTGATGAGTTCATGAAACACAGAGTTTGCTCTTGTATTATTTATTGTACTAGAGGCCCGGTGCATGAAAATTCATGCACTGGAGGGGGGGATCCCTCAGCCCAGCCTGCTCCCTTTCACAGTCTGGGAGCCCTCAGGGGTGGGAGGTGACCCGGCAATCAGGGGAAGGCAACGCCCCCATCACACCACTGCTGCTGCCACTGCCAGCAGCGCAAGCCTCGGCCGGCCCTGCTTACCTGAGCCTCAGGCGGCCCTGGGCGGCCGGGCAGCCACCATCCAAGGCTTGCCTGCACCTTGGGCCAGCCCTGGGCGGCTGGGGGGCTAAAGGGACTGGGGGACTCTGGAGGCAGGCGCCCTGGTGGGGCTGAGGGGACTGGGCGCCACCATCTTGTGGCTGTGGGCGCCGCCATCATTGAGAGTGTGGCAGTCAATTAGCATATTCCCTCCTTATTGGCTATGGGTGCCACCATCTTTGTGAGGGTGTGACAGTCAATTTGCATATTCCCTCTTTATTAGATAGAATTAGTTTCCATAAAAATAAGTGTAAACCTACCTTTGCCCAACCCTCTAATAAATTCTCAGAGCCTCTGTGTTTTACATTTGAGATGAGATACTCATCTCACAGAAATGCTATTCATGAGAGTGAGATAAATTATAAAACGCATATAATCCAATACCTGACTTGGTAGATATTGATTACTATTATTATTATTATTACTAAAACAGGTTAAAATATTAAATCCACTGTGGACAGTAACAGAGTTTTATCTGGATAAAATAAACATGCTTATTATTTTTATTTTTAATTATTCCCATTCAAGGTTGCAAAGATTCTATTTTTTAATGGGAAGGGAAGAATTGGTCAAATTACTGAATTTTCAATCTAATTAAAGTTCTATCACACAAGGAAGATATTCTAATCCCTTGTGGATATGAGAATGCAGAAATGTTTTAATAATTAAATTGTATAAGTAAAAACAGCACTAACAGTCCATATTAAAGTTGGTCCTCATAACCAATGGACACAGACACTGGGGCGGTAGGGGCTTGCCCGGAGTGAGAATGGCTGGGGGGGGGGGGGGGGGCTCAATTGGGGAAAAAGGAGACATACGTAAAACTTTAGACAATAAATAAAACATTTTTTTAAAAGTTGGTCCTGGCATCCCCCAATTATAAGGACACTTTTAATGCACAGAGTGTGCAACCACTCCCCACATAGTAGTTAAGAAACATCAATCAAAACAATAACAAAGTATGTCTTCAAGAACGTGCTTCAGCATGAAGAAAAATTTTGTAACTAACTTTTCCCTAAAAACATGTTTCTGGGCAACCAAGAGCCTACAAGATGTCACCTCCGACAGGGCCCTGCTGATGGGATTAAGACAAGCAATCCATGGCCAACAGCAGATGCCCTCTCACTGCAACAAGATTTGTTTGAGTTGTCTTGTACCCATGGTGTGGGGAAGTGGGTTTTTGATATCTAAATCCAGCCTACCACCAGGAATGCTCAGGGCCTACTCAAGAAGGCAAATAATCCTTTCCACTAATATTTAGAGGGTAAAATAAGGCTGTTGTTAGAGTATTAAATTTGACAGTAAAATAGTAGTCAAATTTTCAGGCTAATTTAAATTGGCTAATTGAAATAAGGGAATATTCTAGAAAAATTCATTGTACTGGACAAAAAGCAGTTCCTAAAGTGTTAACTAAAATTTTTATTGGTAGCACATGATCTCACTCATCTCATGATAAAATTGCATAAAATGTAATGAACCTAAAGCAGTCATATTATAGTGTAAAAAATTAAAATTTAAAAGCTATCAAGATTACATTATAAAATTTTCAAAAGCCTCCTAATATTTAAATCAAAAAAGGGGGGGTAGTAGAAGAATATCATGTAAGGAAAAATATCCTGTAAGTAAATTACATCTAGAAAATTTGTACTTTAGAAAATTAATTGTAATGCTAACAGCAAGACACCCATGAAAACCACACATGGTGTCAAAACAAGCCAGATGAAAATCATTTGGGCAAAAAGTGAAAAAGGATCCCAAGTCAAATTTATAGAAAATATTCCTTTATTAACTTTTGGTTGAGAATATGTTTGTATATTTTCAGAAAACAACTCTGAGACCATGTGGATTCTGGCAACAGAGAGGAACTGACAGGACTACTCCAGCCATGAAGACAGAAGAGCAGTCCAGAGATGGAAGACGCTGACGTCGCCTTGCCATACTAGCAGTCAGCAGCTGTGCATCACTGCAGGTTGCCCAGGACCAAACCAGAGAGGGTCGGACCTGCATTACCACCATTTGTCCACCATCCAGAACTGAAATATCATTGCTGACATGTGCACATAAGGAACTGTTTGACATTGAAATTGGGTCTCAAAAGAACTGTTGGCCCAGAAAGAAACTCACTACAGACTGATTCATTTGCCTTTCAGCATAATCATTATTGCTTGTCTCATTTTCGGTTCTTATAAGTGTATTTCTAGTAGCACATGATCTCACTCATCTAGGGGAAATGATGAACAACATAGATTGATGAACAAGAACATACCCAGAGACAAGGAGGCATGGATCAGACTGTTAGACCTCAGAGGGAGGGTAGAGGAGGATAGGGATAAAGGGGAGAGATCAACCAAAGCACTTGTGTGCATACATATGAGCCTAACCAGTGGTCAAGGACAACAGGGGGTTGGGGGCATGTGTGGGGAGGGGTTTGGGATGGGAATGGGGAGGATGAGGACAAATATGGGATACCTTAATCAATAAAGAAATTTAAACCAAAAAAACAAAAACAAAAAAAAGACAAGCAATCCCGGCATTTAAGACGCCTGAGGCTGTAGGAAGGGCCCCTGCATTAGAAGAGGGTCCATCAGTCCACAATCTGAAAGATTCACGTGGATAGGAAAAGGCAAAACAAACAAATACACATACTGCTTAATTCCCAAAGTAGCCATTTCTGCCTTCTGGTATGAGGGCTCCACCGAACCAGCGGCAAAACGCATTTCCATTTGCTCCTCTTCCCTCTTAAAGCCCGGCTAGGGAGGGAGAATGAAACTGCACACTAGGACCTACAGGAGATGTTCCATACTTCAAAGGAGCCCAGATGAGGACCAGACTCAAGATCGGTGCAGACAGACAATTGATGTTTTAAAAGGTCTGCTTTATTCACTTGGGCGGAGCCAGGAGGAGGGGACTGCAGCAGCGTGGGGGCTGCGAGGAGCCGGGAGTCTCGGACAGAAAGGCAGGCTAAGCAATATCTCTCACTGCCCCACCCACTGAAGTCTGCCACAAACGCACGCCTTGTGGGGTTGATGTTTGCAAGAGGAAAACCCGAAAGGAAAAGACCGTGTTCCTCGTCACCGATGCACACTAACAGGCACAGGAGAGGAAGTTACGCCGTACTTTAAGGTAGAAATGACCGGGCGAAAGTCTCTCAAAACCCACTCCCGCCAAACTACTGCAGAGGACTCTGGATGCCCACTGAATATGGGGAGGGATTTGAGGAAACTGTATGTCAAAGGGAGGGAAGGTGGTTCAACTTACACCGGCTTCCGACAGACAGCCAGGACAGGCAAAGAGAGCCTCCGTGACTTACCTGCCGTCACCCCGTGAACCTCTTCAGTAAGTGAGGCCAAAGCCCAGGATGAGTTAACTGGAGGTGTGTTGTCTGCCTCATCAGGTCAGGGCAGCCATGGCTTTGGCAGACGCATCTGGAGACTTGCAAGCCTATAAGCCAAAGCCTATACATCCTGAACTCGCCGATCGACCCTGCCTCTGCAGCAACCAATTCAAGGGGATGAGGACGGGGAAGGAGGGCTGAGCATTATAAATGGCCACCCAGGCAGAGTCAAAGGCCAAGGATAGAGGAATGGCTGGGAGGATGGAGCACACTCCCTGTCACTCCAGAGGATCCTGTGTATAGCTTTGGGCTGGCACTGGTCACAACTTCTGATGTTGTAGAACTGAAAGGCGACCTAGATGTTGTCTGGAGAGGTATAGGTAGAGTAGCCGCAGAGATGGTCAGATCAATCCTAACTAGTATTTAAGTATTTACAAAATTACAGGCACAGCTTATCCAATAATACCATTGAACTTCTATAAGAAATATACCCCCCCCCCCCCCGGCCAAGGAGCCATGAGATTATATAATGACTTCAGATTGTGTAACTAGGAAGTTCTGAAGTTCTTGGATTATGTAACATCTAGGAACCATGGATGCATTTATTTTCTTTCGACCTATGATGTAATTCTCACTGGAAAACATGCATAAGTTATGAGGTGTCTGCACATGTAACATTTTAAAACTGGCTGGCAAAAGCACTGATCGGATATTACATAAGTCATTCTCCCATACATGAAAGTCAGTTACTAACGGAGTTGAGCTTGGCTACTCAGCTTTAAAAATCACACAGAATTTAGTAAATTAGAGTCATATTGACACTAACTGGTGCCATCTTATTTGGTTTTCACTCATTAACAAGTTTATTTTTGCTTGTTTGAAGAATTCAACTTAATTTTGCTAAACAGTCCTAAAGATCCTGAGACTTACTAAATTGTGCAATTATGTATCAGTAACTGAAAAACCAAGTCATAAATTGGACCTCATCACAATCCATACCATTCCACTTCCAAGACTTTCCTGAACTTGTTATTTCCTCCCACGACTACAGCCTCCTACTTAGTGCAACTCTTGAATACCCTCAGCCCTACAAGGTCCCTAGGTCAGCGGTCACCAGCCGGTGTTCCGCGGACCACTGGTGGTCTGTGAGGTCCAAAAGGTTGGCGACCAGCTCTAGGTTATTATGACATCCAGCTCCCTGCCCTTTCTCTGGCTTCCCTGCTGGCTTCAATTTTCCCTGTGGCATCACACCCCAAGGTCGACCATTTCACCACCCTCTCAGCTCACACCCTGTAATCCTCACTCCTCGGGCTTCCTGCCACACTCATCTCACCACCCTCCACCATAGGTAACCCCCCGTGTTCTCCACGCTGAGTGACCAAACAACTGGAAAAAGGCATATAACTGTCCCCAGACATTGGACTAGAAATTCCTACTACACAGTCTCAGCTGGATACTAATGTGGTTTGGCAAGTTTTTTATTCATCTCTACTGCATTTTCCATAAGCAACTGTCCTGAACCTTCCCCGGTTTCTTCAAGTCTCCAAACCATCCCCCTGGAGCCCTAGGAGCTGCTTTCATCTCCAAGAGACTAGATAGAAGACATTTACACTCAATTTTATCCCCTTTATCTTAAATCTATCATAATCTCTACTCTTCTCTCCTTTCCACCAAACTCGGGAAAATGTGTTCAAACCAGTTCTAAACATTTACTGAGGACATACCACAAGCCAAGAATTCTACTGGGCATGTTGCTGCCTCTTTCCTGATCACGGTGTTCTAGATTATAGTACTCTCTCAAAGGTCACTAATATGGTCATTACTTTTGCTTTTCTGTATATGATTTTTTTCTATAATAGAGGTGAATATTTTCTGGTTTAAGAAATACATGTTGCTTATGAGAATTCAAGTTTTATTCACTTACCCCTTAATCCATATGATTGATGAGAACATTATAAAGTGATAGTATATATGAACTCTCTAAAATTTATTAAATGGCGGAAAAAAACAATCCAAGTCTTAAACTCATTTCAACAGAACTAAGAATCTCTAATAGATTTGGGGAGGAGAAAAAAAATCAGTAAACATTATTCCTTCCCTTCTAGAATAAGGTTCAACATAGAACACAGGGCTAAGGAAAGCCAGGGTTTCATTGCCTGAGAGAATGTAATGGACAGGACCACCCCTGTGCGGGCATCTTTTCAGTCAAGCATCAGTTCCAAATGCGGGAAGGACACAGGTATGATTGCTCATGGAAACCGGATGCATTCTTTGCTTCCTCTATTATAAGCAATTTTCTTGCCATTTGTCTATAAAACCCCATCAAGTGCTCACTTCTAAAATATTTGGATGCTAATGTGATCGTGAGGAAAAGTGGGGAAAGGATGAAATCTGAATGCTTATTACCGTCAAATAAATATTTCTGAATCCTCATGGAGCACACTTAACATATTGTTAAGTACCAGAAATATTTTCCCTAACTTGGCTCAAGTCACTAACCATGACTGTAGAGTACAAGTAGACAGAAATGACCCCATGGCTGGGTCCCTCCCCCTGTGCTCGGTCATCAATGCTCCCTAACCTGGCAAGAATCACATCACAGCTGCCCATGGCCTGGGAGTCCTAAAGCACCTGGTGGATACCCGGGTGGGGAGCTCGGGGCTCCAGCCCTGCTCACCTGCTGACATTCTTTTTCCAGACCTGCTAACGTCACGGGTTCCCAGACCCTTTCTCACTTCTTGTTTCTCCCCATAGTGTATATTTTTCTTTTTGTTGACAACAATCTAATGTGCCTGGAAACTGCTTCGAGTGCCTATGTTCCACTTGGGATCCTTTTAATACTTTTGCAGATGGTCTGGAGCATTTTTTTTTTTTTCTCAAAATGAGCCACGAACTCTAAATCATTTTGCCATATTTCTTTACTGATATATAAATACATTTGAGATGCCTGTAGTCATTTTTCCACCGAACAACAGCCCTGTTAATTAATGACTGGGAAAGACTGCCAAGTCCATTTCTCCACAGCATGGTGATTGCCCCAATCATCCAGGAGACCCCTCTGAGTCTGGGCTCCCCGAAAAAAGACACCAAGAGAATGAATAACGTGGGTCAGTGTGTATTATCTGAGGTAGTTCATTCGGGAGGCGATCCCAGGGATTACAGTTAGGGAGGGAGGACAATATGACTGAGGAGAGAGGAAAGCCAGTAAAGGGAGTGGCGCGGAACAATCGCTGCTGGGGCTCAATCCCGCGGGAACATTCTGAGGAGACATCAATAATGTGCCTTAGGATTGTCCCCCAGGGAGCAGGGGGAAACTGGACACTTGTTTCCTGACTCGTCCGTCACTGGCTGAAGGCTGTCCCGGAGAGTTCACTGCCGGCACTATCGCCAGCACTGCTAGGCGGCTCTGCACCAGAGGGGTGAGGAGTAGGCGCCCACCGCGCTGGACACCATGCTGGGCACTGTGCTGGGCACTGTGCCCCGGGAGAGGAGGTCGCGACCCGGCGCTTGAGGATCGGGAAGCTGCCACTGTGCGTGGAAATGCCCACCACAGGAAAACTCAGAGGCAGGCCAAGAGCTTACCGACAGGAGCTGCCACAGCAACCAGCGACCCAATTCCTTGCTTTTGTCAAGCCACTGTGTTCTGCGGACTCACCTTTTACAAAGTCTCCTTGATCCCACTGCCATCAAATATGACTGACTTCACCCATCTCCCAGTCTTTCGCATCTTCCCACAACAGCTATCCATTATCTCCCGTAACCACCCCCTCCCCGAGGCTTTCTGCTGTCTGCAGGATGGATGAGGTTCTCCCGAGGTCATGGCCTGCACTGCTCCGCCCTGCCTGGCTGGCCCTGCTGGCCACCAACTCTTCCCGCTCCCTCCTTTCACAGCCTCCTCTTCCTCCAGCGCACTCCGGGCCTTCTCCCCGGGAGCCTTTCCCATACCAAGTGCCCCACTCCTCCCCACCGTTGTTAGATCTACACCAGGAGCTACCAACCCCTAGAAAAATACTTTCCTAGGCTGTAGCTTGCACTTCTCTCCTGCCCCTAGTGAGCTATTCAAGTCCTGACAGCAAACAATGCCAGTTTTTAAAATTTGTTTAACCCTCTGTACGCTGTAAGTGTCTATAGATGCAAGCGGCGGGTTTTTTAAAATTAAATTCAAACTAGCGTGGCGTGTGGGGATGGTTTCTGTTTTGGACGCGTGGCAGTTAACCGGTTAAAGACCGTGAGAGGCAGGAAAACCCTGAGCAAACTCTAAGTATCCAAGAGGCAGAGACTGAGATCAAAGCGTCTTTCCCAGGTTCTTCCAAATCTCCACATAGTGCCCACTCGCCAAAGATCACCAGGAGCAGATCTTTAGTAAACGAAACGAGCTTTCTTTAGTTTGCTCCAGCCGGAGAGAGAGGACATCAGAGGAGCTGGGGCGTCTCAAGAGAAAACTGAGAAAGCTTATTACAGAATTTGGGTTTGTTCTGGGTGACTCCACGGAGGGCTTAAGAGCGCAGAGACCACCTTTGGGTGAGAAGCTGCCAGGAAGCGCAGGAAAACAAATGAATGTGGTACCTTAGCAAACTGAATCTCGAAGGCAGAGGATGACAGCAGAGCTGGAGTCACGGTTGGCAAGGCAGCAGCAATCGCTCCCGTCAGTCACGAGAGGGCAGTTTAATTACTTGTGAGGCTGTAGAGTGTCCTTGTCTCAGCGCGCCCTCGGACACACTCGGGAGAAGCCTTGTCTGACTGCTCACAATCTGTGAGACGTATTTATGTTCCACCGGGAACACTGCGGCCTAGCTGCCAGGGCCATTTTTCACTTTCTTCAAAGTTAAATCACTGACTTAAATCATTGTTGACTTCATCTCATTTATTCTAAACCTAAATGATAATGTGAATTTTAACTCATAATTTATAAGTCCACCTTCCTGGCAGGCACTGTCCCCACAGCAAGGAATAAGATGTGTTGGTCTTTGACCTGGGTCCATGAGCTCACAGTCCAGAAAGAAAGGCAAATGTCTAGGCTTAAACAACACAAGAGTGAAAAGTCCAAAAATGTGAGTGTAAGGCACTGAGCTAGCGTGGGGCACATGGTATTAACTCCATCTGCAGGTGGGTGAGGCTTTCCAGGCATGTCACCTGAGATGGATTTGGAAGGATGACCAGGAGTCAACCAGCTGGAAAATGAAAGGAAGTAGATGCCCTTCTGCAGCAGACAGGGCTCGGGTAAAGGTGGCATAATGCATCGGGAACAGAGCACAGTCAATGTTGCTCAAACAAACTTTACTTGACGCTAAAAATATTTTACAATGACATTTAATGATTTTTTAAACCTAGACTACATAGATATTACATTTTGCAGGTATGAAAAGAAAGTGTTATGTAACTTGCTTATGCTATAAAAACTTATTAGGCATTGACCGAAGGAGGAAAATTAACCCAAAAGGATTAGATAACAATATCCCCATTCGATGGTGAAAGCAAAAGAAAGAAGGACATATTGTTTCATCTCAAATGCATCTATCTTTGTTGACTGAAAGTCCTCCTTCCCTTCTTCTCCCTCACTTCCTGAATTCACACCCCCCACGCTAAGTGAAATAAATCAGGACTCCTTGCTGCTGCTGTGTTAGACTGGAGGAGTGGACCACACAGAGAAAGCAAAGGGGTACTTCCGAACTACGCAACGCAAAAGTGGATTCTGTCCTGTGAAGTAAACTGAGTGTTGAAGAGGAAGTAAATTATACCAAAAACTAAATACTCTTATTTACGAATCCCACCCTAGAAATGGAGACGGTTTAGAAATGGAATGCAAGTCAACCCAAAATCACGTATTTCAGCGTCCTTCCCTTGAATACAAGAGACTGGAAAATAATTCAGAAATATTTTCCAACAAAATACAAAACCAAAGCCCAATATAGGAAAACAAAGCCAAACAACTTACTGGGTCTTGTTTCTGTTACACAAAGAAAACTTAAAAATTCAGTGACTCTTGTATCATACTACAAGTATCTGTCATGCCTTGCACACACACATACATATACACATACACACACATATACATATACATACTTACACATACGTGTGTGCATATAAAATTTCCATGCTATTCATATTCAAGTTCTAATCTTTACACCATTTACTTTGGAAATCCAATGTCTTAAAAGTTAATGCATACTTTTCTACATTCAAAAACTAATACATTATTACTATTTAAGGTAGATTCACTTTTTTTCTAGTTTGAGAAAAATGATCCATATATTACTTGTGAATGAATAGTAATGGTAAGAAATGAGCTATTTGGACAATTAGAGAGAAGCATAAATCTTAAACTTCTGAATAGGAAAAAAGAAAAATTTAAATGTCTTTATTTCATTAGAAAAATGATGACCAACTCAATAGAATAAGGAAAGAACACAAACCAACAAAAAGGATGGACAAACAATTCACAGAATAATACAAATAAGTGTTCCAGAGAGAGAGGAAAAAATGCTCAGTTTTTTATTAATTAAGGCAATACATGAGACAACGTATCTTTCACTATTTAGACTGACCGAGGAGGGAACAGCACAATGTTGGCGAAGATGTGGTAAGAGTCATTCCCCTTCCAGAAGCCGCTAGGAATTCAACTGTCATTTGAGAAGACAAGGTGGCAATCCCAAAAAATATTAAAGCTGTTCATTACCTGCCACCTAAGAATTCTACTTGTTTTTATACAACAGGAAAGATTGTGCAAGTAGACAGACAAATAAGTTCAAAATTCATTGTAGAAAAAAAACAGAACCCAAGCCAATGTCCATAGAAACAGATTTGTTAAAAAATGTTATGTTTATATCCTACAAACACACAATGGCATTTCATACAGCTACAAAAATAATAGTTTCTTTTATTTATATGCTAATATTGCAGATGTCTTCTCATTTTTAAGTGGAAAAATCTAATTGCAGAAATGTGTGTATATAAAAAAGCAATACATAACTATTTGCAAAGACCAAGCAGCTAAAAACATACACATGCTATTTTCTCATTTTATTTTTAGTTCAGGCAGGACTTATTTTGCTTTAAGAGTAATTTCTGGCAACAAGATGCAAAGAGAATGCAACTCCTCATTCCTGAAATCTCTCTAATATCTTTTGATTAAAATGTCAGCTAGTACCAAGGTTTGTATAAAACTGTTAATAAGCCACAAACCATGTTCTAATGGCAGAAAAAAAGTCATTTGAAAAAATGAAGATGCCATTTACATTGTTTTGCTCAACTAATGAGAAATGCCTCAGCAAGGTCTGCAACTGCAAAAAGACCTCGTGAAAATAATTTAATTGCTACTGATAGGCCTGACAGATGTTGCTTCATTCTGTCCAGCAATACCGTGAGCGTGGCAGAGCAGAGAAAATTTGGTGAAAGGCCACACATGGTTTGGGAAACCGTCAAAATTTGTTACCTATCTCCAGAGCAAGATGGGAGTGTACCGCACCTAGGTGGTGTTCAAATATGAACATAGTTCTTAGAACCTGTCAGTTACACATTCCAGAAAAGAGACAGGCTTCAGGAACCAGAGGGCAGCTGGTCTGCCCCAAGCAAAGGCTGTGATTCTAAATTTTTTCCTACACAACACACTTGAGTGATTATATATTCCCATCTGTATTAGTGGCTCCATGGTAACCATGACTGAGTTGAGGGATCAAACAATCTATAAATATTTGCTGAGTGCCAACAATATACTAGTGGTGGTACTAGAGATACAGTGATGAACAAAAGGCATGTGCTTGTTCCTCTTTGGGAAGTAACCACCCAGAACAGTGTTCTCTGACCTTTCTCTGTCACCTGTTTTGCATCATGACCTACTAATGTACATGTGTGCATATATATGTTTGTATACATACACATAACAGTGACATATATGACTGCAAGTGTCACAATATTCTTACACTGTTTTCTAATCCAGCTGTATTTTATTTTTGCTTCTTTTTTTAAAAATTACTTTATTGATTAAGGTATCACATATTTGTCATCAACCCCCCCCCGTTCCCTTCCCAAACCCCCCCACACGCATACCCGCCCCCCCTCCCCTGTTGTCCGTGATCACTGGTTAGGCTCATATGCAAGCACACAAGTCCTTTGGTTGATCTATCTCCCTTGTCCCCACCCTCCCCTACCTTCCCTCTGAGGTCTGACAGTCTGATCAATGCTGTTCTTGTTCTTCAGTCTATGTTGTTCATCTTTTCCCCTAGATGAGTGAGCTCATGTGATACTAGGAATACACTTATAGGAACCGAAAATGAGACAAGCAATAATAGTTATGCTGAGAGGCAAATGAATCAGTCTATAGTGAGTTTCTTTCTGGGCCAACAGTTCTTTTGAGTCCCGGTTTCTATATCCAACAGTTGTTTATGTGTTCATAACCCAGCTGTATTTTTTAAATATATTTATGTTTTTGTTAGAATGTTATAGAGGGATCAATGGTGATTTTTTTTCTTTTAACATTTTGAGAGAGAGGAAAGGAGGGGGAGAAACATCAATGAGAGAGTGGAACATCGATCGGCTGCCTCCCAAGTACCCTCCCGACCCCCCGCCACCAGGGATTGAGCCCACAACCCAGGCATGTGCCCTGACCAGGAATCAAACCAGCAACCCTTTGATGCATGGACAAAGCCCAACCAACCAAGCCACACCAGTCATGGCCAGTTGTATTTTTTTACACGCTGGTGTGACCACCTAAGTTAATTTTTGATACACTAATGGGTCACAACCCCCCACTGGAAACACGGTGGTGCAGTGTACCGTGTCATGCCTCTTCTCTGCCTTCTGCTGTCTGAGCAGTACACGTTACAGACCTCAACTAGTCCAACGTGAACACTCAACAAAAGTATGATAGTAAAACATTCTCCCCTGAAAACAATGAAGTGAACAGTCTACTGTTTTTCTCATGCTAAGATTTTCTATTAGGTGATTCTTATTCTGATGGAATGCAACCAAAATTAGTAAAACCTCGTGGAATTTTGATGATTCTCTTGTTTATTCTAGGAGGAAGAGAATGGCCAAAGTTGGTGCCAAACTGCCTCCAAACCAGGATACATCCAGCAATCCAGTCAACACCTTTCATTCCTGCTAGCCTGCGGCACCCTAACGTCAAAGAGGACACACTGGCAGGGAGCAGTTCTACCACTTAGTTCAACTCTGCAGGACAACTCCCTCACAGAATAAAACAGTAAAGCTTCATGAATGCTGACCTCGTTTATTTGGAATTTGGCGTAAAAACTTTAAACAATTTTTACCCACAATTGCCTTTGCCAGCCTAAGAAGAAAAAGATTGATGAGCAAATTAAGAGCCAAAAGACGACGGCAAGAAAAATGTTTACCTTATTTAAGAGAACACACTCGTCTAGCATTATGGATCACAATCATACCAGCTTCATAAATTCTCATGACAAATCACTTTTATCTATTTGTTAAAGCAGGTCTGGAAGGACTTTCATTTGGCAAAATAGTCAAACTTGTTCAAAATGCTATTTGCACTTTAATGAACCTGAGTTTATTTTAAAAGAGGCTGTGATTTACAATAGCATATTCAAAATTTTAATGAGTGCCTGAAGTTATCCTATGCGAGTAAGGTTTACACTATTAAACACCTTATAAATACTGTCTGACGAGCACAAAGCTCAGTTTTTTCCACGTAAAGTGGAATGTTCTAGTATTCTGACTCCAAGAGTTAGAAACAGTTTTACTTACTTTTACTCAAAATAAACGTGGGTTTTACAGAAGAAATGCCATGCATTGCTTTATTTTTCTTAATTATGGCCTCCATTAAACAATCCTGGAGTTGCCTATTTAAATGTCCATTATATTGAGTCTTAATTTCTTAGTTCTTTGTGGCTGTAATGAAGATTCAACCTTCCCATAATTTCAAATACTTGTGAATTAAAAAAAAATTATACCCTTTATATATATATATATATATATATATATATATATATATATGCTATAAGTATAAACATTTTCATTTAGTAAGCAGGACATTTATATATATATAAAATTATATATATAAACAAGCTTTACTGCAAAATGTCCTGCTTACTAAATGAAAATGTTTCTATTCCAGTGTTCACCATATTCTATATGGTTCAAGGGGAATGGGGTGGGAGGGAAAGACAAGGGTGAGAAATCAGATGGTGAAGGAGAATGGAGGGTAGAGAGAGGAAGCAACCACCGCTTGGTCTTCTACCCAAAACTCTATCCCGCACAGGCACAGAACAATGAGGTTGTGATCACTCCGAACTTGTCCACGTTAACTGACTACAAAGATGACAAACTGAAAATGAACCCGTAAAAGTGCAGTTCTTTGAAAACCAAGGTGGAAGTCACCCACAAGTGGCTGCTGAAGGACCTCGCCTATTTTTCAATAGCAGTCATCATCCACTGCCTTTTGATCACATGGTCTCCTTCCTTAATGACTAAATCGCACGTCAATGTCCAGCGGTGAGATTTTTGTTTTGCAAACTCAGCTTAACTGTAAGACCCGCCAGAGGAACTTGTTAATTACAGGGCTTCCCAGTTCTACCGCAGATCTATGGAACCTGAAGAACCTCCATTTTCTGATGGCAAATTCAGGCTGTTGGCTTTCTGCCTTTCTGCCAGGCAGCATCCTATCAGCACTTCAACCAAAGGAGCCATACAGCTGCTCAAATACCACTCTGATAAAGGATTGATGGCTCGAAAAATAAAGTTTGGACAAGTCTCCTGGAAAGTCACTTCAAAAGCATAGGCCCGAATTCCAATAAGGTAAAACAGGGGGCAGACTGTGGTAACAGTAGCCATGAAAAATGTTTGTCTAGGCTCAAATATTCCACCAATAAGCATCATAAATCTAGAAAGTAAAACACAGCACAAACCCATGGCGGTATTGTCTCCCCAGCAGTCTGGGGATTATCTGTATACTCCAAATCTTCACATCACCCTGGGATGTAAAATTTAATAATCAACCAAAACATGGAACGAGTCCACAGATACATTTATATTCTTCGGTCTCCTGAATAATAAGAGTTTGGAAAGAAAGGGCTTGGAAAATAAAAGACCGACAACTGCATCCTCTACAACAGTCAGAGGCAGAGAGTCACGTCAGATGAAAGAGCAAATAATTACCTTCTAAGTGCCTCCTGCCATGTTCATTTCCCTCTGATTCAATGCAAATTACATCTCTGAGTTGAAACATTTTAAAAATAATATAGGAATATATACAACAGGGATGTCAGCCAAGAACTGACTCAGCAGCTGTGTGTTTAAATAATAAGAGCAACGCAAGTAAATTCTGAACGGTCAATTCCTCTGAGGGAAAACTCTTGACATTTTTCTCTCTTCCTTGAGCTCAATCTCTTTCTTTTGGCACATTCTGCTCATCACACAGTATTTTGTGCATTCATATCACTTCATAAATAATAAAAAATATAATGTGGTCTTTAGACATAGGCCTGAGGAGATCAATTCTTAGAAACAATTCCCAAAGTTAACATTAATCATGTGGAAGTGACGCTAAATGCCTTCAAATGTACTGCTAAAATAGTTTTACTGGTATTTCCGAAGCAAAACATATAATCAAAATGTGGAAGATAGTTGGCCATTCTGAATGGGGTGTGTCAATACTAGAAACTAATCTAAAACATTAACCTAACCTATTCATCTCCATCTTATCTAAAATCTCCAAACCTGTCACCACATTTTGAATAAAAAAAAATTAATCAAGTCTCAGTTTCCAATGATAGTGAGGGGGAACGCAAGAGAATCAACCATTCAAAATTGTCCGGAATTGCTTTAACATTCATGTTTCCTCGGGGGTTTTCTATAGGCACTGAACAGATTACACTTTTATTAGGATAGTAATAAAACCATTTCATTCGTTAAGTAAAAATACCTAAGAGAAAAACAGAATCCGGTTGATGTTCAAATCCCAAGTTGCTCAAGTGATGTAGAAGGCCAGGGATTTTTAAGTGGCTGCAAACAACCAAATAAGTAGATAATAATGACAGTTTCTTCTTCTGCATAATGGAAATAAAACATCTCAACACAGGGAAAATGAACCAAGAGTACATCCTATAGTACTTGGCAAATTCAAGGTTTATACAAAGTTATGGAATTATGCTGGGATATACGCCATGTATTCTTATGGCTATTTAACACATCCACTTCCCATTTCTTGCCACCATGATCAGAAATAAGAACGTTAACAAGATCAGAGTTTCTGTAGCATTCCAGTCCACTGAAGTCCAGCTAGCAACACTCATAACAACAACTGTAAAATAGTTTACATTCCTTGTGATGAGTAACTCTAATGAAATTAGTTTAAAAGAAGGCAACTGGACTAAAATAAGAAAGGAGACTGGGTAGTGTTGCAGCATCTAGCATCAGTTAGCAGTAAGAGTCATCGGGAGAAGGGGCAACAAATACAAAACTAAACAACAACAAAAACCAGACCACGAGGATAATGCTCAGCTTGCATTATCCTTCGATGGTGTTTTCCATTGTCTCCTCATGACTACCTGCATCTCCTAATAAAGTATGCGCAACAAAGTTTACTGAAACTGAGGTTATACTTTAAAAAGAAAAACTAACCATAAAAATATATGCTGGCAGGTCACCTGAAAATACTACGTGATCTTGAAAGAAAACGAAGGGTGCCCAGATTTTCATTTCTGACCATCCATGAAGCAGAGGAGAGGCCAGGCGAGGGAAATGCTCAGCTTAAAAGAGAAATCTAGGCAGTTTTTCACTCTCTAATAGGAGAAGAGGAGAAGAATCCGTCGAGAAGGAAAATCTAAGGTTCGAATCACATTAGAAGGGGAAAACATTCAGTATTAAATCTGTGTGGTTCATAAACAAGACCTCTAGTTAAGCAAGAAGACTAACATGTACATATGGAGGGTTTATAGACTGAAAATACGTTATTACATGTGGAGAGTTACTATGATTCATAGCCATCAAATGAGCAGACACCCTGGAAATGTAGGTTGCTATACTATCTTCTAAGAAAACGCTTAAAAATGTTTTTTTTCTGTTGTTGGATAAAAGGCTGTACCCTATTTTTATTTATGATAAACCTTCCAAACTACTGCTACTTGACAAATATTTGGGGATAAATATGATAAAGATAAAGGGTGATTTTTCTCCCTGGCCAACTTGTAGTGATCCCAAGTTGCTATCAAACTACCGATTTCTCCGTCTCTCAAAATTTACCTTTCTTGGATTTGGCTCCGATCTTCAGCTTTGACGGCCAAGCAATCTGTGTATTTGTTTCCTCCATGATCTGCAACAAAAATTAAGAGAAATAATGATTCAATTAAGAACTAGTGTTTACAGATAAGATTTTCTAATAAAGAAAGATCATTTTCAAGTCTTTAGGCTCATGTGGATACAACAAAATGATCTCATTTTAAAGCAATGCAAAAAAAAAAAAAATACTTGGGGGGGGGGGCTGCATTTTATAAGCTTTTCATCTATCAGAAATATTCAAGTATATTTTGTTACTCCAGTGTTTCTCTCCATGATGCTCCAGGATGTTAGCATAAAGACAAGATCGAAAAGTACATGAACAAGCAATTCACCCAACTTGTTGCCAGAACGGTCAGAAATGCTTGTGCTGAATAAAATTCCCCAAAACAATCGCCAATGGATTGCAACACATCAAACAAAATCCTTGTAATACAAAACTATGTGGCTTAGGTCGTTCTAAATGAAGATTTTTTTTGGGGGGGGGGGGGTGAGGGGGAGGGAATAAATAACTTGCTTTGAGCACATTTGTTTTTCATTAAAACTGATGAAAAGCCTCTAAACATGACATCACGGCATAAGGCTCCATTCCCGTCATTCTTTGCCTGGTCTAACATGGCATTTTTGCCACAGTTCTTTCTCACTTACTTGCAGCCAGCGCTGGCCAGGAGGCCCGGAGACCCAACCGTGCCGAAACGCAAACACAAGCGAGGGAAGCGAGACTGCCGCCCAGAGGACGGAGACAGCAAGCAAAGAATGAGTCACCAAATATGTGTTTCTTTTGATCTTCTCTACTTTTATCACATGACTTAGACAAGCGTTTACTTCTGTACCATGAATATAGAATGCACCTAACTGCAGAGCAAATAACTAAGCAAATCGGCAAAAACAGCCGATTGCATTAATCACTTACATTAGAAAAGGGTGCTTACCTTTTTTTTTTTAATATATTTTTTATTGATTTTTTTTTTTTACAGAGAGGAAGGGAGAGGGATAGAGAGTTAGAAACATCGATCAGCTGCCTCCTGCACACCCCCTACTGGGGATGTGCCCGAAACCAAGGTACATGCCCTTGACCGGAATCGAACCTGGGACTGACGCTCTATCCATTGAGCCAAACCAGTTTTGGCAAGGGTGCTTACTTTTTAATATGGATTTAGAGTTAACGAAACAAACTAATAGTGAAGACATAATGAAACGCATTAACGGCCCAATTATTTAAAAGTGCCTCTTGGCTCTCAGTATTGGTTACGGCAGGGCAGAAGGCTAGATGGTTAACATGTTAACGTGCGTCCTCCTTCATTTAATCCCCTTTATCATAGCATAAAAGGGCTTTCAGCAGCTGCTTCTGTATGGCATTTTGTCTATCCACCCCAACGTGTGTTTTTTTGTTCTTCAACATGAGCCAATATTTTTAAATGGGGGAATTTCCCATACAAATTCTGATTTCTGGTTCTCTGTAAAACTTGGCAGAGTTAGCACCGGGGGCCCACATCCCGACATGGCCACGCTTGGCCTGCCCGGGGGACCAGATGCCCTCTCTGGCCAGGCCCAGAAGGCTCCAGCTGCCCTCCAGGCCCCGCTGCGTCTCTCCCACTGAGGTCGAGGCCCGGCCATCACCGCTGTCAGGTTTGTATTATCACAACTGCCATTTCTCATGATGTTGGCGCTGCTGCTTTTCTTAGAGAAATATTTCTCTGCACTGGAGTGTCTATTAAAAATCGAAAACCAAAGGGAAGTTACACGGTCTTCACAAGGTCAAGGTGCTGGCCTGGCTCTGAGGTCGGTATGCTTGTCAATCCAGCCCTACAGGACCCGGCCCCTGCTTCTCTCATCTTACACTGTCCTTGTTAATATGTATAATTGTCTTCACCACTAAATTGCTAAGTTAACTCTAAATCTGTATCTAAAAATAAAGTAAATATTATCCTCACCAACTCCCTCCACTCCAGCTATACTGGCCTCCTCAAGAACGTGCCCTTCGGGGTCTTTGCATTCACTCTGATGTCTCCCTGTCACCTCCCCCGCCCCCCACATACACCCTCCTGCACCACCCCAGCCAGAATTACTCTTCCCACTTCACTGCGTCTATTTCCCTCCTAACCTTTGTCACAATCTGAAATTCTCCTATTTTCTGGGTTTACTTTTTTATAGTCTCTCTCTGCAAAATAAAAGCAAGCTCTGTACTCTGTACTCAACAAGCAGAGGATTTGCTTGGGTAAATGAATGCTCGTAGCATGCCCATGAAGTAGATGTTTTTTAAAGTATATTTTATTGATTTTTTACAGAGGAAGAGAGAGGGAGAGAGAGTTAGAAACATGATGAGAGAGAAACATCGATCAGCTGCCTCCTGCACACTACTGGGGATGTGCCCACAACCAAGGTACATGACCGGATCGAACCTGGGACCTTTCAGTCCGCAGCCGACGCTCGATCCACTGAGCCAAACCGGTGAAGTAGATGTTTTTATTCCTCACACGGCTTCCTAGCAGAGTGATGCTAAAATCCCCCAGACTGCTTTGCAAAGACCATAGTTTTAACCACCATACTATATTGAACGCAGGCCCTCCCTCTTTTTGAGACATGGATATAAAAATTTGAAGATCTGCTTTAGGAGTTATGGATACTAACTGGTTATAGCATCCTACAAATATTTATAAAAAGCCTATTTAAACCCTTATCGGAGATAACATTGGCAAATATGTTCTCCCATGCTGTGGGCTTTCGTGTTGTTTTGTTGGTGGTTTTTTTTGCTGTGCAGAAGCTTTTTATTTTGATGTAGTCCCATTTGTTTATTTTCTCTTTCGTTTCCATTGCCTAAGGAGCTATATAGGTGAAGCTACTGTTTCGGCATATGTCTGAGATTTTGCTGCCTGTGGATTCCTCTAAGATTTTTATGGTTTCTCATCTTACATTTAAGTCCTTGATCCATTTTGAGTTTATTTTTGTGTATGGTGTAAGTTGGTGGTCTAGTTTCATTTTTTTGCATGTATCTGTCCCATTTACCCAACACCATTTATCTCCAACTTTTACAGGAAACTCATACAACTTAACAAAAGGAAGATAAACAACCCAATCAAAAAATGGGCTATGGACCTAAATAGATACTTTTCGAAGGAGGACATAAGGAAGGCCAAGAGACATATGAAAAACATGCTCAAAGTCACTAATCATCCGAGAGATGCAAATCAAAATGACAATGCAGTACCATCTCACACCTGTCAGAATGGCTATCATCAACCAATCAACAAACGACAAGTGCTGGCGAGGATGTGGAGAAAAAGAAACCCTCATGCACTGCTGGTGGGAATGCAGACTGGTGCAGCCACTGTGGAGAACAGTATGGAGTTTCCTCGAAAAACTAAAAATGGAACTCCCATTTGACCCAGTTATCTCACTTCTAGAAATATATCCCAAGAAACCAGAAACACCAATCAGAAAGGATATATACACCCCTATGTTCATAGCAGCACAATTTACCATAGCTAAGATTTGGAAACAGCCTAAGTGCCCATCAACAAGTAAGTGGATGAGAAAACTATGGTACAGCTACACAATGGAATACTACGCTGCTGTAAAAAAGAAGGAACTCCTACCATTTGCAACAGCATGGATGGACCTGGAGAGCATTATGCTAAGCGAAATAAGTCAGTCAGAGAAAAATAAATATCACATGATCTCACTCATTTGTGGAATATAATGAACAACATAAACTGATGAACAAAAACAGATCCAGAGACAGAGGAGCATCGATCAGACCATCAAACCTCAGAGGGAAGGTAGGGGCGGTTGGGGGTAAGGGGAAGAGGTCAACCAAAGGACTTGTATGCATGCATATAAGCATAACCAATGGACACAGACACCAGGGGGGTGAGGGCATGAGCGGGGGCGGGCGGGGGGAGCAAGGGGGGGACAAGGACACATATGTAATACCTTAATCAATAAAGAAAAAAAAGAGCAAAAAGATGAAAAGAAAAAAAAACATTAGATATATGTGTTGGAAGAAATGTGCATAAAGCATGCTTCTCACGTGATATGATAATTTTCACAAATTTACCAGAACTTATACATTCAAATGAATGCTTTTTTTCATTAAATGTGCACCCCTCAGAAGAAAAAAAAAAAAAAAAGCCTATTTAGATGCCACAAGGGCCCAGACCCACAGCTACAAATAAGACACAATTCCTGGTTCGTACAAGCTTACAGTTAAGTCAGGGACACAGACAAACAAAAAATGCAATTGCCTGACAATGGGCTAGAACAGCTCATAGCCCCTGCCTTGAAAGGTCAGGTCGGGGGGTGGTTATATAAAGGGTTCTCCAAAATACAATCTGCAAAATTACTCAAGTCCTGAAAGTCAAGGACAGGTGAATTTATGAATGAGTACATTAGTCCCCAAATGAGGACAGGAAGACCAAATGAGGAAGGCCTTCTCATTGGTCACATTGTATCACCTGCTACTTCCAGCTACTATACATACATGTATTTTCAAAGTGACTAAAATTAGACTCAGAATTTTCCTGTTAGCTAAGAGACCTAAAGAGGGAAAATGAAAAAAATGAGATCATGCTATAATTGTTGGTAGGAGAGCAGTAAGAAAATAATCTATATACTTCCCTTTTTCTGAATTAAGTAATTTTACCATTTAATCCAATAATTTATGCCAGGTGTCATCATTATTCCTATATAATAAAACCCTAATATGCAAATGGGCCGAATGGCGGAATGACTGGTCGCTATGACACGCACTGACTACCAGGGGGCAGACGCTCAGTGCAGGAGCTGACCCCTTGGTGGTCAGTGCGCTCCCACAGGGGGAGTGCCGCTCAGCCAGAAGCTGGGCTCACAGCTGGTGAGCGCAGTGGCAGTGACAGGAGCCTCTCCCACCTCTGTGGCAGCGCTAAGGACTCCTTGGGGGATATCCAACTGCCCATAGGGAGTGTGCCTAAGCCGGCAGTCGGACATCCCCTGAGTGGTCCCAGACTGCAAGAGGGCGCAGGCCGGGCTGAGGGCTCCCTCCTCCCCCCCAGTGCACGAATGTTGTGCACCGGGCCTCTAGTAACACTATAACAGAGAAGCACCCCTGACACCATATGCTTGGAAGACACAACTTTCTGAAATCTTAATCATGTGCAGAACCTCTGAGCAATCACCTGCACATGACCTCTTTTTATTCATACACCACTAGATGCTCCATGACGGGGAAGACTGTGCCAGAGACTATATCGTAATAGCAGGTAATGGGCATCAAGTCAAAATGGCTACTCCATACACTTCAGTAAGCCTCACACCGGTCCAGTGTCTACTGCACATGAGGTGGAGGCGCACAGAAAGACTCACTTTCAACCTACCCACAGCAGCACTGCCTGGGAGTGGAAGAAAGGCTACCCCAAGCTTAAGACTCCTAAATCTAAAAATGGAACCAGAGTTCGATCTTTTATTCCACATGGACTCCAAAGTCCTATGAGCTGCAGTAATGTCATACCTTTTACAGAAAACAAATGACTTGCTATTGGAATCTGGCACCTGTAGCTGACCTGTCCTATATAACTAGTAAAGGGCAACTCCAATAAATACCATTTGTGGCTGCCAACACCGACCACACAGGTCACCCACGAGGCTCCTTGTCGGTCCCTCGCACGATTGCTCATCGTTGTGCCCAATGTAGCCGTTAAGGGCAGGTGGTACCAGAGGCAAGTACCGGGGCCGCTTCCTGGCCATCATGTTGGGCAAGTATCTTTGGTCAACCTCACTTTTCTCCTCCGTACAATTAGCTGTAGAGTGGCTGTGAGGTTTTAAAAGAAAGCATGTGGAAAACCCACGCACAGGGTGTGGCACACGGTGAGTGCTGGGTGATGAGCCCTGTTTTAAGGACATGTTGATGCCTTTGGGGCAGGCACTGTTCTGGATACGAGGAACAGCAAAATGGCCAGTGCTTCCCTCAGGGAGCGCATGGTCTGACAAGGGCGAAGACAAGTTCACCCACCACGATAGACTGTGTGTGTCCCACGTTTCAGAACAGGGCAGGGCAAGATGGGGGTGTGTAGAGGGGATCCCAGCCCAGTCATGGGGAGTCAAGAAAAGTTAGCTCACGAAAGTGACTATTCATGCTGTGACCCAGCGGAGAAGAAAAAGTGGGCTAGCTAGGGGAAAGGTGAAGAAAGTGTCCCAGGCAGAAGAGGGGGGAGTGTAGCAAGATCTAGAAGGAGGGCAGGCAGGTACTGGACAGTAGCTGAGGTGTTTCAAGGCTCACCTTACCCATCCAGGATGGGGAATGTGTCTCGTCTTCACCACCCTCCTATGAGTCTGCACACTGACATGCTCCATATAGACTTGAAGACGTGACACAAACCGAAGCCATCTGGTACCTGTGCTTGGCTCTCACTTGCTCAAATCAGCCCTGAGAATCAGCGAAGTAACTACAAATCGGAAGGGGCCCTACCTACTTCACCTTCAGAGTCAAAATTCCCCCTCGGACGTTATCAGTGAAGCTTTTCAAACCGTCATCCACAATGACTCCGAGTCCGTTCCTCTGGTGTAGACACTGTATGCTATCCGTATACTATCCGCACCAGCCCGCGATGGGAGGGGTAGAGTGTGAGGCTATCCCGAGAGCAGGAGGAGGAGGCACCGTTCTCCGCTGGGATGTGGCTGCAGGCTGGCCCAGGTAGCCCAGTCCGAAGCTGGGATGCTGGAACAGGGGGAGGAGGCATGTCCGCTGGTAGAAGTTGGAGAAGGAGGGATAGGAGGGTGCAGAGGCAGAAATGGCACCAAGCAAGTCAGAAAGCTATGCTTAAAAAGATGTCCTAGTGATTGATCATCAAGACAAATAGGGAGGAGAATCAAGATAGACAGGGGAACTGGAAAAGGTGAGGTCACAAAGCTGTGGCTGAAATCAAAGAAGCCGTAAAACCTCTAAGAGGAAAATGACTATCTTATGTCTCAGCAAAAGCAAAGAAAAAATCCTCAAGTAAGTTCCAAAGTCCCAGCTAGTTTGTTTTTTTAAACTTATTATGGCCTCCATTTCCACCTTCACAAAACCCAAGTTCAAAGAACTACTAAACATTTAATCCCACCTTAAAATACTTGAAAGACTTTTGTTTTAAGTCATAGTTCTGGATGTTGTACATTAATAAGGTAGCGAAGGAACCAAGGTCAGAGATAAACCTGGGATTTCTCCAAGGGGCAAGAAAGACCTAGGAAGCTTACAGGCGAGTTCCATCTATTTTTTAAAAAGATGCCCAGGGCTTCCAGACAACCCCAACCTAAGTGCTTACTTTCCGTTTCAAAGAGGCGATGTTGAGTTGGACAAGAGCTCGGGTGTGGACACCAGTGATACAGGCCACTGGGTTGTGGAGGTAGCACATTCCTAGTGTGTCTAAGGCTCAGCGCTTTGAGGAAGGAGGCAAGCAGGGACGAACTGTGACGGAAGCTGCTGGCAGCCTCCTACAATCTTCACAAAACCCAGCAGGTTTAATGAGAAGTAAGGCGACTTTTTTTTTTATCATGAAAATTGGGACACTGAAACAAGTTAATTTTATGGATCCTGTAATGGATGAAAACACTGACACCTCTCAGGAGGATATCATACATTTCCCACAATCCAAATAACTCTTGCACAAAACCTCACAAGGAAATCGCTTCCCAGGAACCCATGCTATGCCCTAATTCTCAAGCAAGTCAGGGTAGTGTCCAAAGTGTTCGATTTGCATTCAAAGAATAATTCAATTAAGTGGCCCACTCTGACCAGCCCCTTTCCAAAAAAATAAGATGTTGATGCACCTCTGCTGTATGAAACATGAACTGAAAGTTGGGAAACACGCTTAAAATGACTAGTGCTGCCTTGCGGCACTGAGCTATAAATACCATGATGTCAGTTAAGCTCAGGAATGCCTAGGAATGCAAAGCCGTAAAACCTCTGAGAAGAAAATGACTACCTTCTGCCTCTGGGGAAAAAAATCTAAACTCTGTCCTAGCTGGTTGTTTTCTGGTTTTTATTTCAATCTAATTATTATCCTGATTTTCACTTTCACAAAGTCAAAACTCAAAAAACAAGTATCTGGTTTTGAATCATTTTCAAAAACCATTCAATGACACCTTAAGTATTTTAAAGACTTGTTCTAACTCTTAATTCTGGATGCTGTATGGTAATGGCATTTCAAATAGGTCAGTTCCAACTTCTGGACATCTTCACTGTCAAAAGAATATTTTCTCAACGCTACTGATTTACCTAAGATTCTTTAGCTGCTCTCTTATAATATGTCACAAGAAGAGAGGAGACTTTGGAGAAGTCCATCCAAAAATATAACTACTTGAAAAATAACTATTTGCAATTTTTGTTGTAAAGACTTACTATACTCATTACTTTTGGGGATTAAGGAATTGAAATGTAACTTAATTCTTATGCTAATCTCAGATCTAATTAATAGCAAATATTTATAGTAACAAAAGTATTTAGTTGAGGAATATCAATTTTGAAATATATGAAGCAATTAAAATTAAGGCTGTTGATATTATAAAGAATATCTATTTTTACAGTTCATCTTTAAAGGTTACTTTTTCATCATACAAAATCTGATGAAGACAGTTTGCTATTGCTATTTAACAGTTTTGGAAGCTAGAGTCATCTTAACTTTCTAATTTATATTTGCATTTCATAAACAGGGAGTGATGTTGTCTAATTAAAGAGTAATAGCACTGGGTTTTTCATATTAAAAAGGCAGTTAATAAACATGGAATCCTATGCTCCTGTTTTGGTTTTAGTTTCTGTGAGGAGTAATGCAGGGGAGAGGTGGAAACAGAGGGCAATCTACACTAATAAAAGAGCAACATGCTAATTGATTGTACCTTCACAACACCCACCAGCCAATCAGGAGTGAGCATGCAAATTAACCCAACAAAGATGGTGGGTTAATTTGCATACACAGGCACTGAGCGGTCGGGGGCGGGGCAGGGCGGGGCGCTTGCATCATTGCCATGGCGACGACGCAGGCGTTCCACACCACCCCAGCCGCTCTGGGCCTCTGGGCAGCATGGGAAGGCAGAAAGGTGGCTCCAGGCCAGAGCGAAAAGGCGGCTCCGACCAGAGCAAGAGGCGGTGCCGGCAGCCAGGGGATGGAAGGCCCATTCTTGCATGAATCTTCGTGCATCGGGCCTCTAGTCTATATATATAAAAGGCTAATATGCAAAGTGTCCCCACGGGAGTTCAACCGAGAGACCGGGAGTTCTATTGCTCGCTATGATGTACACTGACCACAGGGGGCAGCGTGGAACAAAGGAAGGCCCTGGCCAGCAGCCAGAAGGCCCTAATCGGCCCTGATCACCTGCCAGGCCTAGGGACCCTATCCGTGCATGAATTTTATGCACCAGGCCTCTAGTATTTACATAAGCTGGAATTTAAATTTTTTTAACTGGAAAAAAGGTATATTAGCTATTGAAAAAAGTTTCATCACAGATTTACATGGAATTTATTAAAATAATTTCTCTTTCCAAAATTAGGAAAAAATAAAACAAGTAAAATCAAATCAAATTCTACATGTAGTTTCATCCATAATAGAAAAGAATTCCATTTACAGTCTTCAATGCTCAAGTCATAGATTTTTTTCCATCTCCAACAAATTCCAGATTAGCAGACCATGCAGAAAGAGAATATATCTACCAGTGTTCACTATACTACACACATCTTGCAAGTCTGCAGCAATTTTAGGATAATATTTTACAGATGAAGGAAACCTTTGCCAAACCATCAACATTCTACTAACGTGCTTATTTCACCAAATTCTTCAATCCAGACGTAAGGTTAAAAATCCACAGGTAAGTAATCAGCATCTCAGTTCAACCCAAGACATGTCTATTTATGCTGACTTTACTTGAAGCATTTATTCTTGGACCAGGAAAAGAACGCTGAGCACTCTAACTTGACATTTATACTCGAAACCATTGAAAATTCATCATTCAAAATGGCTACCAGCTGGGCGCCATCTGCAGCCTGCTTCTCCCAAAAGTCCAACCCATTTGCGCTCTATTTTCCTTGTATCAATAGAGAAGCAAGGAGGCTGTTTAAAGTTTCTTCTTGTACTAATGGGTTGTGAGTCAATGTGCTGCCTTTCACCTTGAAGGAAGCTAAATGAGAAGAGAGCCAACTAGAAAACACTGGAAAGTGGCGCTGGGAAAGCAGAGAACTTCTCTCATGGGAGGGTGTCTAAAAACTGAGGATGTTTACTTTGCTGAAGCATTAAAAGGTGTCTGCTGTATTTCATTTTAAATCTAAGAAATGCATCTCAATGATTCGGTTATTTGTCACCGCCAGACTACTCCTCACCTTTACCTTACACGGTTTTCATATCCATGTCCCATGTGCTCCTCACAATAATCTTATAAATCAGATATGTGACACCTATTTCACAGATGAGGAAATTAGGTCTCAAAGAAGTGAAGCAAGTGCCTAGGTGTGTGTCAAAGTCCAGCTAGAATCTAAGTCACAGAACTCCCTAGAAAGGGTCATTTCTACCTCGTTGGCTTAGGAAGGAAATGGAAGGCACCCACACTCATGAGGAGGTCGCTGTGAATGCTCGACTGCCCAGAAACTCGGCCACGAACACCAAAGTAAGTGAGCGAAGTGGCTGCCCTCAGCACTCTCTGGTCAGTGACCCACAGTTGGCCCCAGAATGGTTCAATCCAGGGAGGTATCCCCATCCCCATGCACATATGGAGAATTGTGAGAAGCATTGTGGTTGTCACAGTGACACAAAAGGAGCCACACTGGAACTCAGTGGCCAGGGCTACAGATGCTGAATTCCCAACAAAGGGCAGGACAAACTATTCAAGACATCCTGGCTTTGCACAGTTCCACTATGCAGGAATTATAGTTACCACAGCTTAGTTAACACCACCAATACCTCACCAACACAAGCTTGCATTCCAGTTACCCAAGTACATTAATTGTGAGCACCTACATCAAATGCAAATTCTGCTGCCAGCTCTTCAGTACACAAACCACTACGTTTATCACAGATGCTCACCTTGATCTGTGACCGATCACACTGCTTTTTTCAAAGCCTGTTGGTGCAAACTCACTGCACATCTGTAATCAGTTCCTACACAGACAGCAAAGCAAGGAGTTGTGCTGACTTCTTGTCTCCCAGTGATAAAACCAGGGACATGCTTCACACATGGATGACTGAAAGTGGAAACTGGCCAACAGAGATAAAAGTGCAGAAAAGAAACATACACAAAATGATACTGCTGGAAGTGAAATTTGAATCAAATGTCAATGGGTATAAAATCAACAGCTGCCCATGGGAATGTTGACACTGTGGCTCTTTGAGAGACTCAGGATATGCAGCCAAGGGAATCTTAGTGAAGACAAACTTATCGACATCAATAACAAAAGCGGCCGCGAGTCCCAGAGGCATTGCTGCTGGCCAAAAAACAACTTCACATTAAAGAGATTCTGGGAGATATTTCACAACTCTGAAAGTACAAAGGATGAAATGTTGGAATCTGTTCCAGACTTAGGATTATGACAATCCACTAAGGCAAGAGAAGATGGTCCCTCCTTATTGTGGCTTATACAACCCAAAAAGCCAGCACTGTTCCAACTATTCTTGACAAGGTCTTTAACAAAAATTTGAAACACATCCATTCTCTATTTCTAACGTTTAAGCATAGTGCACCAAATATTAGTATTATTTTTTCATCTCCCTATATATTTATGACTGTAATAAGAAGAATTTTCAATGCTTGGACCACAGTTTTTAAAGGTTGCAGATCCACTTGTTTTCCCATTGATTACTAAAAGCACTTTGCACAGGTTCAGCTTGCACAGTTTCTATGGCCCCATGCTGCCAGGCAAGGTGAGGACTACCTTTTCCACTGAGAATCACTAGTACGGGTTTCAAACTGTTCCATACTGCAGGCAGGCTTAGCCAATTTATTTCAAAGTTCAGAGAACTCCTACTGATCAAACAAAACCTAGTTCAAATGTGAAAACTCCTCCAACTTCCCCCATCACTGCCCCCTTTCTCTCTAACCTCCCCAATCTCACTTCGTTGTGGCAATATTATAGTGCATATTTCTTTGCCTTTTTTCTTTTTCTTCTTACCAGTCGTACCAATGAGTTGGGCTTCCGGTGGCCAACAACTGTATCTGTTCATTTTCAAATGTTAGAATCTTAGCACTTACGGTGTCAAGAAGCATGGTTCAAGTAAGTCACAGTGGTGAAGGGGACAGAAGAGGCAACAATTACATAAGACTTTCCAATTGCGTGGCACTTGCAGTATCAGAGATCACAGCCGCTTCCTCTACAAAGTCTCCTGTAACTCATTTGAAAAATGGCATTTTTGAGGCATCTGCTTACCAGAAAAAAATGAATTTAGTGAATATTCATTAAATGAAAGTAAATTCTAAATCATGATAGCAATTTTCCCAGGGTATGTTTGCATTATAAAGGAGAAAGACACTCTTCAACCAAAATGTCTGAAGTGGAGGGTGCGGGGGGAGCCAGAAGCCCAAGTTCTGACATTTCTATTCTAACACCTCTCCATTTAAAAGACAAGCCAGGGCCGAAACCGGTTTGGCTCAGTGGATAGAGCGTCGGCCTGCGGACTCAAGGGTCCCGGGTTCGATTCCGATCAAGGGCATGTACCTTGGTTGCGGGCACATCCCCAGTAGGGGGTGTGCAGGAGGCAGCTGATCGATGTTTCTCTCTCATCGATGTTTCTAACTCTCTATCTCTCTCCCTTCCTCTCTGTAAAAAATCAATAAAAAATATTAAAAAAAAAAAAAAAAAAAGACAAGCCAGGGCCCTGGCCAGGTAGCTCAGTTGGTTAGAACATCATCCTGATACGCCAAGATTGCGGTTCGATCCTCGGTAAGGGCACATGTAAGAATCAACCAATGAGTGGTACATAAATAAGTAGAACAACAAATTGATGTCTGTCCATCTCTGTCTCCGTACCTTTCTCTCTAAAATCAATAAACATTCTAAAAAATGAGTCAGATTTTTATATTGTCTCCTGATTTCTAAACATTGACATGTATTTCAATTATGTGAAAACCACTTTGTGAGCCAAAGAAAGCATGAACCCTACTTTTAGATCTGTGCTCCAAACCAAGGGGAGTTTTCATGGCGTTTGGGTGGGTAATTTGTCATGACCTACAATGTTAGTGAAGAACCAGTTTCCTGACTCCCCTGGAACGTAAGGATCTGTGACTTTTAAGACTATTTCATTCTCCAAGGACCACTTTATTGTAATTCGTTGGAAGAATTAAGCAGATCTCTATTTGGTATCATGTGTGTTATAAATAGAAGAAATATATTAAACTTGAACTATCAGAGTATAACTTGAACTGTATACTTAAAAATGGTTAAAATAGTAAATTTTATGTTATGTGTATTTTACCACAAATAATAAAAACAGGCAGACATGTGACCCAATTTGGGCTAAAAATAAGTAAGAAGGTGTTTGATGGAAGCCTTTGAGAATGAAGCTTTCTGGCTTTCATTAAGAAAATTTCTGAAAAAGGTTTCCCTCTCCCACTCAATGTGAACAAAGGTGTGAACAACGGTGTGAACAACGGTGTGAACAAAGGTGTGAACAAAGGTGTGAACGGGGAGCCCTGCTGCTTCAGGCTGCCTTCTGTGACCACGAGGAGCATCAGCTTGAAGATAACGGCGTCAGCATGTCAGGCAGAGCTGAGTCAGGAAACATCTGCGGCCTGGAGGACATCATGCAGCTTCCTGGTCACCCATCCCTGAAGCTCACTTACCCCCGCACTCTTCAGGAATGTGAGCCATATTGTTGAAGCCAGCCCAGGAGCAGGAACTGAAAACTGGAAGAATACACCTTCCAAACCAGGTCCTCCTCCTGACTGCCATATTCTTCTCCAACATCGGTATTCAAAAGCTTGTCTCCTCCCCTCTCCTACAGCTTCTGCCTCATCACTCCTCACCACCACCCCCCTCTGCACAGACCCAGTGATTCACTCTCCAAAGACCCGTTTCCGTCCAGGTAATTACCACTCGTGAGCACTTCCACAGAGGGCTGCACCACGGCAGGCGGCTCTTCCACCTTTTCCCCTACAAGTCGTGAGCTCTGATGTTTCCCTCCTCTCACTCAAAAGTCCACCAATCCTTATTATCTCTTAAGTTAGGCGCAAACTTCTTAGCCAAACATTCAGGACTGTCCATAACCAGGCCACAACTTAACCTTTTCAGTTTTACTTCTCCCCAGTCCCCTCTACTTTCATCAACATCACTATCCACTGTCCTATCCACGTCCAATGCCCATCTTTTTTTATTCAATCTGTTCTATTGTCCCATTGTCTCCTGCTGGTGAATTTCTACCCATTGCTCAACACCAACCATAAAAGTGACTTCAAGATCCCCCCCCCCCCCCGATAAGATGCAATCTTTCCCTTCTTCGAGCTGCCACATTGTCTCTCTCATGCCAGTTATGTTATATCACTATTTTTAAACTGGTTCGCTCTCCCTTCTAGAATATATAATCCTTAAGGGCAAAGTCTGCAAGGTCTAATTACTGGGAAAGCCAAAAAAAAACTGCTAGCCTCCTGACAAATCACAGAGAAGATGCCTGGGCATTTCATTTGCAAGACAGTTGTAAGCTTCCAGGAGAACAGGCTCTTGTCCTCTGAGGTACCCAAAGGAAGAATCACTTTCTTTTTATAGGATCGTGCATCTAAATCAAGAGTCCCTGACTCATATGTTTATAGGAGCCAGGGAAGGAACAATTAGGAATGAATGGGCTCAGTGTATGTTTTTCATTCAAATACACATTCCGCAAAAGAAAAAATAGATACAAAAAAAAATTATTCATTTCCTGAATAAATACACCTTCTCTCATTTTCTTGGAATCCACTGCCTCCCTCCCCCACATTTCCCCTTGGCCTATAGACAGGGGTACAAGAACTCTTTTTACTCCACCTGAAAAAACCCTCAGAACAACTGCAGGGATAAATGGTAACTGACACTTGACCTCAGTGTCAGGGAAATAACTGGGGGGGGGGGGGGGGGGGGGGGGGTGTAGCCAACAGGAGGGCGCCTGTCCTGCCCAAGGTCTCTATCGGTAACTCCAACCAGCCTGTGCGGAAGCTGGCCCCAAGCGGCCAGCCTTTCAGATTTCTCAGGAGAAGCTACCAAATCAGATTGGTATGTCCTTAACGTTACAATGCTGGAAGCCAAAAAATATATTAAAAAATAATAATAAATCAATAATAAAATGCTGGAAGCTAAGTAAATTTCTTTCAAAATCACTACTCCTATAAATACAATATGGCCTAAATGAAAAATGCCTGCATGCCAAATACAACCAGCAACCATTCATGTATCTGCTGTTTACCTGAGATTGGTTAAATGAAAAATGCTTGCATGCCAAATACAACCAGCAACCATTCATTTATCTGCCGTTTACCTGAGATTGGTTAAAAGAAAAACAACAGGAACGTGGTAATACTCAAAAGAGCTGAGTACACGGTGCTTCTACCGGAATCAGGAAATCTTGTGCCCAGGCCTTTTCTAACTAGCTGGGCTTTGATCTTATCGGGAAGAAGAAACAGGATGCTATACAGCCCAGCACCCGACCTTCAAGCTGGGGTACTTAATGGGGAGGCCCAAGGCTAAAGGATGCTGGGAAATGAGGCCAATTAAGCCTAACACAAGGTTGTATGTAAATCCCCTTGCACATGGCAGGAATTTAAAAACCACTAAACTTTCCTCAATTAATACTGAAAATTATTCCTTCCAAGAGGATGCCAGAAAAAAAAAAAAGTGTCACCCTGCTGAATTTGGCACAGCATGGTAGGAGACATCTACTGTACTCCCAATGTACTTTTCTGCAAAAGTAATTTTAAATCTCTCTGATATAGGGGAGAAATATGGAGCTCATAAAAAGCTATGAATAATATTTAAAGAATGTATACATTTCAAAAATGAATTTAATTGATTATGAAAATTTCCAAAGAAACTACTCTGGAGGCTTAAGTGCACTGATGATGTCACGAAGGAGACTTGGAAAGACAAGCGGGCAGATGCACAGGATTTCATTAATCCGCAACAGTGCCGAATGGCGGTTGGCAACCTTTCAGATGTCTGCATGTGATGCTTAGAGTGAAAGTTGCAAAACAGTTTTTCCCTTGTGAATTTTTAGGTTCTTAATTCACATCTAAAGGAGAATCCAACTAAAAACCACTAAAGTTTCCAAATTCCGGTTTCAAAAGTATTAAGAGTCTCTTAACTCATCCTGAATTTCCAACACCTAACTTCATCTGATAAAGTAGCACATGATTATCCTCTTACAAAATATGACCCGACGGTGGAATACATTTTTACATGTTGCACTTATTTACAAAACAAGATGAATGGGGGACACTATGCTCAACCAGAAGGAAACAATGATGGACAAAAAGAGCCGGGGCCCCTGCTCCCGCCGGGCTGACAGTACAGTCAGGGAAACAATCAACCGCAGAACCCTTATTAACAGATAATTACAAAGCATAAGCAGTTTCCCAAAAGAAACTTACAAGTAGCAATGCTACCATCTGACAGGGAGAAGCCCTGTAGTCTGTTAAAGAGAGGTGGCCACCTTGAAAAGGTGAGCGCAACATGAAGCACAGTTACCTCAGCGGCAGTCACACAAATCGCACCAGGGAGAGCGGTCAGCATTCATTCGTTTACAATTACCTCGTGCCAAATACGTGCCAGTCACTGTGGTGAACATTAGGCAAGTAAAACAGTCGCTGATCACATCTACAATACACCGGGGAAAATGAACAAATAGAAACAAAATAAACCTACTGGGGGAAATGAAGAAAAGGCTCGGGGAAGAAATCATTTTTTTAAAATATATTTTTATAGATTTCAGAGAGAGGAAGAGAGAGGGAGAGAGAGAGAGACTGAAACATCAATGATAAGAGAGAATCATTGATCGGCTGCCTCCTGCACGCCCCCTACTGGGGATCGAGCCCACAACCTGGGCATGTGCCCTTGACCACAATCAGGTCGACGCTCTATCCATTGAGCCAAACCGGATAGGGCAGAAATCATCTTTTTAAAGTGGGGGAGGAGTTAAAAGAAAACAGGATGTTCGGAGTTAGAACAAAGACAGGTTGCACTTTATAGTGGGTCGGATGATCTCTCTGAAGAAGGGTCACTTACGCCAAGGCCTAAAGGTGACCAAGAAGATTGCAGGCAGAGAGTACACAAGAGCATGGAGGCCCAAAGCATGAGGGAACTCGTATGAAAGGTCCTGACAAAAGGCCAGAGTGGCAGGACAAAGTGGCAACAGGTGAGGGGGAGAGGGACGCAAGGACCAAGGTCATACGAAGGCTAGGAAGCCATGAAAAGGACGTTGGATCTTATTCTAAGAGCACTAGGAAGGCAATGAAGTGTTTTAAGCATTAAACGAACATGACTTTATTTGTGTTTTAAAGATCACATTGAAGGGATCAGGACTGGGAGGAGAGAGTTGAGTTAGGGGCAGACCCAGACCCTTACTTCCTTCTGGGGTGCAGCGGGGCATTTCCTCGGGCTGGTGCAATGTAGAAGCAGGGAATGAAGCCCCTGAGACATGGGTGGGGGCTAGATGGTGGCCAGGTTAGAACAGGTAAGTGATAATGACAGTCTCCAGCAGGCTGACCCCCATTCAAGACAGACACAAGGCCAAGCAGACACTAATGCGGGGGGGGGGGGGGGGGGGGGGTACGGTGCATGATTCTCACTTTCTGCCAACATGCAGAAGCAGGTTTGGATGACATCCAGAAAGCCACTGGGCACCAGAAGGTTCATCACGTGGAGGCCGGGCCTGGGCCTCACGGCCACCAGTTCAGATACAAGAGCTGAAGGTGAGCACGTCGTCCTGTTTGTCAGAGGGGACATAGATGATGTGCTGGTTACAGGTGCTGACCCCCCCCCCCCCCCACTAGATTAATCATATCGGATGTGTCCCTGTTGACATAAGCCGCGAGACCTGTAATGCCTGATCCACATCCGTGAACTGCTTGAAGGTATCTGGAAGCCATAGGTACTTGGTTGCCACACTGAGCTGCCTGATGCACCCCCCCCACACACACTCACACTCTCTGCAGATCCCACCTAAGAAATGAATTGTGCCGGCTCATCATTAGCCCAGGAACAACATCGTCGGTTGAAGCTGTGCTTCCACTTCCAGGATGGCAGACAGGGCGAATGTTGACACGAGCGGGGATGCTGTGGCTGATGACCAGAAGGAAGGCTTTTCGACAACAGGATCGACCCCATGCTGCTCAAAGCCTGGGTGACTGACAGTGAAAATGCCTCCTCTCCCCTGCAGCAGCAGGTGGAGAATGAGGCAGAGAAGGAATCCTTCCCTGTGGAGCCAACCTCTGTCCATCTTCCTCTCCTGGGCCCTCCTCTGGAGACCTGGTAGTGAATGCTGAGCAGGCCACAGGCCACACCTGCAGCCCTCGCTCAAATGGTCCTTTTAATTAAAACTTACAAACTGTGTGTTCAAAACCGACCACAAAGTAAAATTCTCAGTATCAACTCTCATTTGTTTGTTCAACAGAGAGTTTCTTATGTGGCAAGCACAACTGCAGATACTATATTAGAAAAGAGTTTTCACTTATAGCGCACGTATTTTAATTATACATTCATATACACTGACAGTACTGACAGATGGGGCCCTAACACATAATCTGGTGAGTATTCTAAGACAAGTAGCTTTCCCTACTATGCATGCTATCAGCTTGGTCTTAACTGAACAAAACTTTTTTTACAAGAGAAAGGTTTATTAATTCCTCAAGAAAACACCTGGACACTGTCTATTTTTAGAGCCCCACTGCTGAAGAAAAAAAGAAATAGCTAAGTGAGCCTAAGGCTTGTCCCAAGTCTTCGGTTTCTCAATTCTTCTTTAGTCTGATCAGGAAAAATGCTGAACTAGGTACACCAGTGTTAAGAGAGGGAAGAGAAATCTTGTTTTACAAGATGCTGGGTTCCTTAACGGCCCAAAGCAACGTGTTTTCAATACATGTGGTAAACCAACAGCAGAACTCAATGTCATCGATGAAACCGAGTCTTCACAAATAGGAGAATGTTGCGTTACACACTCCATCCATTTAAACTGACGCAATCCTTGGACCATATGTTTGGTAAAAGGGCAAACGGAGTAGCAGAAAGCTCATATGTGACCACTGGGATACTTACTGGCTGCGATGCCAAAGCACAATTTTGATTTCTTTTTAAACCAGGGTCAGACCTAAAGGTGAGATTCAGAATAGTGTGAATTCATCTGGAGACAAATTGAGTGGAAAGTGTAAGTTTTAAACTTTATTGCTAGTTTCCCTTTCTTTTATAAGGTCATTCAGTGAGGATCAAAGCTTACCCAAGAGGAATTCACAAGAGAAAGGGCAAGAAACTGCTTTTTGTATAAACGGGCTACCTGACCCGAGGCCACAATGCATTGACTGACATCTGAGCGTCTAAAGATGATGTGAAACTTATTTATTTTTTCAAGCTCAAATGATTCAGGGAACCTTCCTAAAGAAGTTTTACATCCAGTTTGCACCCTGTGCATTTTTACAAAAAAGTGGAAGATGATAAAATACGTAATTCTGTGTTTACTGCCAATTTGGTGTTCATTATGTTCCCAAAAGAGTAATTTATAGTAAGCTAAGATGAAACGAAGGGGGGGAATAGTTACTGAGTACCTGGCATACATCAGCACTTCATAAACACACACACAGGATCTCCTCTTCATCTATGCCGCCTTACAAAGCAGGCACGATCCCCTTTGGCTCTTGAAAAGGAAGTTTAGCAAGATTAAAGAACGTGCTTAGCATCATGTAGCTATGAGTCAGGAGCATCCTTTAACTAGTTATATGTTCTTATAAATGTAAGTCACCTCTTTAACACTCCATTCCCTCAAATGCAAAACCAAAAGGCTCAACATTTTAATTACATTAAAAGGTGAATTTGATATTCCAAGGACTAATGATGGAAGGTCACTTATCTTCCCTCCACCTCCACCGGGTCTCCCTTGCCTTTATCCAATTTCAGTGTTTTTTTACCCATTCTTCAAGAACATAGGAAAAGCTGCCACACCCCACCCAAAAAAAGAGTACTTAAAGTTTTGTTTTGAAGCTTGATAACACATCTGATTTTTAAAGAAAAAACCTTGAATAGACAATTTAAAACTACTTCCTACAATTAGAGTATTAGAGAATTCCACTTTATGTAATAATTTTTTCATGATTACAGTGAATGAACTGACTTCTCAGAATTCACTCAAATGCATTACATCTTCACACACACACAAAAAAAGCCATTTTTGTACTCTCATAATAACAAGTTTGGTAAAGAAGCATCACTAATAGCTAATGAGAAATTGTCTATCTAGATTTAATTTAAACGTCATTCTTTAAGGACTCGAAGGCCTAGGAGAATAAGTGAATGGTGGTTTCCTTTGTGTCCTGTTTATAATACAGAGATACAAAACTCATAGTTAGAAAATAAAATTCTAGCCTGGTAGGTAATAATCTGTGCCTTCCCTGAAACTGTCAGGCTGCAATGAATTGAAATTTTTCTATCTGGCCTAACTATGAACTTCTCTTAGCTAGTTCATTACTGAAATGTCAGAATAAGGCACCACTTCCAATACATTTGTCAAAAGAGTTTAAACATTAAATAGATATTACAGATTAAAGAGGAAAAAATGGCTGAGATATTTTTACCACCTTTTTTGGTTTGTTAATCCTCACCCGAGGATATTTTTCCCATTGATTTTTTTAGAGAGAGTGGGAGGGAGGGAGAGGTAGAGAGAAAGAAACATCAATATGAGAGGAACACATGGATTGGTTGCCTCCCACACGCGCCCATCTGGGCTGGGAATCAAACCTGTAACCTCTTCGGTGTGCAGGCCGACACTCTATCCACTGAGCCATACCGGTCAGGGCTTTACCACCTTATTTAAAACTCCTTGCAGGGGAAAACTCAAGAGAAAAACAAGTGTATGCTGGATAATTCTTCAGGTATTTAAGAGAGGAGGAGTTCGATGTTAACATTTTAATGCCTACTATGGGACATGCCAGGTAAGGTTTTATATAAACTGCTTTATTTATTTAGTCCTGTAATAGATAGGCATCACTCTCCCATCTAACACATAACAGACTCAAAAACTAGCTTATGTGCCCAAGGGCACACAGCTAATAAACGCTTGAGGATGCATTTCCAGCTCAAATATACTTGCACATATACTTGAATGGTAAGTTTAAGCTCTATATACCAACACCTCCCATCATTTCTGGCCTTACCCAGGGATTCAAAAACTAAAATGTCACATCCAGCAACCTATTAGAATTGTAGTTTGAACTGAAGAAAAAATAGCAATGTATTAATCGCTGCACCAGAGGTATAAGAAGATAGCCTATAAAACTTGCATTTCCAGCAGTACGGTAAATTGAATATTCAGATAAAGCCATTTGAGTAGAAACTTAAAATTCTTACGAAGACATGAAAATGACTTCTGGAAGGAGAGGAAATTCCTTAGAGATCAGAAATAAGAAGGAAATGAAGAAGTAAGTGAGGGTTGAACTCAGCATCTGCCATAGAAATGTCTATTATTACCTGGTGGCCTATAAACTGAATTTTTAGCAAACCATAACCAGAGACTAGAAAATAAAGTTCACGTCAGAAACATGCACATAAAGCCCCAGAGGTTGAAATAAAATAAAACTTCTCCTTAGTGATCAACAGGGAGATGAGCTGGCTTTGTCTGGGGAAAGAGAGGGGAAAGAGAGGGGAAAGAAGAAAAAGTCTCCCCTGAGAATTCCTAAGCACAAGTCTACATCACGCACTCTTGGTGACAGAATTAACGAACAAAATCAATTAGTTGAAAGTGTCCTGGGCCAAGCTGTGCTCTCAGGCCAACAAAGACACAAAGGCTATCTGGAACAAAGCAATTTGAACACAGTTTTCAAGTAAGTCTTGTGTTAAAAAAATAAAATAAAATAAAAAATCCAATGAACATGAGCTCACAATAAAATAAAAAAGAAATCACTGAAGAGATGAAGGGAAAAGCTATGAGTAGTCAGAGTCGATAGAAAAAATAAGCTACAAAAAAAAGACCACCAAAATAATGCAGATATTATACGATACAGAATATTTATGCTTAAAGATATAAAAGAAGTTATCAAAAGTATGTTGAGAGAACAAGATACTATCAAAATCCATCGTGCAAATTTCAAAGATAATTAATTATGCGAGGGGCAGGAACCCTGAGAAAGCCCCTTTCCTCATGCACACTGACCCAGCCTGAAACTGAGGCTGGGGAAGGAAGGGAGAATAGCAACCAGCTTCTCCCCACCATGAACCCTGCAGCAAAAAACAACCAGCAGTAGCCTATCTACCCCCGGGGAAGAGAGCGCCCGGGGCCTAGGTATGCAGCACTGCCTGGACCCTCCATCCAGACAGCAGCAGTCCACCACGGAGAAATGGGAAGAAGTCTCTGCCGTACTCAGAGTAACTACAGCAACAACTACATTCAAAGTCAGCTCGACTACTGACCACACTGACACCATCACCCGTATTTAGGGCCTGAAGGAGAAAATAAAAGTGACCATTTGTGGATCTATAATAATAAAAGTGTAATATGCTAATTAGACTGAACAGCTGAATGACCTTCCGGACGTCCTTCTGGTCCTTCTGGACGTCCTTTTGGACGAAGCCAGGGCTGCGAGGGCTGAGGCAAGCTGCTACGGCTGCGAGGACCTAGCCCCTTGCACAAATTTCGTGCATTGGGCCTCTAGTTTTAATATAATTTGCCTCAGCCCCTATTGTTATGTAGCACTCCATACCTGACATTCAATTTAAAAATTACCAGACACAAAAAAGGAAAAAGGTCATTTCTAACAAATGATACAGTAAACAGAACCAGACTCCAAGGTAGCCCAGATATTGTAAAGAGCAGACAGGACATTTAAAATAGTTCTAAATATGATAAGGATCTAACTGAAAAAATGATCAACATGTGCATTTGATGGGGAGGGGATTTACCGGCAAGATGAGAAAGATATAAAAAGAGGCATCTAAAAATGCATGAAATGCAGAACAAAGCTACATACTTGGAAAAAAAATATTTACACAATATACATCCAATAAAGGAACCTATATCCAGAACTCTTACTATTCAACAGACAACCCAATAAAAAATTAGCAAAATCTTAAACACACTTAACAAAGGAAGCCACATGAATGGCAACAACAACATGAAGTGTTCAACGACACTGGTCATCAGAAAAATGTAAACAAATCCACAAGGAGAAGCCACTATGAATCCACTAGAAAGGCAACCGTGAAAAAGATGGACAATATAAAATGCTGGAAAGAAGGTGAAGTAAGTGCAACTCTCACACATTGCTGGTGGAAATCCAAAATTGTAGAGACACTTTAAGAAACAATTTGGCGATATCTGATCAAGTGAAACATGGACTTAAACTATGAGCCAGTAATTCCACTTCAAGTCACTTACCCAAGAGAAGTAAAAATATATGCTCACACAAAGACCCATGGATGATACAGCACCTCCATATAGAACAGCCATAAATATAAACAACCCAAATGCCCATCGATGGGTGAATGTACAACAGGAAGAGTAGTATATCCATCCATTCAACAGATTACTACTCAGAACCAAAGCAATAAACTACTGACCAATAACCTAGATGAATCTCAAAGGATTTATTTAAGTAGAAGAAGACACAAAAGACTAAATACTATATGATTCTACTGAAATGACATTCTGCAAAAGGCAAAACTACAGAGCAAGAAACAGTATCAGTGGTTGTTGTCAGGTACTACAGGTTAGCGGAAAGGAAACTGCTCTTTTTTAAATAAAACATAAATTGAATTTTCAAAACCAGCTACAAATAAAAATATCCTTTATTTATTCAACCAATTATTACTTATGCCTATAATGTAGCAAGTACTACTCTAGATACTGTACAAAAACCCACATGTTTCTTTTAGTTGAACAGTTTGAATTTTCAGAAAAGTAACTGAGAACAAATGCATAAAAACTCATTTAATACAAGTTTTCCACATGTGGACTGAAATGTTATCAATCAGACCTCAATACTTTTTCCATCTTCTCACCAGATTGTTACAAAATACCTTTTTTTTTGTGAGAGTTTATTATATATTTATTAGGGTGAACCATATGAAACTGCAGTGTAACCAATAAAATAGTTCTCTTTCCACAGACAAGAACTCAAGTTAGGAAGCGGTAAAAGTTATCAGAAGTTATGTCACACCTCGTTGTAATGCAAAATAACCAGTGACTGAATTTCTAGTCAAAACACCTGATATTTTTTATGAACTTTTTTTTTATATTTCAAGAACTTTCCCAACATCAAGAGTGAAATGTGCTATTCATCGTATAATAGAAATAATTGCTATGGAGACCTAGCCGACTTCTGGTTTCATGTTTCTAATGTGAGAACTAAAGGACAACACAATTCTTCCCATTTTTAGTTAAAAGTCTTTTATTTAACGTCCTTCTTTATCATTCGTGGACAACTATGAAAATCCTTCTAAAAATATTTATTTTTTCAGGCCTTTAAAATGAAACAACCCTATAAAAATAAACTTTCCAAAATCCAAATATATATGAAACTTTCCAAAATCCAAATGAAATATCCTTTTCTTGAAGAAGCTCTTTTAGCTAGTATAATTCATGCAGATAACTTGAGAAAAAAATGATAAATTTTGTGCTTTAATGCCACCCTAATATTTTTTGGGTCAATGGTATTTTGGCCTGGAGGAACCAATAATCCCACAGTCACTGAAGGTTTCCTCAGGTACACTACATGACAGGTGTCACTCAATACACGTGCACACACACAGACGATGGAGCTGCATGGCCGTAAGGGCCTCATTACAGAGAAAGCACAATGAACAGAAATTTACAACATAGGAGATGAAGGTTCGTAAGTCTGTAGAATCCCAAAATGTGAAAGTTCTCAAAAAGTACCGTTCTTGCCCTGACCAGGTGGCTCAGTTGGTTGGAGCAACAACCCACACACCGTAAGGTTGCAGATTTGATCCCGTATGGGAGGCAACTGATTGATGTTTCTTTATCACATTGGTGTCTCTCTCTCTCTCTCTCTCTCTCTCTCTCTCTCTCTCTCTCTCTCTCCAACCCCCATGTCTAAACATGTCAAGTGAGGATTTTTTTTAAAAAAAGTATAGCTCTCTATTTCTGCAATTTTTCCTCAAACTGCACACTAATTTCTATGCTATTGCTTTCTTGATTTCATCTTTTAAAACTACATCAAATTTTAAAGTTATGGAATTTAATCTTTAGTCATATGAGTAATAGTACAAAGCCTCATATTTTAAAATCCAAATTATATCAGATTTGAAATCAGTATATATTCAATAATACTTAATCCAATTTTCTAAGTAAGTGAAATTTAATTCAAGGTACTCTGTTACCTCCAACTAACTTTAGATATTTTCCACTATGTGAGAGATTACCTAAGGTAAGCGTGTGCCATAGAACCTTTGCAGAATGAACTTGTGCCAACACATGAGCAAAACCTGAACACAGAATACAAGGTAACTCTACACCTTGATTTTAATTGTTTAAACTTAAACATTGTTGATAATAGCAACCAACTTAACAATCTTCAGAAAATGAAAAACAGATGAGAAGTCTTAGATCATCGTGACTCACACGGCAATGGAATTCAGCTTTAGATCACTGCTAGGACCTTCTGACAGTGATCAGGTTTGATTTTATAATGATTTAGGGCAGTGGCTTCCAACCACTTCCCCCTCCAAATTTCCTAAAGGGGACAGGGTTAGGCTAGGCTAGGAGATGCCTGATCCCTTTAAAATGCCATTTCTAAACTCTAGAGAGAAGGGACACGAGGCTGCCTTGATAGCAGTGCCACTGAAGCTGGTGTAGAAGAAGACAGAGGCATGAGAGACTTCAGAGACTAAAAGAAAAATGAAAACTCAGTGGAGCCCTTTTAAAGTCACCAACTGGAGGAAAAGAATCTCCCCCCTTAAAATACCTGACAGTACCAGGCTGCTACCAGTATACTAGCCCATGCCATTGGGAAACATGTCCTACTACCACCAAGGGAATTAAAAGCATTGGAATGAAAGACAGCTGTCAACAACCCATTGTGGTCTCCAAATTAATAAAAGTTTGCCTCTATTCCACCTATGGGAGAATTGGGCAAACTATAAAAAGAGAAGCTGATAACAAAGATATATTTTTCTTAAATTTCTGCAACCCCCTGAGGAAAGAGCGTGTGGTTTGAATTATTGAATGAGACATAGTATGTAACATGTTAAATAGAGTAGTTTTCAACCTTGGCAGCACATTAAATCACCTGGGGCGGGGGGCGGGGGGCCTTCTCTCTTCCCCTTCCCTTCACCTCCCTCCTGGCATGAAGATGCTATAACCCGGGGACCGGGAGGCAGGCATGACAGGGAGGAGGTGCCATGCGGAGCATCAGTGGCGTGTGCCTGGCAGCCGAGGGAATGGGTAGTAGAAGAGCAGGTGACTGAGGAAAGAGGATTCCTGAAGAGTGAGAATATTGCTTACATTGAGCAAAATGAATGGATTAGTTGGGCATAAAATTAATATATTGAGGATAATGAAAGTCAGTTTTGTCAATGTCTAAGAAGAGGAAAGGCTAGAAAGAATACTGAGGTATAGAGTTAGACTCTGAACCACCAGAATAAACTCATTTTTCTAGTTATACAGATGCAGATATATAAACAGTAGTCATAGATACACACATGTGTATGCATGTATGTATACACGTCTATAGCTCCTACTTCTGTTGGCCAGGAGGGCCCAGAAGCAGCAAGACCACTGAGCTTAGAGCCTGATTCCAGCTACCACCTTCCTCTCAAAGGAAGAAGGGTCAGGGCCAGGGCAGGGAAAGTACAAGATAAGCCTGGAACATCTTGTTTTGCCAGAAAGCAGGAAAATGCTCAAGGAATGATGGGAACGTGTCAAAAGGACATAAAAGGCAAGTTAAAGGGGCACAGGTCTAGGACAAATTGGGGCCAATTTGAGAATCAAAATAAATAATGAGATTATCAGGTTACAATCTACTGAATAAAATGGGAATCCATAAATCCATATTGAGCCCTAACTGGTTTGGCTCAGTGGACAGAGTGTCAGCCTTCGGACTGAAGGGTCCCAGGTTAGATTCCGATCAAGGACATGTACCTTGGTTGCGGGCACATCCCCAGTAGAGGGTGTGCAGGAGGCAGCTGATCGATGTTTCTCTCTCATCGATGTTTCTAACTCTCTATCCCTCTCCCTTCCTCTCTGTGAAAAATCAATAAAATATATATTTTTAAAATCCATATTGATATATAAGTAAATAAATGAAAAATTTGTAAGTAGAAGAGAAAGCTCTTTATTTTATTTTTTATATATTTGTATTGATTTCAGAGAGAAAGGGAAAGGGAGAGATAGAAACATCAATGATGAGAAAAAATCATTGATTGGCTGCCTCCTGCATGCCCCCTACTGGGGATCGAGCCCGCAACCCCGGCATGTGCCCTTGACTGGAATCGAATCCCGGACGCTTCAGGCCCTATGCCGACATTCTATCCACCGAGCCAAACCAGCTAGGGCGAGAAAGCTCTTTTTAATAGAACATTAACCAAAAAATGTAGATGAAATAATGAAAATAATCACCATTTGGCAACTATCACCGTGAAGTCTAAAATGAATGTTGGGGCTTGTGCGTGGAGATTTGACGAATAGGGTATTAGAATATGGGAACATCTCCTAACAAAATACTAATTAAATACAAAGAGGATAATGGTGACTTCGTTGTGGAGAAAGTCTGCATTCACCAGCTTGACCAGGTGATCACAGTCACGAGGGGAGGAGTGGACTGACACCATGTTTCCTTAGGCGCCAGGCTCTGAAGAGCATGGCATCACTCCTGCCAGGCATGCGGGGCCTGCGTGTGGTCCTGAGAAACACTGGATGGTCCCAGCTGAGGGATGCCCTGCAGAATGAAAGGCCTGTCGAGGACGTGAGAAACAGGGGAAAGGCTAAACAATGGGTTTCGTACTGAAGAAGACGAGGGGACATGACAACTAAATTCAGTAAGCGTTCCCGAATACCATCCTGGACCAGAAAGGGAATCAGACGTTGTTGGGACACTCGGTAAAATCTGAATGAGGTGTGTAAATTGTACACAGGTTTTGTATATTTATTTCCTGATTGCTAACAAACAACCTTTCCACGCCTTCTGACACAGTCCTTTGTCTTACCCTCCCATCACGGAGATGCAGACATCCAAGGAAGGGGGGCAGGAAAGCAGACAGGATGCCAGTCTAACAAGCCCTGGAAGGGGGAGGGTGGTGAAGGTGAAGCATGAAGGTGAAGGGGAAGGAGGCTACAGAATGGCCATGATATATACACATGTATGTAGGCGAGTGTCCCTCTTTGGGGGAGATGCACAGTGCAGCATATGTAGGGGTGATGGAGCATCCTATATAATAAAAGCCTAATATGCAATCATTCGACTTGGAGTTCGACCGGGAGACCGGGAGTTCAAAGCTCGCTATGACGTGCACTGATGATCAGGGGGCAGCACGGAACATGGCAAGTGTCGGTGACTGCTGCGACCTCTCACCAGCAACCTGGGGGTGGGGGTGACAGGGACGGAGTGCAGTGAGAATGCGGGGTGTCTGCCGAGCTTGCTCTCACTCCCCTGCTACCCTCCCCTGGGACGCCAGGGCTCGCACACCAGGAAAGCCCCCACACTCAGGTGCCGGGCACCTACATGGTGTCTTCCGGGTAAGCCAGGCCGCAGCCACCAGACCGCAGGGGTCAGTCGTGCTTCCTGTGGGTTCGCACAAAAGCTGGTCTGCAGGGCCGGCCAGGAGAGAGCGTGCTGCCCGCCTGGCTTCCGTGCGGTGCCGCTGGGCAGCCCAGAGGCCCATGCTGCACCCCAGCCTGTAGCATTCAGCAGCACTAACCATGGGGACTTGGGTGCCATGACTCAGGCGGAGGGGCGCGTGTGGAGGTCTGGGGGCCCAGGTGCTGCCCAGGACCCAGAGGTCAGCTGGGACCTGCCCTTCCCTGCCAGAGGCTCACACTTCAATTGCCAGCCAGGCCTAGGGACCACACCCGTGCATGAATTTCTTGCACCAGACCTCTAGTCATGTCATAAAAAGACCACATGGACAATTAAGTAGAAGAGGGAGAAAATTCAGTAAAATGTTAACAATTGGGAATCTAGGTGAAAGGAGTGGAAAAGTTCTTTGCAATAATTTTGGAGGTCCAAAACTCTTTTAAAACGGAAATTACTTATTAATAAGGAATCACTGAAGAGCTTGCGAAAGAGACACCCAGGCAGCGTCTTTGACCAATTCAGTCTCTGGGAGGCAGGAATCAGGGACCAGTATTTGAAGCTCTAGGAGAATACACCAACTTCCCATCCTACAATGTACCATGTTTATTCAATAAATGATGGATACTGCTGTTGAAACTACTATATTTAGCATAACCCAGCATGTCGGTAGGCAGAACCTAAGTTTTTGCATTTATCTATCTTGAGCTGCAAAGATCCACCACAAGTGACGAGGTTGATACTGTTAGCAGAGACAGCACTCGGAAGACTACAAGTAAAATATTAATAATGATAAGAAAACAAGTATTTAATCTCTTAAATGCTTATTAGTATCATAAAACAATTACTGGATTTGATCTCAGATAAGGATATAAATTATTACAAAGATTATTTGTCCAAAAATATTTGCTTAATTTGTTTACAGGATTCAGGATTTAAAAGTACAAAAGTTGAAAGATCTCCAGCCTCTTTTCCTTCCCAGCATGCAATTAACATTGCCATTTGTGCAACTTGCTTTATTGTTAACTTTACAATATATCTGGGAACTAATTCTAATGGAATATTTATTCTTCCTGCTGCATATTACATGTTATTGCATTGTATGGATGCAGCAATAAGTTATTCAGATCAAGGAACGTAAGAAATAAAAGTCAAGAAGACCAAACTTATTAGAACATCTACGATTTAAACAATGATGTTTTCTTAGGTCAGAATCTGTCCAGGCTAAGCCGGCACTTGCTGGAACAAAGCAGGAGCAATGGTACTTGGTAAAGGATACGTGGTGTCCTGATTCCAACAGACATGGCACATGAAGGCCAGACTTCAGCGGTTTTCCGCGTTAGACTATTTGGAGTTCAAACTCTGCATACTTTGAAGAAACGCTGAACTACGATTTCATCAAAATAAAGCCACACTTCAGAAGAGAAGTTTGTGCTTGTGAAAGGGGCTTTAAATTTCTGCTACTGCCTTTGGTGTGCACAGTCTTAGTGTGAATGTGATTTATTGAGCATTTGTCCCACCAGTGGGGCTCAGTTTCAAAACCAACTGAAAACAAACCAGACCCATGAAGATGATGCAATATCCCTGGAATTTTGGAGACAACTCCATGAATCCCAAAACTATTTCTGGCCACTTGGCCAAACTCAGGGTACTGTTTGTGTCTGCCCATCTCAGTGAAAAGGCGTTCTCTTCTGTGAAATATGGCTGCTACCATCAGCACAACAAACCAGCAAATTCATCCCCTTTCACTACATATACGCCACAATTTAGAGAATAACCAAGTCTTTAACTACAATATGTGCATTCACCTTATTGAATGTAATCAATTATTGGCTATAAGGCCATAACTATGCACTACTGTGTGACAAGTCTGTTAAACTGTTTTCTGTATGTCTCTTGTATTAGTGGTTAAAACCTTTACTGGCATGGCCAATATGTTCTAGTGTATGTAACAGGCTATCAAGGAAACCTCTGTGCAGCTTCCGTGTGTACAAATTTCAAATCATGGAGGCTTCCATTAACAGCAACACTTGGCCTTAGCTGGTTTGGCTCAGTGGATAGAGTGTTGGCCCATCGACTGAAGGGTCCTGGGTTAGATTCCCACCAAGGGCACGTACCTCGATTGCAGGCTCAATCTCCGGTCCTGGTGGGGGCACATGTAGGAGGCATCCAATCAATGTATCTCTCTCACATCAATGTTTCTCTCTCTGTGTCTCTCACCCTCCCTTCCACTCTCTCTAAATATCAATGAAAAAAATATCCTTGGGTGAGGATTAATCAAACAAAACAAAAAAATAGCAAACACTAGTTTGAGAAAAAGGAAAAAAAACTAAACTTACTAAGCTCCAACTACGTGCTAGGCACAATGCTTGTTTCTTCTCCTACACACTAATATATAACTGAGTTCTGTAATAAAAAGAAATAAGCAGCCGAAACCAGTTTGGCTCAGTGGATAGAGCGTCGGTCTGCGGACTGAAGGGTCCCAGGTTCGATTCCGGTCAGGGGCATGTACATTGGCTGCGGGCACATCCCTGGTAGGGGGGTGTGCAGGAGGCAGCTGGTCGATGGTTCTCTCTCATCGATGTTTCTGGCTCTCTATCCCTCTCCCTTCCTCTCTGTGAAAAATCAATAAAATATATTTTTAAAAAAAAAGAAAGAAGCAAAAACAAGCTACATACTGCCAGACAGTATCAATACCAAACACCCTTCTTCCAAAAATCATGAAGCAAAAAAGTTTAACAATCTAGTAGCTAAGGTCCCTTCCTACTTTAAAATGTTATATCTCTGACATGTGAAGAAATTATTTCCAAGATAAAGTAACTAGCCCTAGCTGGTTTGGCTCAGTGGATAGAGGGTCGGCCTGTGGACTTAAGGGTGGCTGGTTTGATTCCAATCAAGGGCACATGTCCAGGTTGCAGGCTCGATCCCCAGTAGGGGGCGCGTGCAGGAGGCAGTCGATCAATGATTCTCCCTCTCATCATTAATGTTTCTATCTCTCTCACCCTCTCCCTTCCTCTCTGAAATCAATAAAAATATATTTTTTAAAAAAGATAAAGTATCAAGACATTACATTAATAACCATTTTAACTTGATAGTGCTGTAAAATTTCAAGCCAAAACTAAACATCCATTGAATACCTACCATGGACATACTGAAACTCACCAAGAACATGGCTATGAGTTAACTACTATACCTGTACAAACCTGCATGTGTGTGCACACATGGCTTCTTAGATTTGCTTTACTATAAATTACTAATGCAAATTCAGATTTATGAGAAAAACACCTAGATATTGTGTCTGGAGCCCCAGTTATTGTCAGGAGACAGCAATGAGGGTCTGTGGATTAATATGTTAATTCAATGACCACCAAGAGCCTCAAAACTCAGAACTCCCAAATTTTCACTTACACAAGCAGTGATGGCAAACTCTCTCTTCCAGCTCCTATTTTAACTGCATTTGGGAAACTGCAGAACTTCAGAGTTGGCAAAATTATGTTGTTTCGTCTTATAAATGAGATAACCAATTGTAAAAAGAGGGAAAATGACTTCTCAAAATAACACAATTAATTAATAGGCATCTGTCTTGCTTCTGAGTATCAACATCTCTCATTCCACCTTTCTCTTCTGAACTGTCAAGTATGAATTTTAAATAGGTTTTCTGTCCCATTTCACTACCGAACTTGGAATGGCCCTCTAGGTGGTTTCTGGAAACTTAGTACCGGCTAACTGTCCTGAGTCCCTAACATGGCCTTTCATCCCTCTTAATCTTGTTATCGCGAGAAGAATTCACTTTTATCTCAGTCAGGCCAACCCTAGGACAACATTTCAAGGTTTGTAAGAAGCTGTGGTCCTGCCCTTCACTATAAATTTGGGGTCAGGATTTATTTTCAACCGCAACCACAATCCAAGGCAGGAGATAAAAAGGGCTAAAGCTTTCGAAACACGTTATATTTTCTTGGCAACAGCACGGATGGGTGGATTTCCCCATGAGGAGTGGAAGTGTCTTTAAAAGCACATATGAAACAAAAGCATCCAATGAAGACTCGAGCGAATCCCAGAAGGAAAAACTAGGGTCGGCGAATAATAAAGCCAAGGGGAGGGATGGAACCCAGAATTGCATACCACCAGTCTTGCGTGGTCCCTGTCTCAGCCTGCACCTTCGATCCCTCCAACAAAAAGAGAAACCACCTCTGCAAGGATCACACTGTCCATGAACTAAAAGGCAGGCCAGCTGTTCAGGGCGGAAGCATGGAGGCTGCTGGTAACAGAACCCGCCAGCAGTCTCCCCGGGGCTCCTCGGAGTCCCGTCTGTGCGTGGGGACATCCTCCACGGCACTGGCATTGGCGTGGCCGGGGCTGGCCTTTTCTGCTCACCGGCTCTCAATACAAACCGATGGCCTAACATCAACTAAAGAATTCTGACAGCCCACCTCACCGGCATGGAGGTGCACACGAGGAAGGCCAACCCTCTCCGACAGAAGACCCTGGCTTCCCTCCAACTCCCCGATGAACGGGCGACGAGGGTCGCAAAGCTCGCTGCCTGGTCAGAATCATTTCAGCCTGGAGAGTGCTCAAGGCCAGCATTCCTTGTCCCCTACAAAAGCAATCTGTAAGGTGGGGGTGGTGTGAAGAGGGAGCCGTCATTTTTTGGGGTCTCCAGAAAGTATAATTCAACAAACTGTGACAGAAGTTTTGGCGTTAACATTTGCACTGCTGTAAAACTTCAAGGACTTGGTGCAGTTGGTTTCATCTTTTCCTGCTGAGACATCTTTGCATATTTTTAAAAATTAAAAAAAAAAATTTAATTGATCTTAGAGAAGGGGGCGGGGGAGATACATCGATGTGGGAGAGATACATGTACTGGATGCCTCTCACACACGCCCCGACCAGGAATTGAACCCACAGCCTAGCATGTGTCCCGACTAGGAATTGAACCCCACCACCCTTCCAGACGATGCCCCAACCAACGGAGCCACACCAGCCAGGGCTCATCTTTACTCACTTATATTTAACAAAGGGAGCTCCAGGTTGACTTTAAAAGCTTATTAAAAGAATAAGAAAGGCTGAGTTTTACTGAAAATAAAAATTGTAAGCCAAGGAAGGATGAATAAATATGACATGCTTCAGTAATAAATGCAATAATAAACAGGTCTGGATTAGCAGAAGAAACCAGTTCCGTGAAACCTACTCCAGCTTAGCGATACCACATACCTTGAGGTCTGAATCAGAACCCCACCAGCTCCACGTCAGCCGGAGTAAGAAGAGGGAGGCCTATGTTCCACGGAGGACCCAGGCACGGCCCATGGAGGACAGGGTCGTCCTTGTTGAACTGCAAGCTCCTCACATCACCCCAACAGTTGAAAGCGGATGTAACTGGCTCACAAAGGAATCCCTCTTTGGGGGCGGGGGCAGCATCCTGAACCCCGTCATCACTACTTCCCAGCAGCACACCTGTCCTCTCTGGAATGCCTCCTCCCCATCTCTTCAGAAGGTTAAACGTCTGGTCACTCCCAGGATGAGACACTCCCCCTCTCATAACCAATGCAGAGGAACGTCCACTCTCATAACCAATTCAAAGTTAGCCCCGCTCTCCATGACCAGCTAGATTTTCAGCTCAGGAAACTCCGTGTGGATGGGAGAAGGGGGAGGAGAAGAAAGAGGGACAGAGACAGATGCCACACTGGGAAGGGGACGCTGTTCGTTGCTCCCTTCAAACCTCTTCTGAGCTCCAGGTCATCTATTTAGTAGGTGGTAGCCAGCATTTTTTTAAATGAAACAGAAGTGAGAAGAACAGGAAAAGACTAGGTTGTATTCCATGTAAGTGTTATTTCATTAAATTTTTTTCACTCGTTTTTATGGAGGTGTATCCTGGGTCAGAATGTAAGATGTATTTCTTACTGCTGGTTAACAGTAAAAACAAACAAACAAACTCTTTTTTTCACTCTTTCGATCTTGGATGGTAGGACATTACAATAGGGTGGTTACAAGGTGGTCTTGGGAGCCAAACCACCTGGACCCAGATCCCAGGTACTAACTCTCTCTGTGCCTCAGTGTCTGTCCTTATGGAAAATGAGGACAGTAATAGAACCTGTATCATGGGGTTGTTGGGAGGATCAGAAGAACTAACACGTGGAAAGCCTGCAGAATATGCCAGTGGAGGTGAGCTACTGAGGGGAAGGGGGGTGGAAGAAAAAGCAAACACCTCCTGACGTACCTGGGTGCTGCAGCCATCCCCTCGACTGCTTCCCAGGGCTTCTCTGACTAACTGAACGGCTGCTCACAGCCTCTGCCGGGGAGGCTCCGGCTGGGGCTCTCCCGTGGAAGTCTGCGTGAGCTTCTGAGAGGCATCTATGAGGGGTCCCACGGCGCACTTCCCTGACGTGAGAAAACCAACATCCCCCACGCCTCCTTACCAGCAGACACCTAATGGCCTGGATGCTGGTTCCACTCATCTCTATCAGGCTTCGTGCTGGGTTACCAGAGGGAAAGCTGAAGCCAGCCCCCTTCAGTGCCGTCTACTGACCCACACTAACCCTGGGAGACTCTCTCCACAGTTCTCTTTTCAAATCCCACGTAGCAAGCCTGTCACTTTCCCAGCGTGCCATCAGGTAGTGAAATAAGGGTCTCCTCTTGCAGGAATGCCCGATCTTCATGAGCGATTTCCTTGGCAAGTCCCCTTTCCCAAGACCTCTTACGGGGACCACCCCATTTCCCACCAGCACCACATCCCCAACACCTCTCCACCTCTTTCTTCCACTTCAATTCTTAGGGAAAAGGTTTGTGAGGGATCGAGGTGGTTTGTAGTGGTGGCTGCAGGTATTAGCAGTTTCTGCCTCCTCTTAGTAAGTGTGAAGGAGAAAGGTGTGGACTCAAGTGCTGGAGGTTCTTCCAAACTCTCTTCAGAATGCCACGGCCACATGGCCTTCCACTGAGTCCTATGTGCCAATTATGGGGCAACGGGAAAGTCCTACTCAAATCCCATGCACTCAAGAAAAAACAACAGCAGAAAGGAGAGAGGGAAGCAAACTCATCAGAAGTCATCCTATTAGGAGGAGAGACAGGATTGGCAAGTAGTTTTATGCTCGGACAACGGGGAGGATGACCAACAATGTAGAAGCATCATGAACCTCAGGGGTCTGGCAGTTGAAGACATAGGATAGTGTGTGTGTGTGTGTGTGGGTGTGTGTGTGTGTGTGTGTGTTAGAAAGACAGACACTACATACAGCATGGCGCCCTAGCCAGTTTTGCTCAGTGGATAGAGCATCAGGCCTGCAGACCAAAGGGTCCCGGGTTCGATTCCAGTCAAGGGCACGTACCTTGGTTGCAGGTTCCTCCCCAGCCCAGGCCCTGGTCAGGGCTTGTGCAGGAGGCAACCAATCGATGTATTTCTCTCACATTGATGTTTCTCTCTGTCTTTCCCTCTCTCTCCCACTCTCCCTAAAAACCAATGGAAAAATATCCTCAGGTGAGGATTAACAAAAAATAAAAATAAACTTAAATACGGCACGGCATTGCTTTCTCCATACCACAGCTTTTGCAATCACAGGACATCTCTACAGTAATAAACCAATCAACTAAGTCATGTGAGAGTGGCTAGCATGCAAGAGTGTTGGTCACACCACAGAATAAAACTGTGTATGATGCATGCCTTGCGTGGCTTGGTTTCAAAGATTTCTCTGGCAAAAGGCAGAAGGAAGTGGCATTTAAAATGAACGAGCAGAAAAAAATGTTGAAGGATCAGGATAAGGTCAGAGCACTGACTCCTCGTGCAGCGAGATGCACTGTTACTGGAATAATTTAATGCAACTGGAGCATCTACGACCGCCAGGTACCACAGGCTCCTAAAGCAGATGACAGCAGCCATGTCCTACGGCAAGAGAGGGTCGCAGGGGAGGGACGACACTGCCCTTGGAGATGACGTAATGGCTTGCTGAAAAAGCAAAGTAGTTGTTTGTTTTTAAATGCAGTTGATTGTGTCACGTTTGTTCCTGAAAACCTCTTAAAATGAAAATAAGGCATGAAAACATTAGAGCAAGTTGGAAAAAAAAAGAACTCAGCACATGTCCAAAAGCTGGGGAAGAGGGGACGTGATTTCTGGAAAAGACATTGCTGAAGGCAGTGTGTATCCCTGAACAGTTTACAACACTTAAAAAATCGCTCAATCACGACAACGCTTGTAAACGTCTCTCTGTAATTCCCGTCCACGCTGAACACCACGGGAGCTGGAAGAAACTTGCAGGGCTGTGCTTCTCTCCCCTGATCACACACACAGTTTATTTTGGTGTGTGTTTCGTGTGTTGTTATTTCTGTGGTTGTTTTTTTGTTGTTGTTGTTGTAAAAAACTAAAATTTTTACAGCAAAAATTTGGCATCCTCTCTTTTCAATGATTACTATAGGACAGTGTTTTTTAAGAAAGCTCTCCTCCAATCCCGTAAGCACAGATTCTTGTAATGGTGAAAGGTAGTCCTTTACACCCCATGGACAAGACAGAAATGCAGTGGTGAGAAGCCAAAGAGGGCTTTGTAATTATTATAAAGATGACGGCTCTCAGGACTGGACAATCACCTTGGGGGGAAATCACTCCTTCAGTCTTTGATACCGTACTATAGCCATTAGGATTCATTCCTGTGGATTCCAAATAACTAGTATTGTATGGTACTAAAATGCTTCCTAAACTCATGAATGGTCTTTATGTTCTTTCAAATTATTGAATTAAACTAAAGCCAAGGATTTCCGATTCTCTAAAGCAGCAGAGATTTTGACATTCACACTATTTCCTAAAATGATACAATGTCAATGCTTTATAAACTAAAATTTTTACAGCAAAAATTTGGCATCCTCTCTTTTCAATGGTTACTATAGGCAAATGGTCAATGTTTAATGCTACTTTTTTAATTGAAGAAAACATTTTCATATTTTAATGGGAAAATGATTAAGTGATTCCATGATCACCAAACAGGATGTTGTAAATATTTATTAAAAAGAAAAGTTGATGGCTAGAAAAAAACAAACAAACAAAACAAAACAGAATAAAGGCTAGTTTACAGAACAAATGACAATTTAAAAACATTACACACACACACACACACACACACACACAATTAAAAAGATGATTAGAGAGATGTTTCCAAAATGTGACCAGTACCTTTGGGGCGGAATTTGACTGTTCTTAATTTCCGCTCTGTGCTCTTCTGTGCTCTCCTTTTTAAAGGAGTACATACCATTTTTACAATTCAAGATAAGGAGGGAGGGAGAGAGGGAAGAAAGGAAGAAGAGAGGGAGGGGGGCCATTTTCCCAAATAGAATATAAACTTATGAAAATAAGCCTTTTCTGTTATATTTAAAACTTGCACATAAACTCCCTAAAACAGACACTGGTTAGTAGTTTTATTAAAAAATTTTAATTCAGAAGCTGGCAAGTGATACCATATCATATGTTTCCCAAATGGCAGCGCCACCTGTAGCATTTTTCACAAGACAATCTCACGTAGCCTAAATTATTATTTTTGCTTCCATTATTTCTCCTGTGCGTTTCCTAAGAGATTCTGTGTGGGGGGGCACACAGATAGCAAAGTGTTCCAGACACATGAGATTAAATAAAACAGGTTATTAGCAGAAGGAAGCCCATCTTTACAGTAACTGCTGTAGCTTCATTTCCATATGATGATATCCAAGCGGATAATGCAGACAGCCTGCAAGAGCCCAGGCCTTTTGGAAGGCGGCCCCACTGTCAGACCGCCCTCGGAAATATGGTTCAAGCTAGTGTATTATGGAAAACTTAGCCCCGATCAATATGAATGTCATCTTTCACATGCTTATTATTATCCTAACTGTGCGTGTTTATTCTATTTGGGAAAGCTGAAAGTGCTATTTATCAGTATTTTTGCCCCCAAAACCACATGCATTTCAAAAGTGCTGTCTTTTGTCCAGGCCGAGTAGCTCAGTTGCTTAGAGCATTGTCCTGATACGCCAAGGATGCAGTCAGGGCACATACAAGATGAATGCCTATGTAAGTGGAGCAGCAAGTCGGTATTTTCTCTCTGTGTCTGTCTGTCTGTCTGTCTGTCTGTCTGTCTCTCTCTCTCTCTCTCTCTCTCTCCCTCTCCCTCTCTCCCTCTCCCTCTCTCTTTCTCTCCCTCTCCCCCCCCCTTCCTCTCTCTCTCAAATCAATCAGTAAATAAACATTTAAAAGGCACTGTCTTTTAAACTTTTATTTATTTATTTATTTTTAAATATATTTTATTGATTTTTTTACAGAGAGGAAGGGAGAGGGATAGAGAGTTAGAAACATCAATGAGAGAGAAACACTGATCAGCTGCCTCCTGCACACCCCCTACTGGGGATGTGCCCGCAACCAAAGTACATGCCCTTGACCAGAATCGAACCCGGGACCCTTGAGTCCGCAGGCTGATGCTCTATCCACTGAGCCAAACCAGTCAGGGCATGTCCTTTAAACTTTTAGCTTTCACAATTAGTCTGCCTTTTCCAGCTAATAGTAAATGGCACACTACTGTCCTTAGGAACAGGAGGCCTGGAGAAGCAGTGCAAAACAAAACAAATCAAAAATAAGTAAATAAACAGACCTATGGTTAAACAATTATGTCTTAAAATCTCTGCGCATCTCATCACTAGTCCAGAAAAGCATTTCTTCCGTTTCACGGGCATTGCTCCAAATTCATCTAGAAATGTCATTTAAGTAAAGGACTAAATGTAACTGAGTGTGAAAATGTTGTTCCTTTTCCCAGAAGAAAGAAAAAAAAACGCAAAAGCCAGCATATCCTTAGCAGGGAAATCCAGTCATCAGAAAGGACAGCACCAAATAAACAGGCAACTGCTCCTGGTGAGACGGAGCTGTTTTCCTTACAAATGTGCCACTCACCTCCGCAGCCCTTCCAATGGCCTGGCCCACAGTCTTGGACCCAGTGCCCTTGCTGAAAAGTCAGTCACCTGGCCTCCTGGGAAAGAAAAGTTAACTTCGCCAGTGCCTGGGAGTGCCAAGGGATTGCTGGCAATGCTCTGTCTTTCAAATTCAAATAGTAAGAGAGTTTACTACAGTGTGAGCCAGGATCGCAAAATTTAAATTGAGAAACCAGCCAGGGTGGATGCTGGGGTAATGTCCTTTGTGTTTGTTGAAGTCTGCCTAGCAACTACTGGCAATTTCTTAAAGCACGTTCACCCTGGAAAAAGGAATACCTGCCAAGATGCCAATATGGTTCTAATTGCATACCTTTCCCTCTTTCAAACATATCCCCAGCTTCCCTATCTTGACCTAAGGTACAACAAATTGTGTGTATGTGTGTGTGTGGTGGGAGGGGAGGGGAGGGGGCCTTCCCTTTCTGTCCATATAGAGCAAATGCTTTGTTTAAGCACGGGCTAAACCTTAACACAGACATAATACTATTCCATAAACGCTGATATTAAAAATGGACATACAGCCTTAGCCAATTTGGCTCAGTGGATAGAGAATTGGCCTGCAGATTGAAGGGTCCCATGTTCGACTCCAGTGAAGGGCACACACCCTGGTTGTGGGCTAAATCTCAAGTAGGAGGCATGCAGGAGGCAGCCGATCAATGATTCTCTCTCACTATTGATGTTTCTATCTCTCTCTTCCTCGCCCTTCCTCTCTGAAAATCAATAAAAATATCTTATATAATAAAAGCCTAATATGCTAAGTGTCCGGTTGTCCATTCAACCAATCAAAGTGTAATATGCTAATGATATGCTAAGGCCGCTCAACCGCTCACTATGCTGTGCACTGACCACCAGGGGGCAGACAGTTGACCAGTCGACCAGTCAACCAGTCACTATGACGTGCACTGACCACCAGGGGGCAGACGCTCCGACTGGTAGGTTAGCTTGCTGCTGGGGCCCAGCCGATTGGGACTGAGCAAGCGAGATGGGCTGGACATGCCCTGGAGCCCTCCCGCAGTCCCGCCCCAGCTGGCCAACCTCCCACGTCCCTCTCCAGCCCCAACTGTGCACCGGTGGGGTCCCTCAGCCTGGCCTGCACCCTCTCACAATCCGGGACCCCTTGGGGGATTTCGGAGAGCAGGTTTCGGCCCAATCCTGCAAGCCAGGCTGAGGGATCCCACTGGTGCACAAATTCGTGCACCGGGTGGGCCTCTAGTATTTTAATAAAATGGATATGCAGGCATAGTAAAGATTCTTTTGAACATATACTAAACTGTCAAAATGAGGGAAGGAGATCATCTCTATATTGTTTTTAACTTAAACTTGTAATCAAGAGGCCATGGCAGAAATATTATCAGATTTCAAGTGTCTTTACATGGAAGGCTTTTTTTCTTCTTCTTCTTCTTTTTATAGCATTTCCCTTCCTGACAATAGCCAAATTAAATTATAGTTTTGGAGCTTGAGAACATTTAAAAGTTAAGCAAGAAAACACTTGTTCTTAGCTCATTTTTCCAGCCACTCTGATGTGGTCCTAGACGCACAACGTGAGGGTCATCAAGGGGGCTAGCTGTGGAATGCCGCAGCGTTGTCTGCAACACACAAGGGGCTAAACAGAGACGCCCAGGTGTGGGCGGCCAGGGGTCTACTCTGTGCTGCACAGGCGAACGTGGGAAAAAGCTGCTCCCTGGGACGTTTGAGAGATTTGGCTCCAAAGAGCTAAACCGTCTTCCTTGCCTGACAACTTCTTGGTCCCAGGTAGTGGAATCGGTACAAGGCGCACAGGCGGCAGCAGGCAGGTGAACCTGGCCAAGGCAGTCAAATTCTCTGAGCCAACTTACTTTCTCTAAAATAAGAATGAAGCCACGGGGTTTCTACAAGGATTGAGAGATTTCTTCTAGAGCAAGTGCCTTCGTACAATGTCTGACATACACAAAGTGGTCCTACTGTTAGAATCCTATCTAATAAAAGGGTAATATGCAAATTGACTGTCACTCCAACACACAAGATGGTCGCCCCCATGTGGTCAAAGATGGCCACCCACATGTGGACACAAGATGGCCAGCAGGGGAGGGCAGTTGTGGGCGATCAGGCCAGCAGGGGAGGGCAGTTGGGAGGGACCAGGCCTGCAGGGGAGGGCAGTTGGGGGGCACCAGGCCTTCAGGGGAGGGCAGTTGGGGGCGACCAGGCCAGCAGGGAAGGGCAGTTAGGGGCAATCGGGCCAGCAGGGGAGCAGTTAGGCATCGATCAGGCTGACAGGGGAGTGGTTAGGGGGTGATCAGGCTGACAGGCAGAAGCGGTTAGGGGCAATCAGGCAGGCAGGCAGGCAGGCAGGCAAGCAGTTGGGAGCCAGCAGTCCTGGATTGTGAGAGGGATCCCAGATTAGAGAGGGTGAAGGCTGGGCTGAAGGACACATACCCCCCCCCCCATGCACGAATTTTATGCACCAGGCCTCTAGTTAGTAATACAAATAAATTAAATAATCAAGGCTAGATAACCACCTTATCATCTAACTCAGCTAGTATAAATAATATCGATGGAGAAGTGTCTGATAATCGTATAGGTCATCCTAGAATACTAGATTTTCAGCCTTTGTAGAATAGCTTTCACTCGTGTTAGAACATAGAAGCAGCAACTGTATTTTTCCTATACTGAGACATAAAAACAACCGCCCTACAGCCAGGAAAGTCGCTGTCGACAACAGAGCCAACTAGAGACTTGCTGCAGGTCTCCTTCAGCAAATTCACAGCAGCTCTTCCGAGGTTCCTGTAGCAAGAAAGTCTGTGATCTTCCGGGGCCACCGACTCGGGTTTCATCTCATGGACACTGTGATTCTTATCACTGGCCAGGTTTCCTTTTCAGCTTTGGCCACGGTGGCGAGGCTCAGAATCTGACGTATATGTTGTATACAAACTTTACTGGTCCTCCGGTCAAATGTATTTTCCAACTCTTTTTTCCCCCCGTCACACCGATTTCCTCTGCCACGTATTCCTCAATCGTTGTTACTAAATGTAGATTATGAAGGCACCTCAACTCCCTGTTTGGAGCAAGGGCTAACAGAACGTGTCTCAAAGCTTGACCATTCTGCCATTCAGGATTCACACTAAAAAATACAAGAATTCCATGCTCACTTTCGTCCAGCCAACCTACGGTTTAGCGGTAACTGAGAAATTCCCCTGACGGACAAATAAATGGTGATGGATGACTAAGGAGGAAACGGCTTCGGGAAATAACTGGGAAGTTTGACAAAGTTAGCCACAAAGGAAGAAGACGGCAAAGAGCTCTGTAATCAAAGGAGGGTGATTTAAATCACTGAAGGTAGCCAAGTGCTCTTGGATGCACGCAGCTGTCACATAAGCGAGAATACCATCACCGCCCCCACCCGATCTGAGAGAGGCGCCATCACAAAGCCTTCAGAAGACTGACCAGCCCAGGGACTTCGATTCCCCAGGTTTTAAGCTGAGAATTCAACTTAGTTGAGGAAGCCAGAACACACAAATTTCATTCAGTGCTGTCCGAGAGAAGAGAGACCTGGTTTCCAAGGCCCATTAGTAGATATCACCTCCTAGGCATTACGGTAGGAGAAGAACGGTCCATGCTTTCAGCATATGTGTTTCTGCTGACCTGTCCAGTTAAATGACGGGCTGTGCGGTCAGCCGCCCTTTCCTGCGCTGGCCACGCAGAGGACGGGCCGGAGCGATGACTGCAGTGCCCGGACACGAGGTTTTGCAAATGTTCTCAAGTCACCAGGAACTCATTCCAGAAACAGTTCCACACAATTCCAGGAATAAAGTCCGCCTAGAACTCATCTCCCTGACTCCCTCTTCTGCCCTGCCAAAGTCACAATTCTCCATCCTGGAACCCCACGCACACACACGTTTAATAAACACTGTAGGGAAGACTGGCCGAGTCCCACCTGTGACGGGACCCCGGTTCTTGCCCGCTAGCACCTTGCTTTCACAGCGTGGGAATAAAAAAAGCCCGCCGTGAGCAGCTGCTGTTCACTGTCACTCGCCCGTAAGCGGAGCCCACTGCCCCCCTGGCGACATGCAGAGACCTCCGCGTGCTTCTCCCTCGGCCGGCAGTGCCTACCAGCTATTTCGTACCCTACATGCCAGCTTCAGAGGGACTAGGTACCGTTCATTTACGCGTGCAAAGCTCCCCAAAGAGCCCTGGTTAGCCCAGTTTCACTGTACATTAGCAGCAACTCTATCACAATTTCAAATTTTTGTCTTTCCAGCAAAATATGTTGTATCTATGTTTCAATTTTAAATTTTTCTCTCTATAAACACGTGGCCATCTTAATACCAAAACATCAATTCAGGTGGATTGCTATTTCAAAGCAAGAATTTCTTAAGTAGCACGACAATATGAATGTACTTAATGGCGCCGAACGGTGCACTTCAATACGGTTAAAATGGTAAATTGTTATGTGCATTTTATCATAATTTTTAAAAAGATAAAGAATCCCTTAAATATGGTTCTCTCTGTATAACCGCATTATGAACCACGTGGCCAACTCATTCTCCATCGCAAAGTGTAGAAAGTTACTGGTTTCCCTAGAATACATATAAGTGAAAAGCTTCGCCGTACTAGAACTTAAAAACACACGATTAGTCTCTTTAAGACGCATCAATACTTGACTGGCCCAGGGTATGAAGTCACCACCATAACATTTCCTTTCAGCTGTTGTCACTGCCTGAAGCTATTCAGCCACAGCATTCAAGGACTGCAAAAACATCGGCCTAGATGGCGCCAAACCATCCCCAGGCCCACGGAAGGCAAACATCTGCCTCTCCATTTGCAACAAGCCCTAGAAAAATTCCGACCCGAAGAAAAGGCAAAGCAGCAGAACCACAATACCAGCACTGCCCTGACTGAAAAGGCAAACAAAACCCCTCGTCCGCCCAACACGGAGTTGGTAATGAATAGCAGCCACCACGGGGCAGAGCTACCCTAAACTCTTTCCTGGGATCAGACTGCTTAGATTACGTTAAATCTTCCTTTCTCTCCCTCCCCCTCCCCCACTCTAGCTGTTCTATAAAAAGAAATTATTTACCAACTGTCTTGACATCATAGGTAATGGAATAATACATGAACTGAGATACTTCATGTTTCTCGCGGAGGCTTGGCGCTAAGGAATGTCTCATTGTTTTGGAAGCACTGTAAAAGCATTCCACTAAAGACAACTGAAAGGAAATACAATTATACCCTTAATGGCTAAGACTTCTTAAATGTGTTGGTCTAAGTGGGAGGGGAAAGACCTGCTTTTGAAGACTGAAGTAAATACTTAAGAAAGCTTTCTGTGTATGCAAAGCAAAGGACTAAAAGTTAGCTGTCCCCTGAACTTAAAAAACTGAAGAGCTCTTTTTCACTTGATGGGTTCATCCACGTTAACAAGCCTTGCCCCACGTCAGGACCATGCACATTCCCTTTCTTAGATGTACTGTGATTATTTTATTTGCTTGTTTCCTTTTATTTTGTCTATACCCTTCAGTAAAATTTCTGTTTGCTCCCTAACGGCAGAACTTACGTCTGAATTGCCCGCCATTGTATTTCAAGCCAAACATAGTAAAGGGCTCAAAAATTGTTTTTAATAAGTAAATTCGTAATTTCATTCATTCAATCAACAAATATGTAATGAGTAAATTTATTCCCAGGCTGCAACAACCATCTTAAGATTTAACAAATGTCTATAAACTGCATATGTAAACTTTTGGTCTGTAGAATTCAAGAGCTCACAAAAAGGAGAGAATGAGAGTCTGTGATTTCTTTATAATCTAACTAGAGGCCCGGTGCACTATATTTGTGCACTGGAGGTGAGGGGATCCCTCAGCCCAGCCTGTGCCCTCTCACAGTCCAGGACCCCTTGGGGGCTGTCCGCCTGCTGGCTGAGGCCCTGGGGAGTGGGCCTAAGCCTGCAGGCGAACAGCCCCCGAGGGGTTCTTAGTGCTGCCGCAGAGGCAGGAGATGCCCCCGCCACTGCCGCTGCACTTGCCAGCCATGAGCCTGGCTTCTGGTTGAGCAGCGCTCCCCCTGTGGGAGCACACTGACCACCAGGGGGCAGCTCCTGCATTGAGCATCTGCCTCCTGGTGGTCAGTGAACATTATAGCAACCGGTCGTTCCACCATTCGGTCAATTTGCATATTAGGGTTTTATTATATAAGATTAGAGGCCCGATGAACGAAATTCGTGCACAGGGCTCAGCCCTCGCAGCCGCGGCGGCTTGCCTTGGCCCAAGGCAACCGCAGCAGCTGCCTCAGCCCTCACAGCCCTGGCTTCGTCCAGAAGGTCATCCAGAAGGATGTCCTGTCTAATTAGCATATTACGCTTTTATTATTATAGATGACTTAAAATGCCTTAAAATTGTACTTGTAAAGAAGCCGCAATACAGCCTTCTTCAATATGAATAAAGACCAATTACTACATTTCATGATAGCCCTACCTGTTTATAGGTAAACATTTTGGTACAAGCATTCTACAATAACGTTGGTTTCTTTTTATAAAACCAACACCTTTCAATATCCAAAGAGTAAATTCTGCAAAGAATGTGGTCACTAAACAAAGGTAGTACATATGATATAAACCAGGAACAAAAATCTGGAAACAGCCCAAGTGCCCGTTGGTAGATGAGTGGATAAAAGACCTGTGGAACCATGGAATACAGCATGGAGATTATTGTGCTAAGTGAAATAAGCCAGTCAGAGAAAGACAAATATCACATGATCTCATTTATAAGTGGAATCTAATTAACAAAATAAACTGATGATCAAATGTGGTCCAGAAATATGGATACATGGGACAGACTGACAGGTCTCAGAGGGGAGGGTGGGGGGGGGAGGGGGAACGGGAAGAGATTAACCAACGAACATATATGCATAACCCATGGACACAGACAATAGTGTGATGAAGGCCTGGGATGGGGCACGGGTTAGGTGGAGGGGGGCAAAGGAGGAAAGGAATGGGGGACATCTATACTACAATTAAAAAAAAAAAAAAGAATTACACTGTTGAGTCAATTCCTTTCTAACCCAATCCTTTCTGAGACACTTATATTGTTTAAATTGCTATATATTGCCTCCACCAGAAAAAGGAGAACAAAATAATGTTTTCTTATGCTTAATGAAAAATTACCATTTCTGTCCAAAACTTAATTAGCAAGAACTTGCCATAAGGCTCAGGATAAATCATGAATCTCTTGTACCTGACCCCATTTCTCATTACCACATGGTTTCTGAGGAGATTAACCTGGATTAATTTCAATGGCAGGCTTACTTAGCAACTGCTTTAGCACTTGAAGACCTTCCTGTTGACTTATCTTACTGGGGAGTTTGGGAAAATAAAAGTCTTGGCAAATATAAGAGTGCTCCATAAATCTCACATGAAGAACAAATACACTCTATGAGCTGCTACGTGAAGCCTGTTTTGATTTATTGGGAACAATTACAGTATGGACCTAGACATGTGCACTAAAAAACAGAATACCAAACTTGAGACACCAGATGGTCCTGCCCCTCCTTTATGAAAAAGAAACCAGAGCCCGGCCAGTGTGGCTCAGTGGCCGAGCATCAGCCATGAACCAGGAGGTCACGGTTTGATTCCCAGTCAGGGCACTTGCCCAGGTTGCAGTGTGGGGTGTGCAGGAGGGAGCTGATCGAGGATTCCCTCTCATCATTAATGTTTCTCTCTCTCCCTCCCTCCCTCCCTCCCTCTCTCTGAATCAATAAAAATATATTTTAAAAATAAAAAATAAATTTCAGTTTACCCTGATAATTTTTTATTGGTAGCAAACCTCATCCAGTATTTCTAATAGTGAACACCCATCTTATCGCTTAAGAACTTAACAACCATCTCAAGAAAAAAAAAGAAAACAAAAATCTCCACTCCAGGGGGGAAAAAAAACCTTCTATTCTAAAATGCAAAAATATGAGCATATTTAAATAAAACAAACCAACGAATAGAATCTTTTCCCAATATAAGAAACCAGAAAATACCATCCCCAAATAAAAGATACAATCACAACTTTAAACTGAGAAGAGGTGCCAACAATATTATAGAATTGTGTATGGCTTTCCCAGCCAACTGAAGACAGGGACCCTCATCCTAAAACCTAACAGCCCTGCAGCCTTCCCTCCACCTTGAAGATGCCAGCGCTGGCCTGGAAGGAGCTCTCTGAAGAGTCAAATAATCCCTCACCTCTGTTCAGTGCTTTTCACTTTCAACTGATATGTGTTCGCTTTAAACAATTCTGTGAGGAATCGTCCCCATTTTGTAAAAGTAAGAGAACCTGAGCAAGTCAGGTGCCAAATGACTTTGCCAAGACTTCGCAGTTGGTCTGCACTGGGATTCGAACCCAGATCTCATGGCTCCTAGTTCAGTGTTTGTTATAATATTGACATCCGTTATTTGTTTCGTCCACTGATTGATTCAAAACAACAAAATGGCATGAATCAGGGGAGGGAAGAAAGGAGGAGGGGGGAGGGGGAGGGGGGAGGAGGGAGTGGAGAGGGAAAGGAAGAGAGTGATGTATGAAGAAATGCAAATTATAATTATCTCTGGAACATCAAGTTTTAAAACCCCGGTTTCCTAGACATACACACCTCCAGAGCATCTCTCTGTGTGTTGGGAGTGTGAAAAACAGGACAGCGCTATCTCTTATTGCCTTGATCTATTTTAAGTAGCAATATAAAATTTACTGTGTTTTTTTCCATTGTGAAAGGACATGAGATTTTTATTTTTCTTAAAAGAGCACCTGGATTTTTAAAAGGTGGTAACTGTTCATAGTGAAAAGAACAGTGGATTGAGTTTCCTCCCCAGCTTCAAAAATTACATAATTATGACTTGAACAGATCATTTAAAATTCTCTAGATCTTGTCTTCCTCGTATGTATGCTAAAATAGGAAATCTCTAAGGTCCCTTTCAATCCTACAATATCATGATTCTAAGGAGTTACTTAGCGCCGAACATGCACAGAGCAATGTGGAGGCCTCTAGATCCTTGAGTCTCTCAATTCAAGAGCTCATAGTTGCACTATTAATACATCAACTCAAAAGAGCAGAACAGCAATGCAAGAACAATAACTTTTTAATAAATTCTAAACAAAGGGCAATATAAAATAAATGGCAACTGTCAATGTAGACTGGGCCAATCCAGAATATCCCACAAAAGAGTGGGACTTTTAGCAATACAACTGGAGAGGATCAGAGATATAGACAAGAGAAAGACTTTCTATAGGTGGGTAAATATTTTTATCTACAGCCACAAGAAGCAGGACTAATAGGGGCTTCAGGATACCATTGGCTGGTACCAGGGGGATTGCTTTGCAGGACAATGGGAGATAAAGTTAAATAGCAGGAAGTACAAATTGTAATAATACTCAATGCCAAATGTGGATATTTAGCTTCATCTGGGAAGCAATGGAGAGGTGTTAAAGAAATTCTGAGCAGGGAAATAAAGTAACTGTATTTGAGGAAGGATTCGTGTTCACTGAAATACACTCTTATCTCTATCCTAAGAGTCTCCGACGAAACACACTTTTAAGAAAGACTGCCCCATGTAACTATATCACATCCAGCCCTAACACAGATCTTGGTTAATGAAAAAAAGAAATTTTCAAATGATTCTCTGATTGTTTCATTCTGTAGACCAGCAATTTTCAACTGGTGTGCAGCAGAATTTTAAAGCATGCAGTAACTGACTAGTCAGGGGCAATGACCTCTTTTCCCTTAGACCAGTGGTCGGCAAACTCATTAGTCAACAGAGCCAAATATCAACAGTACAACGATTGAAATTTCTTTTGAGAGCCCAAGTTTTTAAACTTAAACTTCTTCTAAGGTCACTTCTTCAAAATAGACTCGCCCAGGCCGTGGTATTTTGTGGAAGAGTCACACTCAAGGGGCCAAAGAGCTGCATGTGGCTCGCAAGCCGCAGTTTGTCGACCACGGCCTTAGACTGTCAAATAAAAAATAACAACAGCCAACACACACAATAGCTATCCGGTGTGCATAAATCAAAGTTGTACTCATTATTGCCTGGCCTGTGTGTTCAGTGGTTAGAGCTGAAAATGATGTGGGTTCGATTCCCGACCCCAGTCGGGACATGCATGGGAGGCAACCAAATCACTGTCTTTCTCACATCGATGTCTCTCTCTCTCTCTCTCTCTCTCTCTCTCTCTCTCTCTCTCTCTCTCTCTCTCTCTATATATATATATATATATATATATATACAGCTTTCTTTCCTTTCTCTCCTTTACCTCCTTCCCTTCCACTTTCTCTCAAAATCTATAGAAAAAATATCCTCAGGTGAGGATTAACAAAAAATATAAAAATAAAATATAAAATTATACCTACTTTTTTGTCAGATCAGCAAAAAATATATTTTTGTGTACTGCAGCATTTTAGTAATTAGTTTATGTGTGCCATGAGATGAAAAAGGTTCAAAATCACTGCTGTCAACCAGATTTTCAGCAAGAAAAAAAAAAAAAAGATTTGATCAAACAATATTGTGAACTGCTGCATATTATATTCCTCTAGCAGTTTCACAAAATGCAATTAACTGGCACATTAAAGTCTGTGA